>NC_134468.1:28092168-28410917 GCF_964194025.1 Convolutriloba macropyga | reverse complement strand
ATGTATAGATGTATTATGTAAATGTATATATGTATATGCATGTATATATGTAACGTGTATATGTATGTATGTATGTATACATTTATGTATGTATGTATGTATGTATGTATGTATGTATGTATGTATGTTTGTGTGTTTTGTTGTATGCATGTATGAATGTATTTGTGTATGTATATATATGCATGTATGTGTATTTGAGTATCTATATATGTATATATGTATGTATGTATACATACACACATTCATACATACATACATACATACATACATACATACATACATACATGCATACATACATACATACATACATACATACATACATACAGATTTCAAGAAAAACAAATTTTTACCTAAGTATGTACACAATTATGGTCATAATCACCTATGTCCATAAATGCATACATAAATTGGTGAAAACAACAGTAAAACAACTAACCTGTTAGTAGATGTATAAAATCAATAATGATATATTAATTGGAGAGTCATCAGATCATGCCCAAACATGTTCACGGTCACAAAACTTTCCAAAATAAATTGACCAATCGGAGTGCTTGATTTTTTATTCAAGTTGACAACCAATCAGATTTGAAAGATTTGTAAACAAAAACTCTAAACGCTCACGTTCAGTAAACAGTAAATAATGAACACAACAGGAACAAAAGACATCAAGCTCATTCATGAGAAAGTTTTATCACTGAGAGGTAACATAAATTATACACGCATATCTTATCGACAATTAGATTTCGTAGCTGCTTGTTCTTTGTCAGATCCAGAAGTTGACGGAGAAATAGCACTTAAATTTAGACCCTATGGTGGTTTCATTGGAATTGATAATTCAAGACTAGATCCTTTATTGAAACGGAGCAAAGTGCTACGACTTCATGCTGCATTGCATGACGCCGCTGGATTTATGAAAGATTGCCGAAACAAAGGCCCTGGATATTTTTACGCTTTCCGTTACTCACCAGTAAACAATTGTCTTTTCGGGCACCTGACAGGAATATTATTCATTCTATCAGTGAAAATTTTTCATTCACAATTGTTTCGTGAATTGGAATGCTAGAAAATTTTGGCAGCAAAACCACAAATATTATTGTCCTCGATCTCGAAGGTTTCAAACTCAAGTCACTTGGATTCATTATAAAAGAACTCAATTTGTGTTCCAGTTACAACGATACAATATTTTTCAAACCGCCGCTTAAATTCGCTGATATACTCGCACAAGATAAACAAACTGTTATTTGGCTGACCAATAACCTACACGGTCTTGATTGGGACGAAGGTGATATACCTTACTGTGATTTGAAAACAATCTGTCTGAGTTTCAGTTTCCGATTCACACAGAAAAACTTTTTTGCCAAAGGCATTGAAAAGTGTGAGCTCCTCAGTAAGCTTTTACAAAAAACTGTTTATAATCTGAAGGAACTAAATTGTCCCCGAATCTCAGAGATAATATCAGAAGAACAAGTTCCCTCCTGTTATCATCATTCAAACTTTCGTTCAACAAACGATCAATTATCAAACCACTGCGCGGAACGTAAAGCAAGAATATTTTCACAGTGGACACAAAGTGATGCACAGAGAGGACACAGCGACTTTAACAACTTATCTGTCAGACAACTTGAAGATATTCACTTGCTTGACTCCACTTGACGATCAGCCGATTGTAATATTCAACAGAGTTCAGGATCCCTCTCCACAAATACAGAATAATTTTTCAAGTGATCAACAGAACCGAGCGAACTATCTCAACAACAAGCCAAACACAGCACAACAACCGCGTTAGAACTCGCTTTATAGCGCAGCAGCAAAACGTTATTTTGCAACCATTACTCTTTCTCCCGACGAGCTGGACAGCTTTAGGGCTTTCCTGCCCGTGATAGATAATTTCTATCACTTCGAACTGTACGTAAAAAAATAAACAGAGAACTCGAGATCATCGGAATCAGTCCAATTATGGCTATGAACAAATCAAATCAGAAGCCTATGCAGTACCCCAAAGAGCAGCGAATCCCACGTTGGAAGCAATGGGCGGACAAAAAAGTTCCTCAATTTAGATTAAAAAAAAACACCACCAGAACGTGAGATATCACTTAATGAGATGCCGAATGAGTTGCGGTTATATGTCTTGGAGCACCCCGAAGTTGAAAAAGTCTTCAATAAACCATCGTTCGAGGAAAATGACTCATCAACCGTTTGTTATAAACTAGAGATAAAAAGTCATATTAAGGGTTTCAATTTGTTTGAATTCTGGTTCATGAAACAGTTGCCCAGTAAATAATTCAAAAATTTAACATTTTATATCATCCTTGTTTCAATTCACTTTTCATTTAATTATTTTTCTCCAATGAATCAAAGAGACTAGGCTGACGCCGGTATCAGTAATTTAGTCTTTGATGTGAACAACAAAGAGAGGCCCCAATGGCGTTGTTGTTCAAATTCAACAGTGCCAAGGTCCAAAGTAATATTTTTTGTTCAAGTTAGAATCATTGTCTTAATGATCATTCTTTGCTTCTCTATGCTCTTTCTATTATCAGAAAGCTGTGAAGAGAAATCAATTTGGATTGCTCTCTTATCGAGTTTAGTTGGTTACATTTTACCTAACCCCAAACTATGAACAAAGTTATTCTAACACATGACAGGGTATTCATGTCTATTGTAGGACCAAGTGGTTGTGGTAAAACTGAACTCTTGTTTCGAATGCTAAAAGGTTCGACCTTTTATCCACGCTTTGAAAAAATTTATTATTTTTGCAAAGAGTTCCAACCACTTTTCAAAGATATGCAACGAGTTATACCAGTGATTGAGTTTCTAAAATACTCAGGCTTTGATATAACAAAAAATCTATCACATTGTCTGCTTATCTATGACAATTCATGTGAAGAAATCTTCAACGAAAAAGAATTTGTAAAAATAGCTACCTCAGGACGTCATCGCAAATTACATGTTATATACGTCAAGCATAATTTGTTCCATCAAAGCAAATGGTCCAGAACCATTGATCTGAGTACAACACACATAATATTATTCAAGTCGCTTCGTGACATTCAACAAATTGAATATCTTGGAAAACAGTTGAATTGTCTCCAACTGATAAAAGAAGCATACAAACTAGCAACTGCGTAGCCCTTCGGACATTTGATGATTGATCTCGACCCAAAAACCAGTCAGGGTTTACGTTTTTCATCGCAACTAATTGGACCGGATCTTTCTATTTTTTACATTTCGTCCCCTGAAGCAGTCATTACAACAATTACAAATGAAAAAGAAACATTTGCTTATGCTCAAGCGATGGGCAAATAAGAGGAATGAGAACACAGCTCAAATAGAAATATTACATCAGGGCGATTTCATTTGATTCTTGAGTGACTGTGTGATGAACGTACTCTCTGGAGTTGTACCAATCAATAAAGTTGAATAAAAAAAATTCGAGAAACCACTACGTAAACTTGCAGACAGGCGGGTTGAAAAAAGTGAGAGAATCAAAATCTTTCGATCAGACTCTGGAATTCGCCTAATTAAACTGATTGCGTTACCTTGTATTGCTTTCCTGGAGCAAAATGCACACTGAAGAGTTTGTGCTAATTCCTCGTCAAATGTATGCGAATGAACAACCTCAAATTGTCCAACTTCTCAACAATAAAAATGTCCGAGAGAAAGCAAAACAAATATCACTGTTGCAAAGAAGCAAGTCTCCAACAGCACCTGCTACCACGCATCAAGACACGCAACAGCAGACCGATAATATTTTAGAGAATATCAAAGATGAGTTGAATGAGACTAGAGATGACAAAATTGATACAAAAATTTCCAGGGAGCGAGTTTTGAGAGATATTAAACACCTTGACAGAAAAAAGTTTGAAAAAGCAAGCATAATATTGGAAAAAATAGAAGAGTCAGAATCTCTATCGCTGGATCAGACATCAAGACTAATGGTTAATAAGTCAAGCACGGGAATTCTTGTCGCAGATTTTCTTTACGATTTACAACAAACAACATCTAAGCTTTCACTTGAACATTACAAAGTCCTGACCTTTTTAGATATCAGTTCACAATTAACTTGTAATACATACGCAAAAAAATTTCTTGCCTTATCACTAAACGAAAAGTTGCAGTTGTTTGAGGATGAACCAGAAAACGAAGAATCAGGAGTCTCGAGAACAGAAGAATCAAAAGCTTCTGGCGACGATGAAGGAAGCTTTGAAGATGCAAAAGACGAAATTCAACCGTCTAGCTCGTGGACAAATTACTTCCTCTCACGTTAAACAATTGAACAAATTATACACAAAAGGTAGTGCAGCTTTTGGTAGCATTGCTAATTTGAAGAAAGCCAGTGGTTTACCAAGATCCAAATTGGTTCAATACCTTCAGTCGAAAGCCCCATACACAAAATACAGACAATTCAGAAAAACTTTCCCAAGACTAAAAGCTGTTGCATACAGAATAAACGAAATCTGGTCTGTCGATGTGGCGTATATGGATAAAATTGCCCAACACAACAATGGAGTCAAATTTTTACTGGTGGCTGTTGATGTTTTATCGCGATACCTACGGGTGCAACCAATGAAGGCTTTATATGCAAAAGATGCTGTTGAAGCGTTCAAAAAAATGATAAAGCAGAAAAAACCAGAAAGGGTTTGGACAGACAAGGGATCCGAGTTTAAAGGTGAATTCAAAACATTTTGTGAAAAGAAGGAGATTCATTTATATACAACAGAAAACGAAACCAAGTCGGCATTTGCTGAGAGGAATATTCGATCGCTCAAAAACATTATTCACAAATACCTAGAGGAAAATTGGACTTGGACTTATATTAAGGAATTGCCCCACTTTGTAAATACTATAGACAGTCGTGTTAATCGTGTTGCCCAACTTGTACCTAATAAAAGTTTTAAAAAACATGAACCGTTTCTAATATCCCTAGCAATTAGCACAAAAAAGTACAAGCTGAAATACGAAGAAGGAGACCTGGTTCGGATTGCAAAGCCAGACGAAATATTTAGGAAAGGTTATAAACAAAATTACACAGACGAAGTCTTCACAGTATTCAAGGTTGCCACCCTCAGTCCACCAACATACAACCTTATAGACGCAAACAACGTTATAATTGAAGGTAAATTTTATGAACCAGAATTAGTCCAAATGAACGTCATTCCTGTCGAAGACTAAACATGAGTATTAATAGAGAATTTACTATTGATTTGATATCGAATGCATCAATGGGAATTTTTACCAATAATACTATGGCCAAGTTTCGAAATCAACTTGCCCAACCATTACAGTTAGATGGAGGTTGGCAAGTTGCCCTTGCTTCAATATCATTTCCATCAAACATCAATAATGTAAACTCAGCCGAAATAGTTGCGCATGTCAGTTCTGGCGCTGAACTTGATGCTTCACATAACCCCACCGGACAACTTCGAAGAATTCGCAAAGGTATATACAACAGTTCAGAAGAGCTTCTGGAAGAAATTTTTCGAATCGCTCAATTGAAACAGTTTGACTATGATTTTGACACTGTAACGCAAAAGTTAGTTTTGAAATTTGGACCTAACGAAGGTTTGTCATTCGAAGATGAAGAAGTACCCAGTATTCTTGGTTTTAAAGGAATAAGAGATATTTCGAATCATGGTTTTATTCATATTGGTTACAAGTCAGAAAATGCAGGCAACTCTTTGAACCGACATGTTGCAGATTTTCCAGTTGATATCACTTGTGGATCACAGTTAATATTTGTATACATTGATATAATTGAACATCAGAACGTTGGTGATGTGAGAGATCCGGTAATAAAAATCATTGAGTCTGAAAGACGTTTGAGAAACGGTAGCATAAACACAGTGACACCCATACACCACCAGTCCTGCACAAATTTGGATTACAAGCCAATATTATCAAACAACATTCAGAACATCCAGGTAGAGTTGAGAAACGAAACTGGAAAACTAATTCCTTTTACTGGAACCGGAAAAGTTATAGTCAGTTTAAAATTTCAAAAAAATATTTGATATGGAGGCATACTACAGCAATCAAACATCTCAATCAATGCCGCATTTTTCCGGACACTACAGACAAAGGGGCAGCGGTTTTGGAGCGCTTGCTGCTGGTATTGGAAGAGTTGCTCTACCATTAGCACGCAAATTTCTCTGGCCCGCAGCAAAAAAGATTTGGCGTGACTTATTGGTTCAGGGAGCACCAGAGTTAGTAGAAGTTGCAACCAAAAGAAAGTCAGCAAAACAAGCACTGAAAAGTACAGTAGCCAAAACAGCTCGCAAACAAATAGGTGGATCTCTTCAATCACGTATTGCATCAGATCGTAAAATAATTAGACAAAAAAGACGACAATACACGAGACCTCGCTCAAACCAAAAACGAAAAATCTCAACGAGAAGAATCATTTCTCAAAAACCCCGTCCAAAAAGGAGTCGTCTGGATTTTTTCTCGCGAGTGAAAAATGCGAACTAATATTGTAATACCATCTGAAGCTACTCACAGTTCTTTAGACTTATTTGAAAAACCACCTTTGCTGGTAACATTTGATCAATCATTCGAGCAAAAATTAGGATCGCTTTATTCGCCTTCAGGATCATCATTGGAATTTGAAGTTGTTGGTGATCGCAACAATTTTATTGACTTGCCAAAAATTTACCTGGAGATCAAGTGTCGAATACTTCAAACATATGGAACGGATTTGCGCTACACAACTGGTGACGCTAATGCCAGTGATCTTCCATATTTTGCTAATAATATCCTTCATTCACTTTTCGCCGACTGTACTCTTTCTGCAAATGGTATCAAAATTTCGACAGCTAATGGACACTATGCACACAAAAGTTTCATAGAAACTGAACTCTCTCACGGTACAGACGCAAAAAAACCTGGCTAAAATGTCAGGGTTACGAGTATGAGGAAAACCTCGGCACTATTCCAGCAGCAATATCAGATATAAGAAAAAGAACAGTGCGACAATCCGCACGTATAACGTTATATGGAAAGTTGGCGGTTGATTTCTTTTCGTGTGAGAAACATTTGGTTAGTGAAGTTACCTTACGCATTTCAATGAGACGATCTCAAGATGACTTTGCCGTCATCATCGAAGACGCAGCGAAACACTACAAGGTTAAAATAGTTGAGGCTAATTTATTTATCAGGAAAATGACGGTGTCAGATAATGTTGTAGGTGCAATTGAGAAGACATTATTGAAAACTCCGGCAATTTACCGATACAATGAAGTAATTACCAAAACATTCTTGGCTACAACAGGCCAACAAAGCTGGAAACATGAGGACATTTTCACTAAAGAGCCAATCAGAAGAGTCATTGCTGCATTATGCGTTGGTACAGCTTTCATCGGTACAAAAACCGCTAATCCATTCCATTAACAAAAGTTTGGTTTAAGAGAGATAACCTTTTATCGAAACGGTTTTGCAACGGCTGGAACTCCAATGTCAACAACTGACAACAAGAGGTTGTACTACAATTCAATGAGTGCATTAGCTTATGTAGAAAATGGCCATGGAATACCTCTGAGTGAATTCGCAAACCATTATATAATGGTATTTGATCTGACCAGCACTCAAGAGGCAACTCATGACTTTATTCATCCAGAGCTCACAAATTCATCTTTGTCTGTTGAACTCAAGTTCGATGCAGCGTTAGCTCATAACGTTGAAATTTTTTTTCTTGGAGAAAGAGCATCTTCTATCTACATTGACTCCGCAAGAAACGCATCTAAAAACGCTCTTCCCATGATCACGTACTAATGGACGAAGACCAAATTCATCTTCAAGTGAAAAAGTGTAAACACCTCAAATTCAAATTCAGAGGGGTTTATGTCGCTGATAATTTTCCGCTGAACTTGCAAACCAACACATTTATTATTGTTAATGCATGACGATCCAACTCTATTGGAACCCACTGGGTAGTGCTAGCTAAACGATATGCATACCCAATAATATTCTTTGCAGATCCATTGGCTCTACCCTTGACTACCTACAAGGATATTTTCAACCGTTTACAACAGTGTAAAGACTTGGAGATAATGATGGATATCATGGAACATAGAAGAGACATTCAGTCTCCATTGCAATCCTCAGACTCCCAGCTTTGTGGTTTATTTTGCTTATATATTGTTCATTATTGTTATAGTGAGAAATTTCCATTCATACCTGATGTAGATGAATTAGAGTTGCTAGCTTTTGTAAAACATATGAAGTAAAACTTAATTTAATTTTGAAACAACAACATTTTTTGAATATCAATTTTTACAAAATTGAAAGGTTATGAAAGAGTTTGAAGTTTCTCGCACAAAACTCCCGTGGCCACTAAGCAGAATATCCATTATCTGATAAAGAGTTGAGGAGTGTTCACCTTGCCTAAGCTGACAGAATCGTTTCAAAGTTACATCAGGGACTGTAGAAGAACTTTTGTTTGCCGTAAAAGTACTAATAGATTTCGCTGTTGCCTCACTCAAGGGTGCTGGAAGTTGTTTCTGGTTCTTGGTAACTGAAGAAGAAGTTGATTTTGAAAGGTACTCAACAGCAACATGTAGTCGTGAAATAATTGCACCAGGTTTAACAAAGTCTTTTTGCGTTGGCTGAATAAGTAATTTGAAACAGTTAACGAGACACGGTATCACCGCAGGTACATAAAGAGAATCGAATATATTATCATCCTGCGAACCAAATTCATACATAACATGATAATGATTGGAGCCAAATGTACAACCAAAATTCGATAACTGTTGCAGATGAATGATAACCATATGCATAATTTTCAATTGTTGTGTTTTCAAGTTTTGGTTCCGTCTCACAAATATTGTACTTGAAACGTTTTTGAAATTTCTTGAAATATTCGGGACTGTTCTCATACATTGCCTCAACCATAACGAACAAAAAAAAAGAAAAAGCTAATTAACTAACTATGAATGCAAGAACAATGACAGGAAGCAAAAGGTATAATAGAAATTATTCCGAATCCTTATCGACTTTTACAGACGTTTTTGGTATCTTCTTTTGGCGCTGAGTTGGTGTTTTGCCGGCTCGTTTTGCTGGACGTTTTGAGTCATCAGTTGAATATGGTTTTAGAAGTGAATCGATCAAGCCAACTGGTTGATCAAGCATTTGTTCTAGTTTTTCTATGTTCTGACATATCAACCAAAACTCTGGCGCCGAAAGTGTAATTTTTTGATTGAAATCCCAATCGACGTGTTTACTATCACGTTTGAACAATTTCAAGGATAAGTAGGTGCCAGTGGTATGATAAGTCTTAACAGCAGCCCTAACAAGCCGTTTTTCATTGAGCGAGAGATCCAAATGAAAGTCGCTGTACTCAGCATCCTTAGACAAAACTTTACCCATAATGTTGTATATATCGAGGCAAACTGTATCAAAGTAATCTGAAATGATGAATAACTAACACATTACTGTTTGTTGGAATGTAAACAATTTTAAACCCCACGCCAAAATGTCTAGACAATATAACAGCTGAGCAAACAAACCCACCCACCCTAGCGTGTAAACAAATTTATACTCCTCTATATCAGCTCTGATGTTTATACGAAATATGAAAATCAAAAGATCTGAAAAAATATACCCTGCTGAATCAAGACCCATTCAATGTCACAATTGTCCATGGCATTTTAAAAATTTCCATTCACTAATGCAACATCGCCGGGCCAAGCATTATAAAGGCCATAGCAGAAAACAGTTTTACAAGTCCCGACCTTTAAATCTAAAATTTGACAAATTTTCATTAGCAATGGATAAATTAGCTCGCCTCCTCGAGTCTATTTATATTTCCAGAGAGAACCCCAATTCAACTTAGTTCAATATGACATAATTCTATTTATAGACATGACGGAATAATCATGAAATGGCTAAGTCAAATAAACAAAAACGTCTGCAACAATCTTTTCAATCTTTCCGCCATTGTTCTTTCTTGTTGTTCAATATAAGTTTTGTGAAAATTCTTTCGTTCTTTGGCTACTTATTACATTACTGCAAGTCTTTTGTTACTTAATCTTCTCCTAGAATTTGCTTTCATCCTGCTTCTCCATTCAGTTCCTTATCATATAAAAACAAGTTTACATTTCTCTTGTTACTAGAATTGGTTCTAGACTCGGTGCTGTTAAGTCTTTATAAAACTTTCCTTACAAAAAAATCTCTGTGCTTTGTTACCGTTTAAATCCGTAAAATCGGAACAAAAACATCCCAATTGTTTATCCATTACCTGCAATATGGCTGCTGAATATTTAGAAATTGCAAAAACAAGTGAGCGAGGCACTCGAACCCTTGTGCGAATGTGTCACAACTTCAAAAATATTGTCCTTGTAAAGGAAAGCTTTGATGATCAGACAGAATTATGGCATACAAAAAACAGCTTTATTGTTCCAGTTAATTACATTGAACCAATACTTGAATACACAAAACAAAACGATTTATTTCATTTTACAAAAACGCCAGAAAAATCACCAAGACAAGAAGAATCTCCATATGCTCATCGATATAATGGATGTATTACTCCCATTCAAACAAAAAAGCAGGATGTGAAAAAATTGGCGAAGCGAACAAGAGAACTTTTTGCAGACTACGATCATGAGTGCATTGAAATTTGGGAGAATCAATTGGGGCAGCTAGAAGAAGTTGAGCAAATATCAGGTTTCTGGAATTTTGATCAGTCGCCAAGTGAAGAAACAAAAACCCGGGAAAGCCTCCCGTTGCTTGTCAACACTTTTTCTGATGATGTCAGCATCGATGAAACACCTCCATTGAGCCAGTGCTATGCCCCCGTCAAGAAGGTCATTAAGTTATCTCGACTCTAAACAAAACAAACCCACCTCAAACTCATTGTTCATATTGAAAATTTCATTTGTTGCTGTTCATTGTGTTCCTTCTTTAAACTAGTTCTTAATTTAATTTTCTCTAACAATCAATCTTAGCGCTAGACATTGCATGATTTTTTGAGAGAAGGATTTAGGCGATGCGGCGAAATTCAGACATTGAACAGACAAGTATGTGAGACATTGCCGTAAACAAATAAGCAAAAACAGACCGGGTTGAAAAAAAAACCAGTTAAAGCTTGGATTTTTTCATATCATGACAAACAGTCAATAAACATATTTCACCAATTGCTATTATTCAGTAGAGAAAGTGACAAAAAATTAGGCTATAGAAATAAGAAGTAAAACTGTGAGCCCAGAACCACCTGTGATGAACCAAGAAAAACTAGACAAGCAGGTAAACAAGTGCATCTGTGTTATTGACACAACAGTCTGGTAGACTTGCTGCCCCCAACCACTATTTGTGGAGCAGTAGCTTTCAATCCCAAAAGTAAACAAAAAAGACGCTCACTCTGATTGGTTTAGAGTGTTGTAAAAATGTTTCCCTTCCAACAATAAATTTTTCTCATTTGCTTTTTGCCTTAACTTTCAAGTCAAGTTACTGAAATAATTTTTAACAGTCTTATCAAAACTAATCAGCAACAGCAAAAAACTAATTCTTTCCTCTTGAAAACTTTCAACCCAAATCCTTATTTGTCACAAGTTATTACACCTAAAATGAATTCAGAGAAGTGTAGAGTTTGCAAAAAGACACTTTCGGACAAACGAAGCTTACGTCGGCACATGAAAGATGTGCATAAACATTATGCACAAACAAATGTATTCGTGTGCGATGAGTGCGCATTTGCTAATGAAAAATTTGTCGAGCTCGAGACGCATATAAGACAACAACACAACTCAACCCACCCACGCTATTGCCTATACTGCAACAAGTTTTTCACAGACAACCTCAAGTACATGGAGCACATGAATAAAAGTCATGGACTGCCAGTATGGGATGCTGATGCTGAAAACAATCAGAACTTGGGAATTCTTCATTCCGAGCAAGTATTCGGCGGTGTGTTGAAAACATATGACATACCAGTGGGAGAGCATGAAATAGACTTGCTAAGTTTCATGCGTAGCAAACGTGATGAGGTTGAAAACGTTGTTCAACTCAACACCCAAAATCAAGCACAAAAACTTCAGTTTAGCGCACTGGTACAACTCACAAAACCATCGAAGGATGAAAACGTTAGCAGTCAGCCAAATCGCATCAAAATATACATCAACTCAAAAATGCAGCGGGTCGACTTCGCAGGCTTGAGCAAATCCTGTTTCGCTGGAATGGTTGAACAAATGCTGCTCGCACTGAACAACTTTGCATCCCATGGTAGCGGTTGGACAGTAGATAGAATTGAAAACATTGAACTGAGACTCGCCAGGTCAAGGCCGATCGCAGCATCGTCGTATTTGGCCTTGCCTACTGACCTAGCAAAAAGCCAGTACCTGCTGAATATTCGCAACCGACAAGACGAGAAAGGTTTTCTCTACTGCTAGACAGCTCAATTTCATAAGACATTTGGGCCACAATTGATACCGCCTAATGCTCCATGGAGGCAAAAAACAAATCCAATCATGTACAGTTCGGAAAATCCAAGAGCAAAAGAACCGGTTGGTGAATTCATGATGCCTATGGCTTTTCACCAAATGGAAAAATTTGAAGAGCTGAACCAGGTACGCGTTAATGTTTTCCGACACTCGAATAAGAAACTGATTCCTTTCCGCATATCAAATAATCGAAACTATAGTTTCAACCTGGATCTGCTCTTGCTAAGTGATGGTTCGATGCATCACTATGTCCTGATCACAAATATCAGAGGGCTTATCCATAAGTATCTTGGAAAACACCAGCGCGTTGACAATCATTTGTGTCGTAACTGTTTCCATATCAGCACTTCATTGGATAGACATGGGAGACACGAAGAAATTTGTCATCAAAACACGCAAGCAATAATAAAAATGCCCAAAGTGGAACAGCAAAACTTTGAATTCAAAAATGTTCAAGCCCGATGGTTCGCGCCGATAGTTGGATTTTTCGATCTGGAGTCAATAATCGAACCAGTTGCCTACATTTACAACACACAACAAAACTGAGTTACTAGGGCATTGGAGCAACATAAACCATGCAGCTATGCTCTGCTCTTCGTTGCTTTGAATGGAACAAAGCCATTTTACTTCGACCTCAAATGTGGTCCGAATGTCATGGTTGAATTTGTTAAGTCACTGGAGCAGATTGCTAGGGATATATGCGATGTGAAACAACAACACAAAAATTTGTCCGGCGAACCAACAATCACTAAAGATGAGGCTACCATGTGCTGGATTTGTGAAACCGAATTAAATACATCTTCAAAAGATCCAACTGTTCTAGACCACTGTCACTTCACAGGAAAATTTCTGGGATGGGCACATGCGCAGTGCAACTTGAAACGCAAAACTTTAAACTTCACACCACTATTCGCTCACAACTTGGCAGACTACGACCTTCATCACGTAGTATTGGCACTGCAAAACCTGAATGAGAAAAATACAATTTCGGTGGTGCCAAGCACAAGTGAGAAATTTATCTCATTGCAAATTGGATTGCATATGAAAACAACACAAAACAAGAAAGGTGTTTGGACCAGTCAGTATGAGTATATCAGACTATTGGACTCATTCAAATTCATGAATGCGTCGCTCGACAAGTTGGTGCAGAACCTGCCAGCTGATCAATTCACCTTATTGGACCAACATTTCTTATCGTGGCCGACGAGGTCGGTAAATTTGTTAAAACAAAACGGCTCATTCCCTTATTGCTTCGTCGATAGCTTTGAAAAATTACAAGAGGCTCAGCTTCCCCCTCTCAATAAATGGACAAACAGTTTGCAGCAGTACGAGGTAACAGTGAGTGAAGATGAATACAAGCGAGCCATTGAAGTGTTCAAATTATTTGAGTGCCGGAACATTGGTGACTACTACAATTTGTATTTGACAACAGATGTGTTTCTCCTCGCTGCACTAGTACTGTGTTTTCGAAAACTTTGTTATGACACATATGGACTCGACTGCTGTCAGTACTACACCGCTTCCAACTTGTCAGGGGATGCAATGCTCAAAATATGCAATCCCAAACTACATCTTCTAACAGAGAGAGAACACCTTGATATGGTTGAAAGTCTCATAAGAGGAGGCGTGAGCTCGGTTTACAGCAGGCGGCTTTGTCGCGCAAACAACAAGTTTCTCTCGGACTACAAACCAAAGAACATTTCTTCGTTTATAATAATGATCGACGCCAATAATCTGTACGGAGGAATCATGGAATAATTCTCCCTACCCCTTCACGAATTTGAAATGTTTGACAAAAGTGAATGGACCAATGAGCAGGCCCAGGAAATTTTGCGCCGAATATTGAATACGCCTGATGACGATGAAGTGGGATACATAGTTGAAGTCGATTTAAGTTACCCCGACAACCTGCACGATCTACATTCTGATTTTCCCTTGGCACCCACTAAAGAAGCGATTGATGAATGCTGGCTCAGCGAGTATCAAAGCAGCTTGTTGGCCGATATGCAAATTAAAAAACCCCCGCAGGTGAAAAAGCTCATTCAGACGCTGTTTGATAAACAAAATTACACACTGCACTACCAAACTCTCAAACTCTATGTCGAACTAGGATTGGTAGTGACCAAGCTCCATAGAGTGCTTTCATTCAAACAGCAAAAGTGACTCGCCCGATACGTGAAACTGAATACGGAAAAGCGAAAGCAAGCAAAAAATAAATTTGAGGAATATTTTTTTAAACTGATGGTTAATTCGTCCTTTGGAAAAACTTGTGAAGGAAAGCGAAACCGAAAGAAAGTCAAATTAACCCGCACTGAAGAGGAAACGCTAAAGTGGACAGACAAGCCCGAGTACCAATCGTCAAAAATTATTAGTGAAGATCTTGTCACTGTATGCCTTCAGCAATCGGAAATACTTTGGGACAAGCCAACCATAGTGGGTGCCTGTATATTGGATTTGGCAAAGAAGTTCATGTTCGAGTTTCACTATAAAGTCATGAAGAAAAACTTTGACTGCAATTTGTTTCATTCAGACTCTTTCGTATATGAGGTGCGTTCACGAGACTTCTTTGCAGAACTACAGCGGAAAAAATCGGTCGCTGAGCAGTTCGATTTCTCAAATTTTCCACCAGAACACCCCTTGTACAGCAGGGACAATGCCCGAGTCACGTTAAAATTCAAAGACGAAATGGCAAGCAAGCCAATTGCAGAGTTTTGTGGTCTGAAGCCGAAGCTGTACTCACTCAAGCTCGCTGAAGGCAAGTATAAGTTTTTTTTCGGTACCACTGTATCGCCATCCAAACGCAATCATTCAGTAAAAAAAAGCACGCATTAGGCATTCAGATAATTCAAGTTTTTTCTGCAGGCAGGTAAGCTCGGATGAATTGCAAGTGTTCGTTTTTTTTAGGTCCTGCTAAGCAGTCAGCAAAAGGAGTGACAAAAGATGCCCGCCGCAGTATGACGCACGAGCTGTACAAACGAACTCTTTTGGGCGGTGAGGTGGTGCGTTTGCTGAACACTTGAATAGCTTCAAGCAACCACAGGCTCCACACAATAGCTGTAAACAAGAAGTCTTTGTCAGGCTACGATGACAAGCGGTTTATTATGAGTGACCAAGTTTCCATGCTACCCTATGGTCATCGTTCGATGCGAGAAGATATGTTCTTCAAGTCAATAATGAATGAGCCGGATTGGGGCGCGGATGACTCGGGCGAAAGCGAGCAGGAAACCGGGCAGCAGGAGCAGGAAAGCAGGCAGCAGGCTTCGGTAGCTTGACAGCAGGCGCAGGAAAGCGTGCAGCACCCGCAGGAAAGCCAGCAGCAAGTGCTGGAAGGCAGGCAGCACCAGCAACAACAGTACAAAAACAAACAGCAAACACAACATACAACAAACATTCCACATTCAAGCAGTATGCTCAACACAAGTTTAAACTCAATTCCCGACCCAGGTTTTCACCAACGCGAATACAGCGAGGATGAATTAAACAAAAACGTGGTAGATTTTGACAATTTGTCAGAGTTTTCGGACAGTGGTTCCTCTACAGACGCAGCTTGCGACGGATTTATTCTAAGTCAAGCGATAGAAGATTCAGATAGCAGCCCCCAACCTCCAATCACAATTGATGAACAACCACCAGCCAACCTCCCAGTAACGATTGATCGACAAAATCTGCAAGATCAACCGCCTACCAAAAAAAAGACGAGCAAGAACTATAGAAAGTAGTAGCGAAGAGGACTGAAGAACCAAACAAAACTAAAAAGTCTTGTCTCATCCTGTATTTGTACCTATATTGTCCAAAAAACACTTGCAGCCGGGCTTATATTGCCCAATTGGCTTTTTTAAAAAGTTAAATTTGTACCGTTCCCCCTTTTTGGGTTAGAAATTTCTTGTGTGTAGTGAGAGTTTGTGATGGTGCACGCGTGAAGTGTGAGAAATAGTGAAAGGTGTGGTCCAACGTACCAGGAGGGGTTGAACTGCCACAGCGTGTGACAGAGCACAGTTCTTCCTGCACATATCAGACTGTATCAAAATTCGTTTTTGCAACAAAATTTGTGTCGCAGTCAACTAATTAAGTCAGCTTTTCCGCTGCCATACATGCAGGGTTTCTCTTATATTGTTTTACACCCAATAAAAGTCAGATAAAATGACCGGATTTTTCAAAAAAATAGTTCCTACCCAATAATCCGGTCCATCAAATTTTTTTCATACTTAGTTGTTGCGCAGGGTGATGTGTAGTTGCCCGTTTGCACCCACTTGAACAACTCGATCTTGAATGTTGAAAACTGCTGGATTCTTACACTTTCCACAGTGGCAAATGTTCAAGTCAATGACACTTCTGTTGAGACAAAACACCACCCGACGTATGTTTCTGATTTTTGCTTTAAAACAAAATTTTCTCAGTTCCCGACACTTACTTTCATGACGATTTAGATACAATGCTCTAAGTTTAAATAGAACGCTTTAATTTAGTGATTACGGATCGAAAAGCAACTTAGTGTGGGTTTTTGATAATAACAAATTTGGTATTAACAAAGTTTTTTTTGAAAACTTACGTGAGTAGTAACTTTCTTGAACCATTGGAATTCGATTTCAACTGAGTCGTGAAGCTGCCCGGGGTAACTGGTTAGTAGAGTTTTGGCAAAATCTAAAAAAAATCTATGGATCCTTTTTGGGTTTCATTAAATTGGAACTGCCTCCCTCCTCCCCCCCACACACACACAAACGCACCCACGTACACTCATACACACACATACACACATACATACACACACCCACCTATCTAACCCAAAACCCCTTCCCCTTAGTGAGCAAAATTTACTTACTTACCTTCTCTAGGCACAACCGCTATTATCATACAATTTAAAAAAATTTCCCTCCTTGCCCCTCCATCCGACCCCCCCCCCCAATTACGAATATGAGTTAAAGACGGGCATGTTCTACAACGGGCGAAAAAAGATATATATATATATATATATATATATATATATATATATATATATATATAATATATATATATATATATATATATATATGAAATCTTGTATGCCCACTTATGGGGGGAACAGAGTTGATCCAACTACACCAAAAATTATTCGTACATTTTTTTACTTACAGAATAATTGTTGATTGTGCTGATTGGGTTGTGAAGGACCAGTTGATATGATGTCTGTTGTACCGCTTCTGTTTTTTTTGGGTTTTCAAAAATTGGCGAACAATATGAATATTAAGTCAAAGTTTACAGACAATTAACCTTTCAGTAGAATCCCATAGATTTGAAAATGTTCTTCGGAAGAGATTCGGAAAAAATTAAAATGAAGACCACCTCCCATTTTTTATTTAATCTTTTTAAGTGGCATATCCTTATAAATTGAAAGCCCCCCGTATTTGAAACATTGTAACCGATACAAATGTTTGGAGAGAAATCCCCCCCAAAAAAGAAAAACGTTTCCTTTTGAGTTCGCCAATTTTTTTTCTGTCTGTCGGTGCTGATGGAGTCAGTACAAGTATACAAATTAGGAACAAATCAAGTTGAATAAGTGCCGACTGGCTAATAGACAATTAAGAAAATCAATAATTTTAGTAAAAATGAGAAGGACCAAAAAATTGAACCAGACAAAGTTTTTAAACATCTGTGGCCTTTTTGTTTTTAGCCAAAAATGTAAGAAAAACAAGTTTCCCCAGTTCCCCTGAAACCCTTTATTAATATCCCAGAATATTGAATTTTTGATCTGTCGGCAAATTTTTCTAAGATCTTGCCGCCAAAAACCTAGTGGGGGACAAAAAACCGAAAATTTTGAACATTTTTGGCTAAAAATCTGTTTAGGTTTTGTTAAAATCGGATAAATGCACGCTTAAAATTTGCAGCGGCGAACAATAGTGCTTCTAAGTGACTAAATTTACGTAGTAAAACAAGGTCTAGCTAAAGCGCATTTGTCTAGCGCTGCACAATATGGCGGGAAATTAGCAAAATCTGCAAAGAATTAGAACTCGTTTCAATTAGCCTAAGAAAATTTTAGACGAATGAAATAATAATATAGCACCATAAAACCATAAAAAAATTGACTAGAACCTAAAAATAAGGGGGAGACATTTTATTCCAATTTCAAAAAAAATTTGACGTCCCACCCCGGTGTTGTTGGGCCGAGAAAATCAGGCTTCCAAAAGTGTCCGTCCCCCCCCCCCCCCCCCCGGTGAGGTTCTAGTCACTTTTTTATACTACTTCCGTCTTAAGTAGCTTTCTCTTAATTTGCACTTCAAGATTTTTATTACGATCATATGGCGTCACAATACGCTTGAGGCTGCAGTATGAGCAATCTTTTATGCAGCCACCTTTGGAGGAAAAATTACGTATCTCCTCAATTTGCAAAAGAACGTTTTTAGCTGCTGATCATTAGCTTACTTCTCCGACCTCAAATATAAAGGCGAAAATTATATCGCGTAGCTTAATTCAATAGTGAGTAATTATGACGTATAACAGAGTTCTACTCAATTTTATTCGCTACTGAAAAATTGGCGTAAGTGCAAAGAAAATCAATATTTGGTTCGCTAATTCTATGAAGCAAGAATTTGCTGTTTAACTTTTTTTTCGAAACTACAGCTTTTCAAGAAAAAAACTGACTTTTATCCAAACTTGTTCATTGAGGCAAACAATAAATATCAAGTTTTTTCTTGAAGCTGTGGTTTTTTCGAAAAAAAAAACAGTTAAACAGCAGATGCTTGGTTTATAGAAATTGAACATAAAAAATTATTTTTTTTTGCACTTTCGGCATTATTTTGCAGCAGAAACAGTTGTGTGAAATTTTACTGTAATACGTCATGATTACTCGAGGAGGGATTGGTAATTCAAGAACCGAACCACATAATTTTTTTTAAAAAAAAACTAACGGTTCTAGTATTTTCATTCTAGTATTTTTAAATTTTATTGTTAGTTTTTGCCAATTTCTATTCAAATTTGATGCACTTTTTGCGAAAAGCAGTGATGAATTAAAAAGAGTGAATAAATGATGCAAATAAATGACGAAGAGTGTGATTTTGCTGGGGCTATAACACACAGTTTGATCACTGCTTGATCTGAATAATTAACTAAATGACGCGGTTTAGTTCACTAGTGTCAATTAAGTGGCGGAAAAAAAACAAACGATATGTAGCCAAAAATTCATTCGCAAATTGAGAACATACATATTTTTTCCTCCCAGGTAGCTGCTTGAAAGAATGCATATGCTGCAGCTTTGAAGAGATCGGGACAACATATGGTTGTAATAAAAACCTTGAACTGCAAACTATGAGAAGACTACTAGCCCGCGAATTCATCTACATAACAAGACGGAGCAGGGCTAGTCGTCAGTACCTAACCTAATTCTAGGGAGGCTAGCTTTATCTCAACTGAAAGGCCTTGGGGTGAGCTTGGCGAGGGAAGAGTATAGGGTTTAGTGCGTTGGGTAAAACAACTGGAGTTGTTGGATTGGTGGTTGAAAGGTGTGCTTATGTAGAGGGATGGTTTGTCGTGGAGAGGTTGCGTGCAGTTAGGGTGTGTGTGGGGGGGGAGGGGATTATCTAGAGAGAATTTTTACCTGTGCAAATATAGCCTGCTTTTTCTAACGATTTTGGACCAATTTCATTGAGTGAAAATTTTTGACGAGCTACAAAGCGAATAGTTTAGAGATAGAGATTGTCCTCTTGTGCTGTTTTTCTCCCCGGGATTGTTAATTGAACTATTGAATTCCTTTGTGGGTTTGATTTATTCCGTTGGACTACTCTTTCTAATATTAAGCCAATCGGCATAACTGTTTGCATCATCTTATTTCAATTTTTGTCATAAAAAAGTTGCTAACGAAACAAAAAAACATAGCAGGACAAGTCCTGAAATGCAAATCAAAGAATTGAATGAAAAACTCAGACGTACTCTACCTGACCAGCAGATCAATTGAACAATGCCAGCCAGAACACAAAAATCAAAGAATTGAGAATCTAAAGGAATCAAAACTAAACAAAAACAAACTCATTGCTAAAACACTTGAAGCTTTTAAATCTAAGGCAAAATTTTTTCGCTTTAAAAGCATCTATTACAAAAATATGTTCAAAACCAATTTTTGTTTCTAAAATCGGTCCAGTATTATATATGCAAGACCTGAAAAACATTCATTGGCCCTTGAAGATCGATTAAATCGAAAATGACCAAAAAATGTAAAAAAGAAATCAATTGCAAATTAGAAGGAAATGTTGCTGAAAATCGTGATATGAATATCATAAGAATCATTTCCGTGTCTCTAGAGGCTATCCAATAACCCAATTCTAAGCTTTAAAAAACTCATTTGCTCATAGATCGATAGGCAATAACTTTTAGAAAAAAATTCAAACTTCAAAAAATAGAAATTCGTTCCATTAAAATGTTGAAAGCCATTCAACTGCTCCCTAGCAACTGTTTAGTAACATACTATCAAACCCTGGATGCAGTTACCTTGCTACTGAGGCAAGAAAAATTTAATAAAATCAAATTTAAAAAAAAAACTTGAAAAAATTACAAATTCTATGAAAAAACTTCTAAAGTCGAAACATTAATTTGTTGAAAAAAAAAATCCAATGAAACTTAAAAAAAACCATGCAGTAACTGTTTATCAGAACGAGAAATAGGTTTTCTTGCACTTGAGAATGGACGAATATCAAAAACTGACAAAAACTTTAGGAAACATAGAAAAAAATTGCAGATCTTATCAAAAAAATGCTAAATTTTGAGACATTAAAAAGTTAAAAAGCATTCCATTGATTTTAGAAACCATGCAATGCCCTATTAACAAACATCAAAGGAGATTGCCTGGTCCCTGAAGCTGGAAAAACTGAAAAAATGATGAAAATTTTCATAAACCTGAAAAAAATGCGAATTTGTTCAAAAAAATTGCTAAAATTTGTGGTATTCAAAAGTTGAAAACTATTCTATGGCAACTAAAAATTTTTCAGTACCTTACCATCCAACCCCTAATGAGGTTTTCTTGCCCCTGGGTCTCAAAAAACTTGAACGATGACAATAAATATGTCAAAAACATGAAAAGTTTTCAACTTTTGTCAAAAAACGCTAAAAATCATGATGTCAAAAGTTAAGAACCGTTCCATTACCACTAGAAACTGTGCAGTAAACTATCGTCAAACCCTTTATCAAACCCTAGAGGAGGTTTCGCGACACCTAGGGCAAAAAAAATTTAAAAAATGACAAAAATTTTCAAAGAACCTGAAAAAAATTGCAAAAATTAGTATCATTTTGTGTATTTGTGTTTGTAGTACCACGACATATAGCTCATAAAATGGTCATAACAAGCCATTTTGTCTCACAAAAGGCCTTCAACAACTTTCAAAAACTTCAACCTCAGACTAATCAAACAAAATAGTGAAAAAAAACAAAAAAAAAACGAGCCCCTGAACATGAAAAAACTCAAAAAATGACCAAAAATTTTCGACTTCATTAACTTTTAAAAACTTCAATCTAAGATCTAAGACTAATCAAACAAAAAACTAAAAAATTCACAAAAAACATGAAAAATTGCACAATTTTGGGCCCAAAGACTCCTAAAAATGACCTTCAAACCTTAAATTAAGGCCATCTCAGCAGCCGCACCATTATATGCACTTGAAGGACTACTAAAGCCCACTTTGGGCCTCTAATGCAACTTAATGTCCTGGGCTTTACCAGTTTATCCCGTTTTGAAAGATCAAAGTCATTGAAAAATGTGTGAACACATCTTAAAAAAACACAGCGCACCAATACAATTCAAATTCTTTGAATTGTAAAAAATGGATACACCAATGTGAACGATAATCCACTCAGGCTAATTTAACGCAGGAAGCAATTTGAAACAGTAGTGAATGAAATCAGACAATCAATTCAATGAGTCAGTCAGCTGAAATATGTTTGAAATCTTTGGTTAGAAAAACGAAGGAAGAGTCACTTTTTTATACTACTTCCGTCTTAAGTAGCTTTCTCTTAATTTGCACTTCAAGATTTTTATTACGATCATATGGCGTCACAATACGCTTGAGGCTGCAGTATGAGCAATCTTTTATGCAGCCACCTTTGGAGGAAAAATTACGTATCTCCTCAATTTGCAAAAGAACGTTTTTAGCTGCTGATCATTAGCTTACTTCTCCGACCTCAAATATAAAGGCGGAAATTATATCGCGTAGCTTAATTCAATAGTGAGTAATTATGACGTATAACAGAGTTCTACTCAATTTTATTCGCTACTGAAAAATTGGCGTAAGTGCAAACAAAATCAATATTTGGTTCGCTAATTCTATGAAGCAAGAATTTGCTGTTTAACTTTTTTTTCGAAACTACAGCTTTTCAAGAAAAAAACTGACTTTTATCCAAACTTGTTCATTGAGGCAAACAATAAATATCAAGTTTTTTCTTGAAGCTGTGGTTTTTTCGAAAAAAAACAGTTAAACAGCAGATGCTTGGTTTATAGAAATTGAACATAAAAAATTATTTTTTTTGCACTTTCGGCATTATTTTGCAGCAGAAACAGTTGTGTGAAATTTTACTGTAATACGTCATGATTACTCGAGGAGGGATTGGTAATTCAAGAACCGAACCACATAATTTTTTTTAAAAATAAAACTAACGGTTCTAGTATTTTCATTCTAGTATTTTTAAATTTTATTGTTAGTTTTTGCCAATTTCTATTCAAATTTGATGCACTTTTTGCGAAAAGCAGTGATGAATTAAAAAGAGTGAATAAATGATGCAAATAAATGACGAAGAGTGTGATTTTGCTGGGGCTATAACACACAGTTTGATCACTGCTTGATCTGAATAATTAACTAAATGACGCGGTTTAGTTCACTAGTGTCAATTAAGTGGCGGAAAAAAAACAAACGATATGTAGCCAAAAATTCATTCGCAAATTGAGAACATACATATTTTTTCCTCCCAGGTAGCTGCTTGAAAGAATGCATATGCTGCAGCTTTGAAGAGATCGGGACAACATATGGTTGTAATAAAAACCTTGAACTGCAAACTATGAGAAGACTACTAGCCCGCGAATTCATCTACATAACAAGACGGAGCAGGGCTAGTCGTCAGTACCTAACTTAATTCTAGGGAGGCTAGCTTTATCTCAACTGAAAGGCCTTGGGGTGAGCTTGGCGAGGGAAGAGTATAGGGTTTAGTGCGTTGGGTAAAACAACTGGAGTTGTTGGATTGGTGGTTGAAAGGTGTGCTTATGTAGAGGGATGGTTTGTCGTGGAGAGGTTGCGTGCAGTTAGGGTGTGTGTGTGGGGGGGAGGGGATTATCTAGAGAGAATTTTTACCTGTGCAAATATAGCCTGCTTTTTCTAACGATTTTGGACCAATTTCATTGAGTGAAAATTTTTGACGAGCTACAAAGCGAATAGTTTAGAGATAGAGATTGTCCTCTTGTGCTGTTTTTCTCCCCGGGATTGTTAATTGAACTATTGAATTCCTTTGTGGGTTTGATTTATTCCGTTGGACTACTCTTTCTAATATTAAGCCAATCGGCATAACTGTTTGCATCATCTTATTTCAATTTTTGTCATAAAAAAGTTGCTAACGAAACAAAAAAACATAGCAGGACAAGTCCTGAAATGCAAATCAAAGAATTGAATGAAAAACTCAGACGTACTCTACCTGACCAGCAGATCAATTGAACAATGCCAGCCAGAACACAAAAATCAAAGAATTGAGAAACTAAAGGAATCAAAACTAAACAAAAACAAACTCATTGCTAAAACACTTGAAGCTTTTAAATCTAAGGCAAAATTTTTTCGCTTTAAAAGCATCTATTACAAAAATATGTTCAAAACCAATTTTTGTTTCTAAAATCGGTCCAGTATTATATATGCAAGACCTGAAAAACATTCATTGGCCCTTGAAGATCGATTAAATCGAAAATGACCAAAAAATGTAAAAAAGAAATCAATTGCAAATTAGAAGGAAATGTTGCTAAAAATCGTGATATGAATATCATAAGAATCATTTCCGTGTCTCTAGAGGCTATCCAATAACCCAATTCTAAGCTTTAAAAAACTCATTTGCTCATAGATCGATAGGCAATAACTTTTAGAAAAAAATTCAAACTTCAAAAAATAGAAATTCGTTCCATTAAAATGTTGAAAGCCATTCAACTGCTCCCTAGCAACTGTTTAGTAACATACTATCAAACCCTGGATGCAGTTACCTTGCTACTGAGGCAAGAAAAATTTAATAAAATCAAATTTAAAAAAAAAACTTGAAAAAATTACAAATTCTATGAAAAAACTTCTAAAGTCGAAACATTAATTTGTTGAAAAAAAAAATCCATTGAAACTTAAAAAAAACCATGCAGTAACTGTTTATCAGAACGTGAAATAGGTTTTCTTGCACTTGAGAATGGACGAATATCAAAAACTGACAAAAACTTTAGGAAACATAGAAAAAAATTGCAGATCTTATCAAAAAAATGCTAAATTTTGAGACATTAAAAAGTTAAAAAGCATTCCATTGATTTTAGAAACCATGCAATGCCCTATTAACAAACATCAAAGGAGATTGCCTGGTCCCTGAAGCTGGAAAAACTGAAAAAATGATGAAAATTTTCATAAACCTGAAAAAAATGCGAATTTGTTCAAAAAAATTGCTAAAATTTGTGGTATTCAAAAGTTGAAAACTATTCTATGGCAACTAAAAATTTTTCACTACCTTACCATCCAACCCCTAATGAGGTTTTCTTGCCCCTGGGTCTCAAAAAACTTGAACGATGACAATAAATATGTCAAAAACATGAAAAGTTTTCAACTTTTGTCAAAAAACGCTAAAAATCATGATGTCAAAAGTTAAGAACCGTTCCATTACCACTAGAAACTGTGCAGTAAACTATCGTCAAACCCTTTATCAAACCCAAGAGGAGGTTTCGCGACACCTAGGGCAAAAAAAAATTTAAAAAATGACAAAAATTTTCAAAGAACCTGAAAAAAATTGCAAAAATTAGTATCATTTTGTGTATTTGTGTTTGTAGTACCACGACATATAGCTCATAAAATGGTCATAACAAGCCATTTTGTCTCACAAAAGGCCTTCAACAACTTTCAAAAACTTCAACCTCAGACTAATCAAACAAAATAGTGAAAAAAACAAAAAAAAACGAGCCCCTGAACATGAAAAAACTCAAAAAATGACCAAAAATTTTCGACTTCATTAACTTTTAAAAACTTCAATCTAAGATCTAAGACTAATCAAACAAAAAACTAAAAAATTCACAAAAAACATGAAAAATTGCACAATTTTGGGCCCAAAGACTCCTAAAAATGACCTTCAAACCTTAAATTAAGGCCATCTCAGCAGCCGCACCATTATATGCACTTGAAGGACTACTAAAGCCCACTTTGGGCCTCTAATGCAACTTAATGTCCTGGGCTTTACCAGTTTATCCCGTTTTGAAAGATCAAAGTCATTGAAAAATGTGTGAACACATCTTAAAAAAACACAGCGCACCAATACAATTCAAATTCTTTGAATTGTAAAAAATGGATACACCAATGTGAACGATAATCCACTCAGGCTAATTTAACGCAGGAAGCAATTTGAAACAGTAGTGAATGAAATCAGACAATCAATTCAATGAGTCAGTCAGCTGAAATATGTTTGAAATCTTTGGTTAGAAAAACGAAGGAAGAGTTTTTGGACTAAAAACTGTATACTTTTTCGTAATTTTTATAGCTTGCAACTCCCATTACTTCCATTTTATACTCAATTATAGACTCGTTTTTTGTGACCAGTACTGATGAATTAAAAAATCAATCAATGATGCAAAAGAGAGTTTTGGCGTGGGTTCAAATATAAACAATTTGAACACTGCTAGATCTGAGTATTGAACTAAGTGACGCGATTTAATTTACTCGTTTATATTAAGTGAGGGAAAAGTAAACAAACGGTCTGTAGCCAAAACCTCATTCGCAAATTGAGAACATACGCAATTTTTCCTCCCAGGTGGCTGCTTGAAAGAATGCATATCCTGCAGCTTTGAAGACATCGGGACAACATATGGTTGTAATAAAATCATTGAACTACAAACTATCAGGAAACTAATATCCCGCAATTTCATTTACATAACAAGACGGAACACAACAAACTGACACAGGGCTAGTCGTTCTCAGACAACTCGCGAGCAGTGGTGTTCGTCAGTATCCAACTTCAGTGTAGGGACACGCTAGCTTTATCTGAATTGAAAGGCTTTGTGGTGAGCTCGGTGAGGTAGGAGTATGAGTGACTCCTAGGGCTGTTTAACAGCTGACTGTTCCATGCATGCTGTACTGAAATGTTTAAAGCGCTTGACTGTGGAATGACTATTGCTTAAGAAAGTTAATTCAAAAGGCTACCTTCCGTTTATGACCTATTCCACGACAAATGTCAGTTAGTTATAAATTCCTTCATACCAATGGACTGAAGTGTGACGTCAGATAACAGTACTACATACTATCACAGACACTTGGTCACAGCAACGGTAACGGTGAGTGAAAGAGGTAAATAACAAAGCGTAGATTAAACATTCACAAGCCACAAAAGGAACACATAGCATAGAACTGTTTAAACAGATGTTTTTTTTTCAGTATTCACTTGAGAGCTCTGATAACTCTTAGACAATATAACTCGTATTAATAATCCGAAACTACATTCTGTTAATGATGCTGCTCAAGTGTTTTTTCAACAAACTGCGAGTCAAGGCTCTCCTCTATTAAAAACCAATGAGATTTGCTACTGAAACAGTAAGCCATAAAAAAGTCAGCGGTCTTAAAAAGAAAGAAAAGTTCTTCGGTTTCCGACGAGTACCCAAAGATTTGACCAAACATCGGCAAATTCTGCTCTCATCTGTGTAAAGATGATAAAAGACTGCAACAAAATTTGTGTGAGCAGTGAACACAGCCTCAGATGCAACCGTGACACATAAAACGGCAACTAAAAAGCGATATGAGGCTATAGCGGTAAGTACATCTATCTGAAATTATTTTTGAATAACGCGAGCCAAAGAAATGAAATCCGTATTGCGATAATGAGCGAGCGACCGTCACGACTGCTCGCAGAACCACTAGAGACGACTTCTACCTGCCTCTACTGTCAAGTTCTCATCTCCTTCAAAAACATTTAATTATCGAACAATTCTTCGACATTTTTGAATGTCTGACTACCTGTGAGAAACCGTTCGTCTGTCCAAAATTTAAATTAACTAGCAGCATTAACTGCTAGGCGAAAAAATCGGAAGTTGGACAAACATCACATCCCTAGAGATCCAAAGTACACGGGTATATGTTTGGTACATATTGACTTCATTCACAATCATTTCTTCCATTGTACTGCCTCTACAAGACTCTAAAAAAATTTGCATCTCACCTTGCCTTTTTCAAACTTCCCAAACACTCTAAATAAACATATCACGGAGCACTCAGGTGTAACATGTTGATCGCAGGTGACGTCAGTTTTATTACAAAAGCAACAGCAACAACCAAACAAAACGAAAACAAAAAAGCTGATTGAATCCCTCGATGAGACAAAATTTCCATGGTCGAGGTGTTCGAACTGACTAGACCTCTGATCAGTCCAGACCAGCTACCAGCGCACATCTGGTGCGCTCAAAATACACGGTCTAGAGAAGTTTTCGAGAGCGATCTTTTCTCTGGATAATAGTCTGGAACTTGCCTGATCAGAAGGGGAATTGAGCGCACACTACCCGGGTTGACCAAACTTACTTACCATAAAACGAACCATATATGGTAACTAACTTACCATAAAACGGACCATATATGGTAACTTACTTACCATAAAACGGACCATATATGGCCCATAAAAGTCATAAATTGTTTTCGTTCTATGATCTTGCTATGATTCGTAAGTTTCCATTTATGGCTCGTTTAATGATATGCAAGTTTCCATTAATTTTTTTCTTTTTATGGAGAATCTGGTAATTTATGGGTAACAATTATGGTCCGTTTTATGATTAGTAAGATACCATATATGGCCCGTTTTATGATTAGTAAGATACCATATATGGTTCATTTTATGGTTAGTAAGATACCATATATGGTCCGTTTTATGGTTAGTAAGATACCATACATGCTCCGTTTTATGGTTAGTAAGATACCATATATGGTCCGTTTTATGATACGCAAGTTTGGTGAAAAGACCTAAAAAAATAAAATATAGCTAACTTCTGTAGGAAACGTCTCAATGTTGAATTAAAAACCAACTTATTGAGACTTTTCCAGTATGTTCTGCTTTTGTTACCCTCCTCCTTTTTCATTCCGGGCTTGGGACCGGCAGTGGCGGAGTTAAGAAAATAGTTATTGGAGAATTGAGCACGCACTAGGTTAAAAAAACCAAGGCTAAAATGTGTCTCCGTTTAATCGGCAAAATGTAATTTCCACCACAAATCCAACTTTTCTTCCAAATCACTTATTCTGACCACAGCTTTTGTAGACTCAGAATTAGTTAGACTAGTATGTTTGCGTTTTGTGCCAAAAATCGAGAAAAAGCAAAAATTAACGAAAACATTGAGACTTGTACGGAAAATTTTAGCGTCTTATACGGCAAATTGCAATTTCCACCACAAATCTAACTTTTCTTCCAAAACACTTCTTCTGACCAAATCTTTCGCATATTCAGAATTGGTTAGACCAGTATGTTTGCGTTTTGTGCCAAAAACCGAGAAAAAGCAAACATTAAGGAAAATACTGAGACTTTAAATTTTAGCGTCTTATACGGCAAATTGTAATTTCCACCACAAATCCAACTTTTCTTCCAAAACACTTATTCTGACCAAATCTTTTGCATTCAGAATTGGTTAGACCAGTATGTTTGCGTTTTGTGCCAAAAACCGAGAAAAAGCATACATTAAGGAAAATACTGAGCCTTTAAATTTTAGCGTCTTGTGCGGCAAATTGCAATTTCCACCACAAATCTAACTCTTCTTCCAAAACACTTATTCTGACCATTTCTTCTGCATATTCAAAATTGGTAAGACGAGTATGTTTGAGTTTTGTGCCAAAAACCGAGAAGAAGCAAACATTAAGGAAAACATTAAGACTTGTACAGAAAATTTTAGCGTCTTATACGGCAAATTGCAATTTCCACCACAAATCTAACTTTTGTTCCAAAACACTTATTCTGACCAAATCTTTTGCATATTCAGAATTGGTTAGACCAGTATGTTTGCGTTTTGTGCCAAAAACCGAGAAAAAGCATACATTAAGGAAAATACTGAGCCTTTAAATTTTAGCGTCTTATACGGCAAATTGTAATTTCCACCACAAATATAACTTTTCTACCAAAACCTTTATTCTGACCAATTCATCTGCATATTCAGAATTGGTTAGACCAGTATGTTTGCGTTTTGTGCCAAAAACGAGAAAAAGCATACGTTAAGGAAAATACTGAGCCTTTAAATTTAGCGTCTTGTGCGGCAAATTGCAATTTCCACCACAAATCTAACTTTTCTTCTAAAACACTCATTCTGACCAAATTTTTCGCATGTTCAGAACTGGTTGGAATAGTTTGTTTGCGTTTTGTGCCAAATATCGACAAAAAAGCAAAAATTAACGAAAACACTGAGCCTTTAAATTTTAGCGTCTTGTGCGGCAAATTGCAATTTCCACCACAAATCTAACTCTTCTTCCAAAACACTTATTCTGACCAATTCTTTTGCATATTCAGAACTGTTTGGATTAGTATGTTTGCGTTTTGTTACAAATTTTGACAAAAAAGCCGAAATTAACGAAAACACGGAACTGAGACTTTAAATTTAACGTCTTGTAGGGCAAATTGCAATTTCCACCACAAATTCAACTTTTCTTGCAAAACACTTATTCTGACCAATTCTTTTGCAGATTCAGAACTGTTTTGACTAGTATGTTTCCGTTTTGTGTCAAAAACTGAGAAAAAGCAAACATTAACGAAAATATTGAGACTATGAATTTTAGCGTCTTATACGGCAAATTGTAATTTCCATCACAAATCCAACTTTTCTTCCAAAACGGTTATTCTGACCAATTCTTTTGCAGATTCAGAACTGTTTCGACTAGTATGTTCGCGTTTTGTGTCAAAAACTGAGAAAAAGCAAACATTAACGAAAATATTGAGACTATGAATTTTAGCCTCTTATACGGCAAATTGTAATTTCCATCACAAATCCAACTTTTCTTCCAAAACACTTATTCTGACCAATTCTTCTGCATATTCAGAATTGGTTAGACTAGTATGTTTGCGTTTTGTGCCAAAAATCGAGAAAAAGCAAAAATTAACGAAAACATTGAGACTTGTACGGAAAATTTTAGCGTCTTATACGGCAAATTGCAATTTCCACCACAAATCTAACTTTTCTTCCAAAACAATTATTCTGACCAATTCTTTTGCATATTCAGAACTGGTTGGATTTGTAGGTTTGCGCTTTATGTCAAATATCGACTAAAAGTCAGAATTCACGAAAACACGAAACTCAGACTTTAAATTTAACGTCTTGTGCGGCATTTTGCAATTTCCACCACAAATCTAACTTTTCTTCCAAAAAACTTATTCTTGTCAATTCTTTTGCAGATTCAGAACTGGTTGGACTAGTTTTTTTGCATTTTGTGCCAAAAATCGAGAAAAAAGCAAAAAGTAACGAAAGCACGGAACTGAGACTTTATATTTGAAATCTTGTGCGGCAAATTGCAATTTCCACCACAAATCTAACTTTTCTGCCACAATACTTATTCTGACCAATTCTTTTGAAGATTCAGAACTGGTTGGACTAGTGTTTTTGTGTTTTCTGCCGGAACTCGAGAAAAAGCAAACACTAATGAAAACACTGAGCCTTTAAATTTTAGCGTCTTGTGCTGCAAATTGCAATTTCCACCACAAATCTAACTCTTCTTCCAAAACACTTATTCTGACCAATTCTTCTGCATATTCAGAATTGGTTAAATCAGTATGTTTGCGTTTTGAACCAGAAAGCGACAAAAATCAAATATTAACGAGCACATTGAAAAAATACTAAAAAATTGAAGACTCTTGAAGAAGATTTTTTTTAATGATAGAGAAGTTTCAATTTTTCCGGCAAGTTTACATTTTTGACCAAATCTAGGCTGCAATTAGAATAGACACAGATGGTACAAAATAGCAAACTACTAAAACTTACAAAAAAGCAGACATATTTCATATCACCACCTAGAGAAATAGAAGACTTTTTGGGAAGACCATTTTTTTTAAACCATTATAGAAATTTCAATTTTTTCTGGTAACTTTACCGTATAACTCATTCAATACTGACAACAGTTTTTCAGCCGCACAAGTCAGCTCACGAAAAACCGCATAACAGTATTTTCAAAGTTGTAGATACAGACAGCACACTGAGATTTAAATTTTAGCGTCCTGTGCGGTAAATTGCAGACTCCACCACAACTCTAACTTTTCTTCCAAATCACTTATTCTGACCAATTCTTCTGCATATTCAGAATTGGTTAGACCAGTATGCTTGTGTTTTGTCCCAAAAATAGAGAAAAAGCAAAAATTAACGAAAATATTGAGCCTTTAATTTTTAGCGTCTAGTGCGGCAAATTTCAATTTCGATCACAAATGTAACTTTTCTTCCAAGACACTTATTCTGGCCAATTCTTTCGTAGATTCAGAACTGGTTGGACTAGTTTGTTTGCATTTTGTGTCAAAAATCGAGAAAAAATCAAAAATTAACGAAAACACGGAAATGAGACTTTATATTTGAAAGCTTGTGCGGCAAATTGCAATTTCCACCACAAATCCAACTTTTATTGCAAAACACCTATTTTGACCAAATATTTTGCAGATCTGGAACTGGCTAGACCAGGTTGTTTGTTTTTTGTGCCAAAAACTGAGAAAAAGCAAAAACTAACGGTAACAAAGAGCCGTTAAATTTTAGCGTCTTGGGCTGCAAATTGCAATTTCCACAACAAATCTAACTTTTCTCCCAAAACGCTTAACCTGACCAATTCTTTTGCATGTTCAGAATTGGTTTGACTATTATGTTTGCGTTTTGTAACAGAAATTGAGAAAACGCAAAAATTAACGAAAATTAACGAAAATACTGGGCCTTTAAATTTTAGCGTTTTGTGCGGCAAATTGTAATTTCCACCACAAATCTATCTTTTCTTCCAAAACACTTTATCTGACCAAATCTTTTGCATATTAGGAATTGGCTAGAATAGTAAGTTTGCGTTTTGTGCCAAAAATCGAGAAAAAGCAGAAATTAACGAAAACATTGAGACTTGTACGGAAAATTTTAGCGTCTTATACGGCAAATTGTAATTTCCAACACAAATCCAACTTTTCTTCCAAAACACTTATTCTGACCAATTCTTCTGCATATTCAGAAATGGTTAAACCAGTATGTTTGCGTTTTGAACCAGAAAGCGACAAAAATCAAACATTAACGAGCACATTGAAAAAATACTAAAAAATTGAAGACTTTTGAAGAAGATTTTTTTTAATGATAGAGAAGTTTCAATTTTTCCGGCAAGTTTACATTTTTGACCAAATCTAGGCTGCAATTAGAATAGACACAGATGGTACAAAATAGCAAACTACTAAAACTTACAAAAAAAGCAGACATATGTCATATCACCACCTCGAGAAATAGAAGACTTTTCGAGAAGACCATTTTTTTTAAACCATTATAGAAATTTCAATTTTTTCTGGTAACTTTACCGTATAACTCATTCAATACTGACAACAGTTTTTCAGCCGCACAAGTCAGCTCACGAAAAACCGCATAACAGTATTTTCAAAGTTGTAGATACAGACAGCACACTGAGATTCAAATTTTAGCGTCCTGTGCGGTAAATTGCAGACTCCACCACAACTCTAACTTTTCTTCCAAATCACTTATTCTGACCTATTCTTCTGCATATTCAGAATTGGTTAGACCAGTATGCTTGCGTTTTGTCCCAAAAATAGAGAAAAAGCAAAAATTAACGAAAATATTGAGCCTTTAATTTTTAGCGTCTAGTGCGGCAAATTTCAATTTCGATCACAAATGTAATTTTCTTCCAAGACACTTATTCTGGCCAATTCTTTCGTAGATTCAGAACTGGTTGGACTAGTTTGTTTGCACTTTGTGTCAAAAATCGAGAAAAAATCAAAAATTAACGAAAACACGGAAATGAGACTTTATATTTGAAAGCTTGTGCGGCAAATTGCAATTTCCACCACAAATCCAACTTTTATTGCAAAACACCTATTTTGACCAAATATTTTGCAGATCTGGAACTGGCTAGACCAGGTTGTTTGTATTTTGTGCCAAAAACCGAGAAAAAGCAAAAACTAACGGTAACCATGAGCCGTTAAATTTTGGCGTCTTGGGCTGCAAATTGCAATTTCCACAACAAATCTAACTTTTCTCCCAGAACGCTTAACCTGACCAATTCTTTTGCATGTTCAGAATTGGTTAGACTATTATGTTTGCGTTTTGTAACAAAAATTGAGAAAACGCAAAAATTAACGAAAATTAACGAAAATACTGGGCCTTTAAATTTTAGCGTTTTGTGCGGCAAATTGTAATTTCCACCACAAATCTATCTTTTCTTCCAAAACACTTTATCTGACCAAATCTTTTGCATATTAGGAATTGGCTAGAATAGTAAGTTTGCGTTTTGTGCCAAAAATCGAGAAAAAGCAGAAATTAACGAAAACATTGAGACTTGTACGGAAAATTTTAGCTTCTTATACGGCAAATTGTAATTTCCAATACAAATCCAACTTTTCTTCCATAACAGTTATTCTGACCAATTCTTCTGCATATTCCGAATTGGATGGACTAATATGTTTGCGTTTTCTGTCCAAAACTGATAAAAAGCAAACATTAACAAGAATATTGGGACTGAGTTTTAGCGGCTTGTACGGCAAAATGAAATTTCCATCACAAAAACAACTTTTCTTCCAAAACACTTATTCTGACCAAATCTTTTGCATATTCAGAATTGATTAGACCAGTATGTTTGCGTTTCGTGCCGAAAATTGACAAAAAGCAAAAATTAACGAAAACACCGAGCCTACACTGTCCTACACTGTCACAAACTTGAAATTCGAATTTTATGTCGTTAAAAATAGAGAAGTAATCAATTGAATTTTTCGCGAACCAATCTTCACAAATTATTCCAATAGCTCCTCCAAATCAAGTTTAAGGAGAGTCAAAGAACTTCTTATAGACTGAGGAGCACCTAAGTCCAAAAATCTGGCACACAGTCTGTCAGCAAGTACACAGTTTCTTGCTATGTAGACAATAAGAGCACCCAAACTATAGACATCGGAGCACTCTTTTGTTGTTGAATTTTTTTCGTTCCGTAACTCATACTCGATTTGAGTGTGTCTTTCTTTATATATTTTTCTTTCCGATGAGTCCAGGTTGTAAGTAATGGGAAAAGCTACCAACGTAGCCTTCCCAAAATCAATGAGTTTAGATGTTTCCTCCGATGCCAGAACATTTCTGGAATGAATGTCTAAATGCAAAACTCCCTTCGAATGTAAAAACTCAATTGCATTACTAACTTCAATCAGACGCTTCACCCAATCGTTTTTTGCCCGACTAACTGCATGCTGCTTGATCGAAAATCCAAAAAAACGCTCGCAAACAAGCCCCTTAGCTTTAACGTTATAGCCAAAAACGAACGGGAACAACTTTTGTCTTTCGTCAAAAGAATCGTCAAAAATTTTCTTCAGTATTCTGCCCTCCAACATTAGGTCTTCTTCTCCGCACTTCTTTGCAACTTTGAGAACGCATTGTAGTTTATCACAATACCCAAAACTACAAGCATAAACTTCCCCGAACGCTCCCTTGCCAAGACTTCTGTTCTTTCTGATTTTGAAATTGTTAGCGTCAAAGTTTCCAAGAGCAGGAAGTTTTTCAATCACAGCCTTCCGTTGTGCTCTTCCGTTGTGATTCTCCTTACGCTCCGTCTGAAGCGCTATACGAGCACATTTTGGTTGATTTTGAAGAAAACTCTAGAAAAAATGAACAAAACTATACTAAAAATAGCCGAGTGGGACTAAGATTTAAATCTTTATATCTTACCCGTGCAACGGTCTGCCATTTGTTTGATTTCTTTCCACCTCTCAAAATTGTTTGGTTTGCTTCCAGTAATTCTTTTTTCAAGCACTTGATCTCTTCCAATTGAGACTTTTCTCGCTGTCGGAATAAGCCGATCTGTTTCTCCCGGTACTTCTGTTTTCTGTTCAATTTGCTGGCAGCACTTCTCGGCCCACGTTTTTTATTTTTTTTCTCAAGAACTCTATTTTCATTGTTTTCATCCATTTATTTCTGAAAAAATATATAAAACTGAAACTGAACCAGACACACTTTTGAAGCAAGATTTCACCATTTTGCGACACGATAAAAACTAAAAGAGAAGAAAGTTTTTGACACAAAAAGAATAAAATATTGAAAAAGAGAACAGTATAAAGGCTTTAGTCGTCAAAAGTTTTTCAAGACAAAAGGGTGAATAGAAAGTTCAATCATGCTCAAACATTTCAATTAGAGGAACAATAAAAGTTTTTGCCGTATGTCTAATCTTCATAAATTTTTGAATTATTGCACAGGTATCTATTTCTAACTCCTCTGCACTCTCAGTAACCTCTAAAAACGATACAACGTCAACAGAAGATAAGCTGGGTTTTCCGGACGAGTTAACTTTTAGCCGCTGTACAACTGCGTAATTTGCGCCAGATAACTTGTAAAAAGAACGAACAATACCATATGACAGGAGATTGTCGTGCATGAAGGAGATGAATGAATTTGCATTCTCATACTTAGAAGCACGAAGGGCAACAGTTTTGTATCTGAACTTCTCAAAAAACAGTTTTCCTGAGGTATTGGAATCTTTTTGAACGTCTTCTGTTTTCTCGCGTCGGAGCTCCAAACAAAAACTCTCAAGAGCATCTTTTTCAGGCAATCTTCGACGTTCAGCTTTATTTCTGAGGTAGCGTTCAACAATCAGTCGCAAATGGTTTACAGTTCCCGTAAACTTTGTCCGAAGAAGATAGTTTGCGCTTTCGAACATCATGGCAGACGTACACCAGAGCGGACCAAAATTTTTTACCTGCCACGCCAAATGATTAAAAGAGTGCAGGTTTGCAGTGAAAACTTGGGAATCAAAAGTTTCTTCGGCTTTCTTAAGGAAAACTTTGATTAATTTGTGAGCTTCATCGGCTTACTTCTTGGAAATGAGGAGTATCCGCGTGACAAAACTCAGTAAATGAAATCGCTCGTACAATTCACTTTGATTGTAACTCTTGAACAAAACAGGGCCCACATACAGGAGCCAGACTTTAAACTCAATGGCCTTGAAAAACTCGAGTTCTGCAAGCGGTCGCAGCCTTTGCTTGAAATTGTCTGGAAGCTAAAAAAATTAGAATCATGAACACAAAGAAAAAAATTAAAACACAGTTAAAAGTAAACCTTCAAATTTTGGAGGGAGTTGTTAAAACTTTCCATGTTCGAACTTCCAATTTGAGATTTCACACCAAGCAGAATGATTCTGGTGACACCAATCAAAACCTGGTGCATATAATCTACTGGGGCAGTAAGAGGAAGATGTGGAACAACGTCGAATATCTCAGCGGGTCCCTTAACACCATAATGGGGGCTTCCTCTTCTTTGAGCAATTGACTGGAGGTTTTTATGTGTAGTAGAAGACCTCATTGGAGAGCAGCAATTAGGGTAAAACAATGAACGACCTTCTCCTCTACAACATTTTGAAAAGCACAATGTGCAACCATAATAAGCATTGAACTGCTGCATATTCAAAATGGAAGACTTTGTTGGTAAATCAGCTATAAGAAGTACAACTTTCAACTCGGCTTTCCAAAACTTTCCTTTTCCTCGCACTTCTAATTGTATCTTCAGATCATTTTTCAGTTCATAAACAAATTGTTACTCAAAACAAAATTAAAGAGAATAAATTTAAGCAAAAACACTCACACTGAAGACACAATCCCAGTTCGGTTTTCCTCTCCCAAACCAGAGACGCGCGAGTACAATGTTTCTGTACATGCATCTTTTGATGGGCGGCAATTTTGCTATTGCGAACCAGATGGGCCAAAGTGACTGTTTGTTAGAATTAATAATACGTACACCGTCAGAGTTCAACAACAGGAAAATTCTCATACTTTCAAGCTCTTCGTTGAAAAAAGCTGGAAGCTGTAGATCAGTTTCATTGTTTCGCGAAGCGGAAAAACTCCAAATTTCATCAAAATTGTCCTCGACCACTTGCTTGATTTCGGATACGAAATCTAACTTCCAAAGCTCCCATTTTGCGCCATCCAGACTCTGTAATTTTTCATCTTTTTTCGAAAAAGTGTATCGTTTTTTGATCGTTTTGTAACTTGGAAAGTTTTTCTCGGGGAAAGTTTTTCGAATTAATTTCAACCAGTCATTTGCCTCGGCATCTGAGGTTCCGTGCTTTGCTATTATTTCATTTACACATAGGAGAAAATTTTCATTTGATACCTGGTTGAGGTTCGGTTGGTTATCTGCGTCACTATTTTGAGAAGAAGAATTGGAAAAATTGTTTTCGTCAATGCATGTAATCGTGCTGACACTGAAACTTAAGCCCTCCGGGTTGCTCTGAGGAGAGGAAATGAATCTAGGAGCTATTTCATGATTTCTAATATTAACAAAATCGACGCTGTGAGTATTACTGAGCGCAAAATTATCTTGAATAGTGACTTCGGTCAAATTATCGTCATAAACTTCGCCATCATTGTCATCAACTTGGTCATTATCACTATCAGGGTCATTACTATCATCATCATCATCATCATCATCATCATCATCATCATCATCATCATCATCATCATCATCATCATCATCATCCTCATCATCATCATCATCATCATCATCATCATCAACGTCGTCATCAGTATCATCATCATTATCATCATCAGCATCATCATCATGGTCATTATCGTCAGCACCTCCCCTATCCTCAGAGTAGTCACCATCATCACCACAATTATTATCAACGTCAACAGCACAGTCATCGCCATCAACTTGATCATCACCATCAATTGCACTTTGGTCAGCACTGCTATAGCCATCAACAAAATCATTACAGTTAGCGTTGTCTTCCTTTTCTTTGTCCTCTGGAATTTTTTTAAAATAAACTTTAATCCGATCGCAGGTTGCTTCATCAACAATCTGTTTGTCAGCGGAAGAACACGATCAATCTTCGGAACTACTGTTGAAAAACTTTCTTAGTTCCTCTTTTCTAACTTTTTTATTCTTCTGAAAGTTTGACACCAAAAATCTCCTTCTTTTTTTACGTACTTCATAGTTACGCGGGCCAGTTGTGAAATCCAAATCGTTTGAGCAGCTGGGAAGAACTTCCAAGCCTTGTGTTAGATGCAAATCATAATGTGGACAACCACAGTGCTGGTTTCCTTCGCCAAAAAAGTCACCGTAGGAGTAGAAAACTGTAATTTCTTCTCCAGTTTTAATCGCTTGGAGAATCTCTAATTTTATAATTTTGCGTTTGCCAGTATCACAAATGCTGTACCTGCAATTTGGCCTACAGCTGTGATTGGCAAATCGTGTAGCACCAACCATCACTCTATCAAACTTGCAGACATCTGTTCTTCGGAAGAGAGAGATATCAGCAAAGCTATCCAAACACTCCTCTGGAATTTTTTCAATGAAACCAACCACTCCCGGTAAGTAGGTTCTTGGGAAAGTAATTTCTGGTTTCAGCAAACGATCACCCTTATAAAACAACCCATATCCGCCAAATTGATCAGCCTCGAAAGAAAACCCCGACAAGCGAGCATCCGCGTAGCAATTTCTCAACAATGTGTCAAATTCTTGAAGCCGAGAGTCCTCTTCCAAGTTTTCCCCGTACTCGCTTGCAGTGAGCATTTCCACCATAGGCGCTACAACCAAGGAACCAACCTTGATGATTGAATTTGTTACTTGTGCGTCTGCCTGGGCAATCGCAAAACATTTCTGCATACCTGAAGAGAAAAAATCAGTGGCATAAAATTATCCGAAGAATGGAAATGTTCGAGCGTTGAAACACCGCATGAAATTAACTTTTTAACTAAACGTTAAAATCTAGAACAAAAGTTTTTGAAGGAAGTCAATTTTCGTAAATGAAGTCAACCAAACAGCTACGCAGGTTCTACAAGACAACAGCTAACATAGTTTCAGAAACATCATTTATCAAGATATCAGACAGCAAGTACAATTAGAGATGTCTAAAATTGGAAAGCAACAGCTGAAAATAAATTTTCACCAGACGAAAGATATTACAGCTGCATATTTGACTCCTCTTCTATTGATCAATTGGAACTTCCTCCATTTGATCACCAAGCAGAGCACGAAAGTCCAATCCCATTTGGTTTGCAGACTTTCTTGCTTCAGAAAAAGCAAACGACGGTGTCTTCGGATACTTCAATTTCACCACTTTTTCAAATACTGTACGATTTTTGTCATCTAAAGGTGTCCTACATTCTTTTCTTTAGCGCACCGGTCCAATCATCTTGGTTTTCAACAACGATTCTTTTCTGCTACCCCACATTTCAACAGCCAACTGTCGCCCAAATCTTGACGGCTCAGGACCTGCAAATAATTCCAAAACGTTTTTGCCGTTCCACATAATAGCCTCATGGTTGGATAAATTATCTACGTTAGGCTCCTTGCCTTTCATGACCACATTCAGCACATTTATCAACTCCTCGTTATTCGCTTTTTCTTCATCACGGATGCGCTTCAACTTCTCTTTGTGTGATACGATACAGTCGTTAATTTTAATTTTGAAACTTTCAAACTCTTGTTTCTTGAGATTAATAGGAGTTGATTGCCAGCCTGCTAATTGCATCTCAAAATTGTCTTCATCTGATGAGGAGTCCAGACAACTGGTAATCGTTCTGCGGGATTTATTTTTAGCTTGACATTTCTGTCCGTTTTTGTTGCCAAGATTTTTTCCCATTTCAACAATATCACACCCGAAGAAAACAAGCTAACCTTCAAATGGCTACAACAACAGCGTTCAATCATATTGATAGTATCAGAGCAGAAAATCAATTGACTGGGATTGACTGTGCTTAGAAAAAGCAAATCGACTGGTAAAAATCAACTCACGGTCAATTGAAAACTTGACAGCATTTTAAAGAATATCAAAACCAAACAAATCAAAATATCAGACAATGGTCTACTAATTTTATGTCAGAGATAAAAATATAGCACCAAATGCCCGAAAAATTGATTATCGTATCTTCAGCTTATCAATAATCACAGCAAATCAATTGTCGTTATTTTGGTCATTTTGTCTTTGGTGTTCATCTACCACCGATAACAATGCTTTCATTTCGCTGCCGTATTGATTGGCCCCTCTGATAGCCTCTGCTACTGCTTCATCGGGATTGCTTGGGAACTTCTGCCTGACAACTTCTGAAAAAAGCGTACTTTTCATCCAAGAAACTTGATGAAAATAAAGAGCTAATCTAAAGCTGAAATCATAAATGAAGTAAAAGTGACGAAAATCCTTAGTTTTAAACAAAAAACTGGAACTTTTAATAACAGAATACGAACTTTTGAACAGTTCCTCTTTTTCTTTTGCACAGGGTCTTCTCCCATTTTTTCGGTTGTACTTGCTCCCTAGCCGCTCAAATGTCAGAGTGCATTTTTTGTTACTTCCAAATATTTTTGATCCCAGGAGGCGGCCAAAACATGAAGGACCATCTGACGCAAAAATCTTCGTCAGGTCTTCGCCTTCGAACATCACAGGTTCACAACTCTGCGTTTCATCATCTAGCATGACGGAACTGCTATTAACTATTGCACTCTCTTGGTTACCATTCGTCTTAAGCAGTTCGAGAAAATTATGTTTAAACTTTGCAGCCTCTTTGACCTGCTTCCTGGCATGCTCTTGATTGACCTCTGCCATCTCATGGAACTTTCGGGCAACAAACTCCATCAACTCTTGGCATTGAACTTCATCAGAGTCCTTCTCGTCCTTATAAAAAGGAAATGACAACAAAAAATCGCTGAGAACAATAATCGCTGAATAAATTTTTTTAACATTTTTATAATTTTTTCCATATTTTTAAATCAATTAATCTAACCTCAGCATTTTTCAAATTTTTAGGGGTATTGGCGTCAAGATCTCCTAGAACCACTATCGGATCTGCAACCGCATCATCTTTGGTAGATTTTTTGTCCTTTCTCTTCTTTTTTGCAGGCTCAATTACAATCGTTTCATCATGGTTATCCGGTGGTACGTTTTCTGCATTAGTAGGCTCGTTAATGAGTGAAAAGTTCCCGTTGACTCTAAAAAGCACCTTTATACTGGAAAACGTCTTAAAGAACCTGCAGGACAAAAAAAGATATCATATATCAATACTGGGAGAAATTACAATTGGAAAGAAAATTGAAGCCAGAAAAACAATGCGATTGATTATTTAAGCTCTTGCCGAAGTCAAAGAGACAGATAAGAGAATATAATAGAAAACCTGATATTAGGGATTGTTGTAGATGCCATGTCCAATTTCCTTGCTCTCTCGGCTGATATCATTTCGCATGTTTGCTTTTCATACTTTCTTTTCACTTTGCACACAAATTCCCCAAGAAAATCACCCATTTTTGCGGACGTAAATTGAACGAAGTTCGGTTTCTTCATCTCCATTCTGTCAGCAAGACTGATAGATTGAGGCCAGAATCCATCATTACACGATAGCGCAAACGGTTTAACCTCGTTGGGGCTGACGAAGAACCACATCAGCTTTTGAGCTTTCCTTTCGAGCTCCGGATCATTTCCAACCAATTTCACACCTTTGTTTATCCGTCGTTGATAACATTGTGACTCAGTTGCATCCTGTGAGTCCAATACACTTTGAGGCTTTGTACTTCTGAAGGTAAAACACCGAGGTTTTTGAGCTTTATCAATATCTTTTATAAAATAATATCAACCAGGAACGATTATAGAGGTTACATATAGTGAACTGTTAAAAACTCCGATAGACATAACTAACAATGGGCATTTCTCAAAAATATAGGAATCTCAGTGAAAAAAACTTCTTTAACTGAGAGGAATTTTAAAAATTTTGGTCAATTTCACCGATTAGAAAAGTAATTAAATTTGGAACATAATATTTTTTCTGGCGAGTTTACAGTCTTGCCGTAATCAAGGCAAAACATTTTTGACCAAATCTAAGCTCCAATTAGAGTAGATACAGATGGTACAAACTAGCAAACTAGTAAATCTTAGAAAGAAGCAGACATATTTCATATCACCACCTCGAGAAAAAGAAGACTTTTGGAGAAGAACAGTTTTTTTAACTATTAAAGAGAAATTTCAATTTTTGTGCTAACTTTACCGTATAACTCATCCAATACCGAGAGCAGTTTTTCAGCCGCACAAGTCAGCTCACGAATAACCGCATAACAGTATTTTCAAAGTTGTAGATAAAGACAGTACACTGAGAGAAAGAAAGAGAGGAAGAAATTTTAGCGTACTGGTCCTCTGCCGCAAACTGTAATTTTCATCACAAATCTAAATTTTCTTCCAAAACGCTTATTCTGACCATTTCTTTTGCTGATTCAGAACTGGTTGGACTAGTATCTTTGTGTTTTGCGCCGAAAAGCGCAAAAAGCAAACATTAACGAATATATTGAGACTTTAAATTTTAGCGGCTTGTACGGCAAATTGTAATTTCCACCACAAATTCAATTGTTCTTGCGAAACACTTATTCTGACCAAATCTTTTGTAGATTCAGAACTGGTTGGACTAATATGTTTCCGTTTTGCACCAAAATTGAAAAAAAGCAAACAGTAACAAAAACATTGAGAATAAGTTCTAGCGTCTTATACGGCAAATTGTAATTTCAACCACGAATCTAACTTTTCTTGCAAAACACTTATTCTGACCAAATTTTTTGCATATTCAGAATTGGTTAGACCAGTATGTTTGCGTTTTGCGCCAAAAGTTGAGAAAAAGCAAAAATTAACGAAAATAATGAGCCTTTAATTTTTAGCGTCTAGAGCGGCAAATTTCAATTTCGATCACAAATGTAACTTTTCTTCCAAGACACTTATTCTGGCCAATTTTTTCGTAGATTCAGAACTGGTTGGACTAGTTTGTTTGCATTTTGTGTCAAAAATCGAGAAAAAATTAAAAATTAACATAAACACGGAAATGAGACTTTATATTTGAAAGCTTGTGCGGCAAATTGCAATTTCCACCACAAATTCAACTTTTCTTGCAAAACACCTATTCTGACCAATTTTTTGCAGATTCAGAACTGGTTGGACTAGTATGACTGTGTTTTGCGCCAAAAAGCGATAAAATGCAAACATTAACGAAAATATTGAGACTTTAATTTTTAGCGGCTTGTACGGCAAATTGTAATTTCAACCAGACATCTAACTTTTCTTCCAATAAACTTATTCTGACCAATTCTTTCGCAGTTTAAGAACTGTTTCGACTGGTATGTTTGCGTTTTGTGTAAAAAACTGAGAAAAAGCAAACATTAACGAAAATATTGAGACTTTAAATTTCAGTGTCTTATACGGCAAATTGTAACTTCCACCACAAATTCAACTGTTGTTGCAAAACACCTATTCTGACCAATTCTTTTGCAGATTCAGAACTGGTTGGCCTAGTATGTTTGCGTTTTGTGCCCAAAATTGAGAAGGAGCGAATATTAACGAAAACATTGAGACTTGTATGGTGAATTTTAGCGTCTTATACGCCAAATTGTAATTTCCACCACAAATCCAACTTTTCTTCCAAAACATTTATTCTGACCAAATCTTTTGCATATTCAGAATTTGTTAGACCAGTATGTTTGCGTTTTGTGCCAAAAACCGAGAAAAAGCAAACATTATGGAAAATACTGAGCCTTTAATTTTTAGCGTCTTATACGCCAAATTGTAATTTCCACCACAAATCCAATTTTTCTTCCAAAACACGTATTCTGACCAAATCTTTTGCATATTAAGAATTGGTTAGACCAGTATGTTTGCGTTTTGCGGCAAACACCGAGAAAAAGCAAACATTAAGGAAAATACTGAGCCTTTAAATTTTAGCGTCTTGTGCGGCAAATTGCAATTTCCACCACAAATCTAACTTTTCTACCAAAACCTTTATTCTGACCAATTCTTCTGCAAATTCAGAATTGGTTAGACCAGTATGTTTGCATTTTGTGTCAAAAATCGAGAAAAAGCAAAAATTAACGAATACATCGAGACTTGTACGGAAAAATTTAGCGTCTTATACGGCGAATTGCAATTTCCACCACAAATCTAACTTTTCTTCCAAAATACTTATTCTGACCAAATCTTCTGCATATTCAGAATTGGTTAGACCAGTATAATTGCGTTTTGTGCCAAAAACCGAGAAAAAGCAAACATTAAGGAAAATACTGAGACTTTAAATTTTAGCGTCTTGTGCCGCAAATTGCAATTTCCACCGCAATTCTAACTTTTCTTCCAAAACACCTATTCTGACCAAATCTTCTGCATATTCATAATTGGTTAGACCGGTCTGTTTGCGTTTTGTGCCAAAAATCGAGAGAAAGCAAAAATTAACGAAAACATTGAGACTTGTACGGAAAATTTTAGCGTCTTATACGGCAAATTGCAATTTCCACCACAAATCTAACTTTTCTTCCAAAACACCTTTTCTGACCAAATCTTTTGCATATTCAGAATTGGTTAGACCAATATGTTTGCGTTTTGTGCCAAAAACCGAGAAAAAGCAAACATTAAGGAAATTACGGAGACTTTAAATTTTAGCGTCTTGTGCGGCAAATTGCAATTTCCACCACAAATCTAACTCTTCTTCCAAAACACTTTTTTCTGACCAAATCTTTTGCATATTCATAATTGGTTAGACCGGTCTGTTTGCGTTTTGTGCCAAAAATTGAGAAAAAGCAAAAATTAACGAAAACATTGAGACTTGAACGGAAAATTTTAGCGTCTTATACGGCAAATTGCAATTTCCACCACAAATCTAACTTTTCTTCCAAAACACTTTTTTCTGACCAAATCTTTTGCATATTCATAATTGGTTAGACCGGTCTGTTTGCGTTTTGTGCCAAAAATCGAGAGAAAGCAAAAATTTACGAAAACATTGAGACTTGTACGGAAAATTTTAGCGTCTTATACGGCAAATTGCAATTTCCACCACAAATCTAACTTTTCTTCCAAAACACTTTTTCTGACGAAATCTTTTGCATATTTATAATTGGTTAGACTGGTCTGTTTGCGTTTTGTGCCAAAAATCGAGAGAAAGCAAAAATTAACGAAAACATTGAGACTTGTACGGAAAATTTTAGCGTCTTATACGGCAAATTGCAATTTCCACCACAAATCTAACTTTTCTTCCAAAACACTTTTTCTGACCAAATCTTTTGCATATTCATAATTGGTTAGACCGGTCTGTTTGCGTTTTGTGCCAAAAACCGAGAAAAAGCAAACATTAAGGAAATTACTGAGACTTTAAATTTTAGCGTCTTGTGCGGCAAATTGCAATTTCCACCACAAATCTAACTCTTCTTCCAAAACACTTATTCTGACCAAATCTTTTGCATATTCATAATTGGTTAGAACGGTCTGTTTGCGTTTGGTGCCAAAAATCGAGAGAAAGCAAAAATTAACGAAAACATTGAGACTTGTACGGAAAATTTTAGCGTCTTTTACGGCAAATTGCAATTTCCACCACAAATCTAACTTTTCTTCCAAAACACTTTTTCTGACCAAATCTTTTGCATATTCATAATTGGTTAGACCGGTCTGTTTGCGTTTTGTGCCAAAAATCGAGAGAAAGCAAAAATTAACGAAAACATTGAGACTTGTACGGAAAATTTTAGCGTCTTATACGGCAAATTGCAATTTCCACCACAAATCTAACTTTTCATCCAAAACACTTTTTCTGACCAAATCTTTTGCATATTCAGAATTGGTTAGACCAGTATGTTTGCGTTTTGTGCCAAAAACCGAGAAAAAGCAAACATTAAGGAAAATACTGAGACTTTAAATTTTAGCGTCTTGTGCGGCAAATTGCAATTTCCACCGCAATTCTAACTTTTTTCCAAAACACTTATTCTGACCAAATCTTCTGCAGATTCATAATTGGTTAGACCGGTCTGTTTGCATTTTGTGCCAGAAATCGAGAAATAGTAGACATATCTCATATCACCACCTCGAGAAATAGAAGACTTTTAGAAAAGACCATTTTTTTAACTACTGTAGAGAAATTTAAACTTTTTTGTGTTAACTTTAACGTACAACTCATTCAATAATGTCAGCAGTGTTTCAGCCGCACAAGTCAGCTCACGAAAAGCCGCATAACAGCATTTTCAAAGTTGTAGATAAAGACAGTACACTGAGAGCTTAAATTTTAGCGTCTTATACGGCAAATTGCAATTTCCACCACAAATCTAACTTTTCTTCCAAAACACTTTTTTTGACCAAATCTTTTGCATATTCAGAATTGGTTAGACCAGTATGTTTGCGTTTTGTGCCAGAAATCGAGAAAAAGCAAAAATTAACGAAAATATTGAGCCCTTAATTTTTAGCGTCTAGTGCGCAAATTGCAATTTCCACCACAAATCTAACTTTTCTGCCAAAACACTCATTCTGACCAAATCTTTTGCAGATTCAGAATTGGTTAGACCAGTATGTTTGCGTTTTGTGCCAAAAATCGAGAAAAAGCAAAAATTAACGAAAATATTGAGCCCTTAATTTTTAGCGTCTAGTGCGGCAAATTGCAATTTCCACCACAAATCTAACTTTTCTGCCAAAACAATTATTCTGACCAAATCTTTTGCAGATTCAGAACTGGTTGGACCAGTATGTTTGCGTTTTGCACCAAAAATTAGCAAAAAAGCAAACATAGCCGGCAGATTGCCGGAAAATAGCCGCGATAGACGCTCGTGGCCTTCCATGAATTGAAAATCCTAAAGAAATAAGATAGACAGATCGACCACCAGTCCTTTAATAAATCACTAGACTTTTTGGGTTGAATTCGGACTTTCAATTTTTTTGACACTGACGTTCTTTTAGGAAAAAGGGATCTTTTCCGTTTGTGCCCCCAGCTTAGTGGGCACATATTATTTGCACACCCCAGAAGCACGAGCAATATTTTTACATGATAATTTACTATGTAATGACACGTGCTCTGTAACTTGTGGGGGGCGCATAACGTACTGGGGGGGAACCACGATCTCCCCAATAATAGCCGCTATCGCTTCGCGGCTATTAAACATTAACGAATAAAACTCAATAAGACTTCCTACATCTCGAAAAATAGAAGGCTTTTGGCGAAGACCTTATATTTCGTCTAGGTTTGTTCGAGAAAGAAATTCAAAAGAATATACCAGACGACAACAATGAGTCTACGCTCTACAAATGCTTTTGGTTACAATAAATTTAGTTCTGTTTGATCTACATTTTCAGAAAAGTTTTGCAAAGGAACCATTTTTTTTCGAAATTGACATTTCGGCGTTGTCAAGCTTTCTTTGAACTCTGCTGCCTGGCAATCTCCCATTTTGTCCACCACAGTTCCATTTTGTGGACAGTTTTTGACAAGATCGTACGTCAACGCACAATCTTTTGGATTTTTGAAGTTCATCCAACCACTAAGAAGTTCTGAGTTTTTTCGATGTTGAAAAAACGAGACGTTTGCCACCAATGGGTAAAGCTCTCTAATCTCCATCTTTGCCTTTGAAAAAGAACCCTTAGAAGACGGTGCAAATTTGGAAAATCTGAAAGCAATTGGTTTCCGATACTCGTTCCTAGTCGGTTTTTGTTTGCTATTTTCTTTTCCAGAAGTTTTTCTCGACACCTGAAACATTTTGCAGATTTTTCTTCTGACAAGTTTATCGATCCAAGACACTTTTTCGGACCAAAACTTTTGCAGATTCCGAGCTGATAAAAGTAGTATGTTTGTCTTTTGCGCCAAAAATCGAGAAAAAGCAAAAATTAACGAAAATATTGAGACTTCAAATTTTAGCGCCTTATACGGCAAATTGTGATTTCCACCACCAATCCCACTTTTCATCCAATACTTGTATTATGACCAATTCCTTTGCAGATTAAGGACTTGTTGGACTAGTATGTTTGCGTTTTGTGCCAAAAATCGAGAAAAAGCAGAAATTAACGAAAACATCGAGACTTGTACGGAAAATTTTAGCGTCTTATACGGCAAATTGTAATTTCCAGCACAAATCCAACTTTTCTTCCAAAACAGTTATTCTGACCAATTCTTCTGCATATTCTGAATTGGATGGACTAGTATGTTTGCGTTTTGTGTCCAAAACTGATAAAAAGCAAACATTAACGAAAATATTGAGACTTTGAGTTTTAGCGGCTTGTACGGCAAAATGAAATTTCCACCACAAATCTATTTCTTCTTCCAAAACACTTATTCTGACCAAATCTTTTGCATATTCAGAATTGGTTAGACCAGTATGTTTGCGTTTTGTGCCACAAAACCGAGAAAAAGCATACATTAAGGAAATACTGAGCCTTTAAAATTTTGCGTCTTGTGCGGCAAATTGCAATTTCCACCACAAATCTAACTCTTCTTCCAAAACACTTATTCTGACCCGGAAGAACACCATGCCAAGCGTTTTCAACAAATTTAAAATGCCAGTGGCTGATGTATTTTTTAAACAATTTTGTGGTTGTTTATTTGATACAGGTGGAATCAAAGAAACTGATTTCTGATTTCTCAATTAATCTTCAAATTAATTGCAATCCAGTCACCAATTGTTTAATCTTACCTTTATATTATCTCTAAATAATTTTTGTTATTTGAGCTTTCAAGCTAGCAACGAATAGATGCCTTGCAAACTCAAAGAAATACCTTCAATTATAGAAACTTAAAAGATGTGATTAAGCAATTACTTTCCTGCTTGAGAATAATTAAACTGAGAAATCATTTTTTCTTGTAGCATAATTAGGCGTACAGAAAAATTTTTGAAATAAACATTTTAGTGTTCCAATCTCCTTAAAACCATGGGCAAAGAAAGTGAGCACTCACGCAATTTATAGATGGAACAAAATAGAGTATAAATAGAATGTGAATATTCCTAAAAGTCCACATTTTCGGAAGTAATCGGAGCCCATTCTTAAGATATTGCCTCTTTTAAACCACTGCAGCGCTTTTTTGATTGTTCGAAGTTCTGAAACAAGTCAACAAAAATTTCCACTCTTTTGATGAAGCTAGAATAAAGAGTATCTTCATTTTTATGGGGAAACAAAATTGTCTATAAAAAATGTCTAAAAAATCCCAACAGTTTGCAATCAAAATAACAACAAATCGTTTTCTCAAAAAAATTCATTTTCTACTTTTCTGGCATTGAGACGAAAATATTGAGACTTTGAGTTTTAGCGGCTTGTACGGCAAAATGAAATTTCCACCACAAATCTAACTCTTCTTCCAAAACACTTATTCTGACCAAATCTTTTGCATATTCAGAATTGGTTAGACCAGTATGTTTGCGTTTTGTGGCAAACACCGAGAAAAAGCAAACATTAAGGAAAATATTGAGCCTTTAAATTTTAGCGTCTTGTGCGGCAAATTGCAATTTCCACCACAAATCTAACTTTTCTACCAAAACCTTTATTCTGACCAATTCTTCTGCAAAATCAGAATTGGTTAGACCAGTATGTTTGCTTTTTGTGCCAAAAATCGAGAAAAAGCAAACTACTAAAACTTACAAAAAAGCAGACATATGTCATATCACCACCTCGAGAAATAGAAGACTTTTCGAGAAGACCATTTTTTTTAACTATTACAGAGAAATTTCAATTTTTGTGGTAACTTTACCGTAAAACTTATTCAATACTGACAGCAGTTTTTCAGCCGCACAAGTCAGCTCACGAAAAACCGCATAACAGTATTTTCAAAGTTGTAGATAAAGAAAGTTCACAGAGAAATTTTAATATCTGTAATGTTCACCAAATTGTAATATTCACCACAAATCTAACTTTTCTTCCAAAACACGTATTCTGACATTTTTTTTGCATATTCAGAATTAGTTAGACCAGTATGTTTGCGTTTTGTGCCAAAAATCGAGAAAAAGCAAAAATTAATGAAAATACTGAGCCTTTAAATTTTAGAGTCTAGTTCGGCAAATTGCAATTTCCAACACAAATCCAACTTTTCTGCCAAAACAGTTATTCTGACCAATTCTTCTGCATATTCAGAATTGGATGGGATAGTATGTTTGCGTTTTGTGTCAAAAACTGAGAAAAAGCAAACATTAACGAAAATATTGAGACTTTGAATTTTAGCGGCTTGTACGGCAAAATGAAATTTCCACCACAAAAACAACTTTTCTTCCAAATCACTTATTCTGACCAAATCTTCTGCATATTCAGAATTGGTTAGACTAGTATGTTTGCGTTTTGTGCCAAAAATCGAGAAAAAGCAAAAATTAACGAAAACATTGAGACTTGTACGGAAAGTTTAGCGTCTTATACGGCAAATTGCAATTTCCACCACAAATCTAACTTTTCTTCCAAAACAGTTATTCTGACCAATTCTTCTGCATATTCAGAATTGGATGGACTGGTATGTTTGCGTTTTGTGTCAAAAACTGAGAAAAAGCAAACATTAACGAAAATATTGAGACTTTGAATTTTAGCGTCTTATACGGCAAATTGCAATTTCCATAACAAATCCAACTTTTCTTCCAAAACACTTATTCTGACCAATTCTTCTGCAAAATCAGAATTGGTTAGACCAGTATGTTTGCATTTTGTGCCAAAAATCGAGAAAAAGCAAACTACTAAAACTTACAAAAAAGCAGACATATGTCATATCACCACCTCGAGAAATAGAAGACTTTTCGAGAAGACCATTTTTTTTAACTATTACAGAGAAATTTCAATTTTTGTGGTAACTTTACCGTAAAACTTATTCAATACTGACAGCAGTTTTTCAGCCGCACAAGTCAGCTCACGAAAAACCGCATAACAGTATTTTCAAAGTTGTAGATAAAGAAAGTTCACAGAGAAATTTTAATATCTGTAATATTCACCAAATTGTAATATTCACCACAAATCTAACTTTTCTTCCAAAACACGTATTCTGACATTTTTTTTGCATATTCAGAATTAGTTAGACCAGTATGTTTGCGTTTTGTGCCAAAAATCGAGAAAAAGCAAAAATTAATGAAAATACTGAGCCTTTAAATTTTAGAGTCTAGTTCGGCAAATTGCAATTTCCAACACAAATCCAACTTTTCTGCCAAAACAGTTATTCTGACCAATTCTTCTGCATATTCAGAATTGGATGGGATAGTATGTTTGCGTTTTGTGTCAAAAACTGAGAAAAAGCAAACATTAACGAAAATATTGAGACTTTGAATTTTAGCGGCTTGTACGGCAAAATGAAATTTCCACCACAAAAACAACTTTTCTTCCAAATCACTTATTCTGACCAAATCTTCTGCATATTCAGAATTGGTTAGACTAGTATGTTTGCGTTTTGTGCCAAAAATCGAGAAAAAGCAAAAATTAACGAAAACATTGAGACTTGTACGGAAAGTTTAGCGTCTTATACGGCAAATTGCAATTTCCACCACAAATCTAACTTTTCTTCCAAAACAGTTATTCTGACCAATTCTTCTGCATATTCAGAATTGGATGGACTGGTATGTTTGCGTTTTGTGTCAAAAACTGAGAAAAAGCAAACATTAACGAAAATATTGAGACTTTGAATTTTAGCGTCTTATACGGCAAATTGCAATTTCCATAACAAATCCAACTTTTCTTCCAAAACACTTATTCTGACCAATTCTTCTGCATATTCAGGATTGGATGGACTAGTATGTTTGCGTTTTGTGTCAAAAACTGAGAAAAAGCAAACATTAACGAAAATATTGAGACTTTGAATTTTAGCGTCTTATACGGCAAATTGCAATTTCCATAACAAATCCAACTTTTCTTCCAAAACACTTATTCTGACCAATTCTTCTGCATATTCAGAATTGGTTAGACTAGTATGTTTGCGTTTCGTGCCAAAAATCGAGAAAAAGCAAAAATTAACGAAAACATTGAGACTTGAACGGAAAGTTTAGCGTCTTATACGGCAAATTGCAATTTCCACCACAAATCTAACTTTTCTTCCAAAACAGTTATTCGGACCAATTCTTCTGCATATTCAGAATGGGATGGACTAGTATGTTTGCGTTTTGTGTCAAAAACTGAGGAAAAGCAAACATTAACGAAAATATTGAGACTTTGAGTTTTAGCGTCTTATACGGCAAATTGCAATTTCCACCACAAATCTAACTTTTCTTCCAAAACACTTATTCTGACCAAATCTTTTGCATATTCAGAATTGGTTAGACCAGTATGTTTGCGTTTTGTGCCAAAAACCGCGAAAAAGCATACATTAAGGAAAATACTGAGCCTTTAAATTTTAGCGTCTTATACGGCAAATTGCAATTTCCACCACAAATCTAACTTTTCTTCCAAAACACTTATTCTGACCAAATCTTTTGCATATTCAGAATTGGTTAGACCAGTATGTTTGCGTTTTTTTGCCAAAAAGCGAGAAAAAGCAAAAAATTAACAAAAATATTGAGACTTCAACTTTTAGCGCTTTATACGGCAAATTGCAATTTCCATGACAAATCTAACTTTTCTTCCAAAACACTTATTCTGACCAAATCTTTTGCATATTCAGAATTGGTTAGACCAGTATGTTTGCGTTTTGTGCCAAAAACCGAGAAAAAGCAAAAAATTAACGAAAATATTGAGACTTCAACTTTTAGCGCTTTATACGGCAAATTGTGATTTCCACCACAACTCTAACTTTCCTTCCAAATCACTTATTGTGACCAGCTCTTTTGCAGATTCAGAACTGGTTGGACTGGAATGTTTGCGTTTTGTGCTAAAAATCGAGAAAAAGCAAACATTACCGAAAACAGTGAGACTTTAAGATATGGTGTCTTTTGCGAAAGAAAAACTTGGCGTCTTGTGCAAAACTTTGAAGACTTTTTTTAACATGAATTACATGAAAAATTTCGCTTTACATAACTACTCAAAAGCCCTCATTCCAACGCCATCAGGAAAATCTGGTTGTTTCCCGAACTATTACCTGTTGGCATTGAGGCATACATGCTATTACATGCAAAAAAAAATTACTCACTTTCTGAACATATGATTCTCGAATCTCAATCGACCCCGACTTGTATGACAATACCGTTTTCTTGGGGATTTTATAACCCGAAAACACAGAAGATGATGAACTCATGACAAGACCTGAAATAAAACCAAAACTTGATCGAGAAATAAGGAAGTTTTCAACTAAAGTTTTCAACTAAAGTATTCAGCCGCTCTGAAAATTTAGCCAATTTAGCCGTTCTGAAAAGCTAACTTTTACCAGAGGCCAGATAGAAAAAATTCTTTTTGTTTTACACTCTAGGTACACATGGGATACTCCATACTGAGTTTGGTTTGATTTGGACAACTCCTTGACGCGGTGAAAGAGACCTATTTTTAAAATTCGCTAATCGCGAAATTCGCAAATTTCCGTTTGAAAAGCTAACTTTTTTCCTAGACAAGCTATAGAGAAAATTCGTTTTGTTTTACACTCTAAGTACACAGGGGATACTCCATAATGAGTTTGGTTTGATTTGGACAACTCCTTGACCCGATGAAAGAGACCTATTTTTAAAATTCGCTAATCGCGAAGTTCGCAAATTTCCGTTTGAAAAGCTAACTTTTTTCCTAGACAAGCTATAGAGCAAATTCGTTTTGTTTTACACTCTAGGTTCACATGGGATACTCCATGCCGAGTTTGGTTCACTTTGGACAACTCTAAAACCTAATCAAAAAGACCTATTTTTCAAAATTATTCAAAATTAACTATTCCAATTAATAGCACATTTCCGTACGAAAAACTAACTTTTTTCCTAGGCAAGCTATACCAAAAATTCTTTTTGTCTCAGAGTCTACCTACCATGGGGATACTCCATACCAAGTTTGGTTTGATTTGAACAACTTCTTGACCCCATAAAAAAGACTTATTTTTAAAATTACTTATTTGAAATAATCGCAAATTTCCGTACGAAAAACTAACTTTTTTCCTAGGCAAGCTATACCAAAAATTCTTTTTGTCGCAGAGTCTACTTACCCCGGGGATACTCCATACCAAGTTTGGTTTGATTTGAACAACTTCTTGACCCGATAAAAAAGACTTATTTTTAAAATTACTTATTTGAAATAATCGCAAATTTCCGTACGAAAAACTAACTTTTTTCCTAGGCAAGCTATACCGAAAATCCTTTTTATCGCAGAGTCTACCTACCCCGGGGATACTCCATACCAAGTTTGCCTTGATTTGAACAACTTCTTGACCCGATAAAAAAGACTTATTTTTAAAATTACTTATTTGAAATAATAGCAAATTTCCGTACGAAAAACTAACTTTTTTTCTAGGCAAGCTATACCAAAAATTCTTTTTGTCGCAGAGTCTACCTACCCCGGGGATACTCCATGCCGAGTTTGGTTTGATTTGAACAACTCCTTGACCCGACGAAAAAGACCTATTTTTAAAATTATAATCGCAAAATTATTCGAATTAATAGCACATTTCCGTACGAAAAACTAACTTTTTTCCTAGGCAAGCTATACCAAAAATTCTTTTTGTCGCAGAGTCTACCTACCCCGGGGATACTCCATACCAAGTTTGGTTTGATTTGAACAACTTCTTGACCCGATAAAAAAGACTTATTTTTAAAATTACTTATTTGAAATAATCGCAAATTTCCGTACGAAAAACTAACTTTTTTTCTAGGCAAGCTATACCAAAAATTCTTTTTGTCGAAGAGTCTACCTACCCCGGGGATACTCCATACCAAGTTTGGTTTGATTTGAACAACTTCTTGACCCCATAAAAAAGACCTATTTTTAAAAATTATTTAAAATTAATTATTCGAATTAATCGGAAATTTCCGTACGAAAAACTAACTTTTTTCCTAGGCAAGCTATAGCAAAAATTCTTTCTGTTTCAGACTCTACATACACTGGAGATACTCCATACCGAGTTTGGTTCCATTTGGACAACTCCTTGACCCGATCAAAAAGCCATATTTTTAAAATTATTTATTTGAAATAATTGCAAATTTCCGTATGAAAAACTAACTTTTTTCCTAGGCAAGCTATATCAAAAATTCTTTTTGTGCCAGACTCTAACCACACTGTTGATACTCCATACCGAGTTTGGTTCGATTTGGACAACTCCTTGACCCGATCAGATTTCTATATTTTTGAAAATAGAATAAGCGAATAATAAGCGAATAAGTCGATATTTCCGATTGAAATACGAACTTTTTTCCTACGCAAGCTATAGCAAAAATTCTTTCTGTCTTACACTCTAGATAAACATGGGATACTCCATGCCGAGTTTGGTTTGATTTGAACAACTCCTTGACCCGACGAAAAAGACCTATTTTTAAAATTATAATCGCAAAATTATTCGAAATAATAGCAAATTTCCGTATGAAAAGCTTACTTTTTTCCTAGGCAAACCATAGCAAAAATTCTTTTTGTTTTACACTCTAAGTACACAGGGGATACTCCATACTGAGTTTGGTTTGATTTGGACAACTCCTTGACCCGATGAAAGAGACCTATTTTTAAAATTCGCTAATCGCGAAATTCGCAAATTTCCGTTTGAAAAGCTAACTTTTTTCCTAGACAAGCTATAGCAAAAATTCTTTCTGTTTTACATTCTAGATACACATGGGATACTCCATGCCGAGTTTGGTTTGATTTGAACAACTCCTTGACCCGACGAAAAAGACCTATTTTTAAAATTATAATCGCAAAATTATTCGAAATAATAGCAAATTTCCGTATGAAAAGCTAACTTTTTTCCTAGGCAAGCTATAGCAAAATTTCTTTTTGTTTTACACTCTAAGTACACAGGGGATACTCTATACTGAGTTTGGTTTGATTTGGACAACTCCTTGACCCGATGAAAGAGACCTATTTTTAAAATTCGCTAATCGCGAAATTCGCAAATTTCCGTTTGAAAAGCTAACTTTCTTCCTAGACAAGCTATAGCAAAAAATCTTTCTGTTTTACACTCTAGATACACATGGGATACTCCATGCCGAGTTTGGTTTGATTTGAAAAACTCCTTGACCCGACGAAAAAGACCTATTTTAAAAATTATAATCGCAAAATTATTCGAAATAATAGCAAATTTCCGTATGAAAAGCTAACTTTTCTCCTAAGCAAGCTATAGCAAAATTCTTTTGTTTTACACTCTAAGTACACAGGGGATACTCCATACTGAGTTTGGTTTGATTTGGACAACTCCTTGACCCGATGAAAGAGACCTATTTTTAAAATTCGCTAATCGCGAAATTCGCAATTTTCCGTTTGAAAAGCTAACTTTTTTCGTAGTCAAGCTATGACAAAAACTCTTTTTGTTTTACACTCTAGGTTAACATGGGACACTCTATGCCTAAGCTTTAAGGCTGAAAATTACCCAAGATGAAGTTCGCGACCCAAGACAGGTATTGGTCAGACCGACCATGCACAAGATAGGCATTGGCCAGACCGACCATACCCAAAGATAGGTATTTGCCAGACCGAACCGACTTTGGCCACCCTTGGCCAGACCAAAGACTTTGACCACCATTGGCCAGACTGAGCAGACTTTCTCCAGACCATTGGCCAGACCGAACAGAACCATGGCCAGGCCGTTGTCCAGACCATAGGCTAGACCGTGGGCCAGACCAAACAGACCTCTCAAGAGAGCCCGAAAAATCGACCGCACGCAAACTACGTCCCCAGCATGAGGTGCACAAAATCCCAGCGGGGGGGAAACCGACTAACCGGCGTCTCAACGGGGCAGGGGGGGTGTGCACCTCATGTGGGCCCGAGGCCCTCACCTTAAGTAGTAGTAGTAGTAGTAGTAGTAGTAGTAGGAGTAGTAGTAATAGGAATTTGGCCCTTCAGTGTCGTCGGGCGCGGACTGTGTTCCTTTTCTTTGTCCATGGTTGCTGTTAAATGTTCCACGCATTGCGGAATATTTACGGTCAGTTAGTAACAGGTTGCAGATGGCGGTTCTCCTGTTTCAGCAGGTCAAAATGGTGGTATCTTTAATAGTCAATATTTCAAAACTGGCCGGAAGAAAAAAAAACCAGACTGGGACCAAAAACGTTACTGCTTAAGATACGCTTTATGTCAAAACATCATCTAAATCGGTCCATTCTACGAGGAGATATTGCATAGTTAATGTACCGTACCAATCTCGTCAGAAACGAGGAGAGGTGACTTGCAGACCAAAAATTGACCATCTAAACTACGGAAAACGCCCTGTAAAACATATATGATGAGAATCCTCATTATCGGGGGAGTCTAAAGAATCAATTCGCGGGGCTAAATTCGTCTTTTTTGTTGGTCTAACATGTGCATACCCGAAATGTACCGGACACGAATTGGTCAAAATGGGGGTATGTGTCCTGGCCAATTTCTCGAAAACGGCTGGAAAAAACAAAACGCCATTTACAGGGATCCAAGTACGGCTCACGCTGAGTTCAAATCAACAAACAAATCAAAAATCGGTTCACTCTACGAGGAGATATTCCAACATAAAGGTACCGTACCAAATCGCAAAAATGGACAAGTACGGGTCACGTTTCGCTAAAATTGACCACCCGAACTACATAAAACTACATACAAAATATATATGGGGAGACTCCCCACTAACTGGGGATTCTAAAACACTAAGATTTGTAACATAGTTCAAAGCTTCAAGGTGTCGTGTCAATGGTGTCAACGGATGGTGTCAACCGCTTCTGGGGCTGAAACCGAGGGCAACTTTACTGGCCAATTTCTCTGAAACGGCCGAACAAAAATAAACCCCCTTAGTACAGTTTGTAGCACTGCTTGAGATACGCATCATATCAAGAAATGAGCACAATCGGTACGTTCTTCGAGGAGTTATAGCAATTATAATGTACCGTACCAAATGACCAAAAAAGCGCGGTGACCTGACTTCAGAGCCAAATTTGAGTATCTCAATTCTGTAAAATGCTATGGAAAATATATATGGGCATACTCCCCACTAACTGGGGATTCTAAAACACTAACATTTATTCCGCAGATCAGCTGTTTTGTTGTACCGAAATTTGGGTCACCCAGAATAGCCCGAAAATTCGACCTATTTCAACTTTGAACATCAATAACTTTTTGATTAGGCCGATTTGGGAAACCAGCTAAACACTGCAAGCAAGAGGGGTTCAGTGCTAACAAAATGCGACCACTCCCGTTAAATTTGGTCGAGTACTTTAGCAGATATTAACAAAATACTGTTCTGAACCCCATTTTTGGGCTAAAAGCGAAGCCCAAAATCTCCGGAACTGACGTAAAACGTGAAACAGCGTTGCCGGAGTATTTGTGGGTGTGATTCTGGTCCACTGCAACTTCTGGTTCACGGAAAACCTTCATGGGGAGGTGGGAAAAAATTTCCCACCTCACCATGAAGGTTATGATGTTTTGTGTGTTTTGACATAAAACAGCATCCATAAAAATTTGATGAAATCGTGAAAAAAGAAAAATTGTTGAATTAACCTCGTTATTCAATACAAGTAGCTCCAGGGGCCTAAATGCTGCATAGAAAACACAAAATGCACGCCGAAAAACTTGTTCTTCGATTCAAAACACCAATAAGCGATTAAAATTTGAGAAATGTTTTGTTTTTCAGCAATCACTTTTAAATTACCGTTCCACAAAACTTTTTTTAAGAAGAACACTAACAATTCCATCGAAGATGTGCTTGAAGGGAAGAGAATGCGTTATAAGTTACCTATTTTGATGGTTAATTGACCGAGAACTAAGAAAAAATCCAAAAACTGAGCGCCTTTTTTGTTCGACGAAATAAACTTCGTTTACAAATTAATTGTTATTTGCTAAGACCGATACAAAAATTAGACAAAAAGGACTAGCAGGAACAACTCAATAAAAACAAAATACCACCTCAGTTGTTCAATTTGATTGCGTACTTTAGGAGATATCAATAAAACAGTAAACTGAAACCTGACTTTCGATCTCTTAAAAGACACAAATTTAAAGATAAGCAATGCAAAATGTTCCTCAGAACCTAATAAGACTTGTTGTATGACTGAAAGAGCCTCTGGAATCCATTGACTGGAGCGTAAATAATTCATTTGTCAATCGATAACAATGTCCTGCAGGAGAAGAAAATCATCTGTTCATAAAAACGCTTAGAAAAAATTAGTCTTTCAAATTTACACCTTAATAACTTTTTTGGTAAGGTTGATTCAAAAAATCATTTGAACAAGCAATCAGTACAAAAAAAACGCACTTAAGTTTGTTCAGTTTGATGCAGTAACTTTGGAGAAATCGACAAACAATTGAAACGTCCCCCGATTTCTAGGCTACGCTGAGACCTAATTTTCTCGAAAATATCTGCAGAACGGCTATCAACGGCGCCTCGGATGTAAATCCGGACGCAATCTAAGTGCACTGCGTATCTACTGGACACAGAAGACCTCTACCGCAAAGAGGTAAAGAATTCCCACCTCGCCACTAAGACCAGGATGTTTTGTGTATTTTCAAAAAAAACGAACTCACTGGAATTTACGGAAAACTCCAAAAAGAGAAAATTGTCGAAAATGTATAAACAATTGATTGTAGTAGATTCATAGACTTGAAAAACGAACAAATAAAGCAATTTCTAACTTCAAAAATATCCTAATGAAAAAAATAACATCTTTTAACGTAAAAATTGTGCCAAACAAAAATTTTTGAAATTAGCTCTTCAATTTTCTTGCTAGGCTTTTCTAGTACAACATCTATATTTGACAACAAAATAGCACTCAGTAGCAAAACAAAAGCGGGTCTTATTTCTTATTTGATTCATTTTGAAACAGTTTTTGATGAAGAATTACCGAAAAAAAACTCTTACACCGAGTTTTGCTAAATGAGAACGGGCTGGATACTAAAAATTACCGCACACTTGATATAAAAACAACATTACAAGTTATCCTGGGAAAAAATGCAGTAACATAGAAAATAATTGGACTCCGTATATCTATACTGTTAACTAACAAATACTGCAAAGTTGCTATAAAAGCCATGAACTTTCGAAATATTAACAAAAAATTTAATTTTCAAATCTATTTCTTCTATATGAAGGAGCAAAAGATCGACCCCCATTCTAAGTTTTGAACTCTTGCTGTAATCTTTTTTTAAATTATAATTTCAATTTTAAAAAAAAAACAGTTGGATGCAAGTGAAACTGGAAAGTGTTGAAAGGAGACAAATGTAGTACAAATACCGAAAAATTTTTAATTTTAAATCAATTTCTTCTATATGATGGAGCAAAAATTCGACCTCCAGACCCATGTTTTTGAGTTCTTGCTGTAATCTATTTCCAATTTTTTTACACTTTTTCAAAAAATCAACTGGGTGCAAGTGTAGCCGGAGAGTTTTAAAGTGAGACAAAACTAGTGACATTATCAAAAAATTTTGTTTTTTAAATCAATTTTTTCTAGATGATGGAGCAAAAAATCGACCCCCAGCATAGGTTTTCGAACACTTGCTAAAATATTAATTCAAATTATACCTGCAGTATTGTATTTCCAGAAAATCAGTCGGGTGCAATTGGAACTGGAAAGTTGTTGAAAGGACACAAATGTAATGAAAAAATGAAAAAAATTTTGTTTTTAAATCATTTTTTCAATATGATCGAGCAAAAAAATTTTGCACAACCTAAGTTTTTGACTTCTTGTTTTTATCTACTTTCAATCTATTTTTGCAATTTTTCAGAAAAATCAGTTGGGTGCAAGTGAAACCGGAAAGTGTTGAAGGGAGACAAAAGTAGTGAAAAAATGAAAAAAAAAATTGTTTTTAAATCTTTTTTTTCTAGATGATGAAGCAAAAAATCGAGCCCCCAACCTACGTTATTGAACTCTTGCTGTAATCTGCTTTAAAATTATACCTGGATTTTTTTAAGAAACAAATTTTTTGCGGTAAAATTTGTACTAATGAAATTTTTTTTAATTAACACTTGACAAATTTTCTAGCTGAAAATCAGAAAAGACATTTTTCAGCGTTGAATCTTGGCATTGAAACTTAGTTTTGAATTGATTTGAAAAATATACCCAAAAAGGGGTATATATTAATACAGAATTTCTTATGGAAAATTTGTAACCATAAAACGGTCCATAATTTTTTTTTATGGCGTTTTATGGTAAGTACGGTACCATAAAAGTGGACTTTTTATTTTTTTGACGTTTAGTGAATCTGAGACTGGTCTTTTGATTTTATCTGGAGGATATCCTCAAAAAATCGGGAATTTTATAATACAGAATTTTTTATGGAAAATTTGAAACCATAAAACGGTCCATAAAAGTTTTTTTTATGGCGTTTTATGGTAAGTACGGTACCATAAAAGTGGACTTTTTATTTTTTTGACGTTTAGTGAATCTGAGACTGGTCTTTTGATTTTATCTGGAGGATAACCTCAAAAAATCGGGAATTTTATAATACAGAATTTTTTATGGAAAATTTGAAACCATAAAACGGTCCATAAAAGTTTTTTTTATGGCGTTTTATGGTAAGTACGGTACCATAAAAGTGGACTTTTTATTTTTTTGACGTTTAGTGAATCTGAGACTGGTCTTTTGATTTTATCTGGAGGATAACCTCAAAAAATCGGGAATTTTATAATACAGAATTTTTTATGGAAAATTTGCAACCATAAAACGGTCCATAAAAGTTTTTTTTATGGCGTTTTATGGTAAGCACGGTACCATAAAAATAAAGTACAGAATTTTTAAATTTTATGCACAGAAACGTTGTTTTGGAACTGTATGTAGCTCTTTGGACTGCTTCTCAGCCAAACTCGAAAATTTTTATGATCGTTGTATGTTTAGTAAGTTTCCATAAAATCCATATATGGCGTTTTATGATTAGTAAGTTTCTTCTATGGTGGTCAACCCGGGTAGACATCCAAAATTTCCACATTGTATGTATCGTTCTTTGTCTGGTATATCTTTCGAATTAAGGGAACAAAACTTACAAAACAAGTCATAGAACTAATGCCCATAAAAGTTATTAATACTTCAGCTAGGTAGATATTGTTCAACCCATCTGCAAATTCTGCAATTCCAAATATCAAAAATGGCGGAATTCCGATTATTGCACTGAAACAAGTAAAAATTACTCCGGCAAAACCATAGTCTGTTAAATAGCCTAACAGTGGTGCGGCCACTATCCTTATAACCGTAAATGGTAGAAAGTATTGACCTGCGCGTTCGCTTGGAATTTGGTACTTGCTCAACAAATATGGTCCGAAAGTAACAAAAAAGAATCCAACAATCGAAGTGTATGCAGTAAACGTTACTGATAGAGCCAAAACGCCTTTGTTTGTCAAGAACTGGACCACAGAGAAACTTTCATCATCTGCTGAACATGACGATAGAAGTTTTGTTGAGGACGTCTGTTCATTTTCACGGCAGTAATCTTTTCCAACTTCTCCATCACAATTTTTTTCTTCAAGCGTAAAATCTTTTTTGCCGAGGAACTTTTTTGGTTTCATGGATAAAACTATAAAAGTTATAAGGGCTAAGACCATTTCGCAGCAACCATCAATCACAAACGGTAGATAGTACCCATCAATTCCGTAGAAAAAGCTCCCATAAGGCGTTCTCAGAATTATCCCAATGCTAACCGATCCCGGGATTGCACCAAAAACTTTCCCAGGATCGTCGGGAAAAAGAGAAAGGAATATTTTGGTTCCTGAGCACCAAAGCAATGCGTTTGCTATACCCATTAAAAATCGTGTAATAATACAAAGAATTACAAACGATACATTTGATTCTATAAAGATCAATACTCCTAATATAACTGACAAAAATCCCTGGGACAGCGCTGACATGGAAAAAGTGTGTTTGTTTAGTTTGATATTTTTTGTAACAAAAATTAGAACTGGTGTGGAGAGGCATGCTACGTCATAGGATGCAATAATGATTCCGGTTGTCGAGTCGGAAAGACCTCGATCTGTGAATTCGGTAGGCAAGAAAGGGCTCCAAAAGTTGTCGTGGAAGCCGATAATAGCAAAAAGAGATAAACCGAAGAATAAGATAACTAAACTTTGTGTGCTACTCTTCATTAGGACTGTCTCCAATTATAATTGAATGAGTTGTGAACCAAATCTCCACTTGAAATGATAACCCCCGGGCCGAGGTGTCAACGCTAAAAAACGCAAAATTATGTAAGATTGGCGTTGAATGCGTTGAATTTATGTAAGATCTACGCCTGAGCGTAGATCTTACATAAAATCAACGCAATCAACGCTAATCTTACATAATTTTGTGTTGAATTTTGGCGTAAATCTTACATATTTAGCGTTGAATATTAGCGTAGATCTTACACATTTAGCGTTGAATTTAGCGTTCATCTTACATAAATTCAACGCATTCAAGGCTAATCTTACATATTTAGCGTTGAATTTTAGCGTAGATCTTACACATTAAGCGTTGAATTTAGCGTTGATCTTACATAAATTCAACGCATTCAACGCTAATCTTACATAATTTTGCGTTGAATTTTGGCGTAGATCTTACATATTTAGTGTTGAATTTTAGAGTTGATCTTACATAAATTCAACGCATTCAACGCTAATCTTACATAATTTTGCGTTGAATTTTGGCGTAGATCTTACATATTTAGCATTGAATTTTAGCTTTGATCTTACATAATTTCAATGTATTCAACGCTAATCTTACATAATTTTGCGTTGAATTCTGGCGTAGATCTTACTAACTAAGCGTTGAATTTTAGCGTAGATCTTACATATTTAGCGTTGAATTTACCGTTGATCCTACATAAATTGAACGCATTCAACGCTAATCTTACATAATTTTGCGTTGAATTTTGGCGTTGATCTTACATATTTAGCGTAGAATTTTAGCGTTGATCTTGCATAAATTCAACGCATTCAACGCTAATCTTACATAATTTGGCGTTGAATTTTGACGTAGATCTTATATTTAGCGTTGAATTTTAGCGTTGATCTTTCATAAATTCAACGCATTCAACGCTAATCTTACATAATTTTGCGTTGAATTTTGGCGTAGATCTAACATATTTAGCGTTGAATATTAGCGTAGATCTTACATATTTAGCTGTGAATTTAGCGTTGATCTTGCTTAAATTCAACGCATTCAACGCTAATCTTTCCATTTCATTTCAGACCACTTCACGATTTCAAAAGTTTTTCAAGTTTTTTTTTTCAAAAAGTCACGTTTTTCACTGCTTCGACCCCTATACTTCACAGGTGAGAAACATGAGATCAGAAAAAACAGTTCTTAGTGCTCTTTTCTAGTGCAAAATCCCATTCCAACCATTTTTCTATTTCAAATTCTTCAAGTTTTTTTTCAATAAATTAATTTTTTTACTGTTTCGATCCCCTATACTGCACAGGCGTGAAAAGTGAAGTCAGCAAAAAATCACTTTTTAGTGCTCTTTTATAGTGCAAAATGCATTTCAGACCATTTTACTATTTCAAAAATTTTTCAAGTTTTTTTTCAAAAAATCAATTTTTTTCACTCTTTCGAACCCTATATTGCAAAGGTAAGAAACTTGAGGTCAGAAAAATATCATTTTCAGTGCTCTTTTATAGTGCAAAATCCAATTCAGACCATTTTACGATTTCAGAAATTCTTCAAGTTTTTTTTTTCAAAAAATTGATTTTTTTTACTGTTTCGACCCCCTATACTGCACAGAATCAACGCCAAATATGTAAGATCTACGCTAAATTCAACGCAAAATGTGTAAGATCTACGCTTTATAAGAATTGCGGCTCTTAAGGAAACCAAGGTACTGTGGCACAATGGTAGAAGAGGCGACAAGCAAACAGGAGGTCAGCAGTTCGAGTCCCATACGCAACTGGAGGTCAATAGTTCAAGTGGACGCTTTGATTTTTTGTAAGATCAACGCTAATTTCAACGCAAAAATATGTAAGATCTACGTTAAATTCAACGCTAATTATGTAAGATCTACGCTAAATTCAACGCTAAATATGTAAGATCTACGCTAAATTCAACGCTATTTATGTAAGATCAACGCTAAATTCAACGCAAAAATATGTAAGATCTACGCTAAATTCAACGCTAATTATGTAAGATCTACGTTAAATTCAACGCTAAATATGTAAGATCAGCGGCAACTAGCGTTGACAAGTCGGAAAATTCACCACAGTTTTCTTACATAATTTTGCGTTGAATGCGTTGAATTTTTGTCTTCAAATTCAACGCATTCAACGCAAAATTATGTAAGAAAATTGCGGTGAATTTTCCGACTTGTCAACGCTAGTTGCCGCTGATCTTACATAATTTTGGCCAAGTTCCTCGGCCCGGGCCACATGGCTAAGAAGTGCGCAACCCCAGCCATCTGTTCACACCAAATTAGGTCGCGTGGCTACGTGGGTTGCGCGCACTGAGCTTGCCCGGTTGTTAAGCAACACATAGCACCACTACCCCCTTTCACCACTCCCCCACTAAATTAGACATTAGGCGCCCCCCCCCCCCATTTGTAAATAATTGAACATTATGTTTGCATTTTATTATGTACGTATGAATACGTGTGAATAGACATTTATAAAACAGAGGGGAGGTCTGAAATTAATACATCTATAGCGCATTATATATGATGCATGGCGCTAGTGAAAATGGCAGACGTACCAAAATATAGACATTTTACTGCTGGCCAATCACAATTGAGACAATAGGAGTGTTGTTTTCTGATTGGCTGATATCTCAACAAATTCTCCATGTTTTAAAATAGGATATGCGTGTTAACGTAAAATTCTTCAGAAATCGCGATAAGCCGAAATAGAATAATTATAATTTTTTGAGGTAAACTGGTCTCACGTTCGGTTGTGATAGATCCATATCAAGTCCCACGGGCCGCTGAGGCATGGCCATGGCCCGCGAGGCATGGTCAGATGCGGTAAAAAAAATTACAATCTAGCATTAGGCTTTGTCCAACTTAGGCTAATTGAACGCATAAAGGTACAGTGTTTTAAATTTCTCAACCAATCACATTCGTTGAAATTTCTATATTTTGGTACGTCTATCTGGTAAGACGTCACCATGCTGCAGACATCAAAATGAAATTTATTTTCTGTGCTGCATTTTTTTGGACTTATGCGCTCGGTAAAGGAGTCTACATATTTTGATTTCCCTGAAAGGTGATCCAAATATGTTTGTCCATCTACTACATCTACTATACCAGGTACGCAGGTATGGAAATGAGTAAACCCGTACCGAACTCCAAGTGTTAATCAGTACTGGGCAATTGTAAATGTAAGTCTCCCATGTAATATAATTTGCTCGCTTTCTCGCTTGAAATTTGATTCTTTGAAGCGCATTAGAGCGGCGCAAAAGAAATAACTCAACAGTCGCCGTGGCGCAGTAAGAAGGACATAAACATAAGGAGATGGAGAGCGTGGGTTCCATCCCCGTACGTAACTTTCTTTTCGCACTTGTATTAAGACTTGCCAAGTCTGACAAGCCTTAAATGTGTTATAATCATAGCTCTGAATCAGTACTGATATCTAGAATTGGAATTATACTTGCCCAGTACTGTTATTGACTTGGCGTTAGGTACGGGAACCTTGGAGAAGACAGAGAAAACTTTATTTTTGTGGGGTGCCTAAATCTGACTATATGAGGGGAGATCCGAAGAATAATCAGAAAGGTTTTGATAGAAGGTTCTGAAGAAATTAAAATTTTGACCAATATTTTACCGCTTCTGAACTTTCGACAATTTTTTGTTGTTCTTTACAGACGACAGATCTTGAATTCATTTCCGTGGGTTGCTTTTTTGAATTATATTCATTTTTTGGTCAAGACTTTCTTAACAAAATTTTTTTGGCAGCTTTTAACAACTAAATATTAACAAAATTACAAGCACTTAGGAATTGAAAATTTTTCAGGGGAAATTTTTGTAAGATTTATAATAAAGAGGTGAATTCATAGCTTCTGTTTTCAAAGCTTAGTCACTTCGTTTTCATAACATTAAGGTTTCCATAGAAATATTTTGCAACACTATATCCCGCCGCTTATTAACAGAATTTAATTTTCAGCTTTTACTTGTTCCAAAACAAGAACAAAGGTAATTTTTTAATACATACCAAAATTTTAGTCTGCTCAATATTTTTTTTGTACAGCTTTCTTGAATTTTTGTACAGCTTTCTTTTTTGTACAGCTGCTAATTTTTGTACAGCTTTCTTGAACCAACAACGGAGAGAAGATCGTAACGATTTAAGGTAAGATCGTAACTTATTTTAGGTTAACTGAAGATAACTTTATTAAAAAAAGCTTTGTCAATGTGGTAACTTTATTCATTTTCAGAGCAAACGTTTCCTAATACTGTTTTGGTGAGATATTAAAGGAAACTTAACAATTGCTGGTGGAAACTACGGAACATATATCTCAGTTAACAGTGACACTAAGCACAATCTAATTTAATAAAAAAAACTTGATCAGAATACATTTTCTCAAAATAATTAAGAACTGTTAGCCTGTTAATTTTGCATTGGACACTGTTTTCGACCCATACTTTGCAAAAAAAATTTGCTAAAAATACAATAGAAAAATTGATGGCGTCGTAATCGTTCTATTAAATTCAAATTTGTCTTTTAGTGGAATCGATACGTATCATAGTGGTTATACAACATGCTGTAGAAATACAAAACAATTCAATCAATTTTAGTTAAAGTAAACATTGAAAAAAATTCATCTTGTTTCAGCTTAAGAAGTCAGCTGATATTAGCGTAAATTTCTTCTAAATAAAACGCAAATAAAAAATAATTTGAGGTCTGATGGGTAAAAAGGACTTTAGTTGTTAATATCTATGAATAAGCGGTCTAGTAATAACTGATGAGTAATATTGTCATTCGTACCATGGTTACTATGCAAATCTCAGGCCGTGATTTTCTGAAAAAAAATTTGTAAATTGTAAACTAAATTTTTGTAAAGAAAGTGAGTTAAATTTTGAGGAATTATTTTTGATCGTGTACACTGCTTTCAACAAAATCCTCACAACATCCTCGCGATCTTCCTTGTTTTACATTTGTGACAGTTAATATAGCAGTTAATAAAAGCTGGACTTTGTAGAGAAAATGGCTATATTTAAATGGAAAGAGATTTCGCCACAAAAATGCCGCAACTACGGTATATTCAAGGCAGAAAATTGGGTCAGGTTAATTTGGAGAAAAACTCAATCGTACAAGCAATTTGTTCCGCATTCTAGTTTGAATTCATACAAAGTATTCCTTAGACACATTAGTTCACGGCTAAATAAATGTTAGTTTCGCTACGAAAATTAGTTCTCTTTACGTTGTGCGAAGCAAAGTTGACGTTTTTCTCCAACATAACAACGTGTTTTCAAATGAACATTAAGACGATTGGCCATACTTGCAGAGGGCAGAAGATATGAGTCGAAGGGATTCTGTATTAAGTAATACCAGCTGGCCCAGTCACTGTTGTAGTTGCAACTCATGCTTCTGTTATAATACTGCTAGCCCGCGTGCCGTGAATTTTCCGAGCTAAGAATGCTGTTAGCACGCTGAATTTTAGAGAAACATTAGAAAGACGTACGCAATTTCATTTTACCCAATTAGAGAAGAGGAGAATAATTCGTCTCCATTTTAGACTTACCGAAAAATGGGGAGCAAAGCAATATGGTATATGGATTCTCAGTTTGATTGAACTCACCAAAAAGAGGCGAGTTCGAGATGAGTGTTTGGGTCTGATCAATGCACTGAACTGTCAATGCTGATTGATATAAATTTCGGACTCTGCTAAATTAAATCAAGATATTTTTAATTGAATTTCCTGAATTTGAAAAGAAAATTCTATTTATTCCTCAATCAGGGACAGATCTGGTGGGGACAGATTTGGACTTTGTTTGCATATAACCGATAAAAACAGAACGAGTAGTTAAATTTGCAAAACCTTTTTTGATGTGTTTTGGTTTGATTTGATTCTGTGTTGTTAAGAACCTGTTTAAATACTCCAAGAAGGCACTGAGCGCAAATTTTTATAAAAAAAACAAAGGCATACAGTAGAAATTGTACGTAATTAAATAAAGAAAGTTCTTAAATGCGTTGAAAAGCTAAATAAGTCCATCACCAATGAGATGCAGTAGTTAATTCTATTTAGTTCTGCAGAAAGCTTGAAAGAACGCGGTTATACATTTACTGATCTGAACTCAATTGATTACCAAATTGCACTGATTTGGCCAAGTAAGAGCATGCGTTCGTTTCAAGGCTGAGAGAGAACTTGAGAACAGTCGCATAGTTTTTTATCAATAGCGTAGAAGCTGTTATCATAACTATTATTTATTATTTATCATATAACTATTCTTAACATTACGACGCAGACATGTACCCCAAAATTTCCGCCTTAGTAAAAATCCCGCGAAGAATAGATACATAAAACGAGCGAAAGTAGAAAAAAATGCTTTGTGTCTTTTCTCGCAAAAGCCATTTTGTCGAAATTGAGATACTTTAAACAGTATAATAGGTGAATAGTCTTGTAGCGTGTTTACGCTCAATTTAGGCAACTATTTTTTCCAATAAAATTGTCTCTGGTTTGCAATTGAGCATAATTAAAAGCGCGCCTTTGAACATGCAAAAGAATAAAAAAGCTTTATTAATTGAGCATGCAAAATTGATTTGAAGTTTTTAAAGTGATTTTAAGATGTGAATTAATGACGCGACAGGATATATGTTTTTTAGAATTTGGCTTTTGTTTTTTTAGAGGAAATCATTTCATATGTGATAAACACCCTTTTTTGCTTCTGAATTCTTTTGTTATTTTGTTATTTATATATATATATATATATATATATATATATATATATATATATATATATATATATATATATATAATATATATATATATATATGTATATGTATATATATATATTATATATATATATATATATATATTTAAATAGAGAGAGAGAGGGCAAGCAGAATGGAGAAGTTTTCCGGAAAAAAATTGGCAAACCTGTAAATAGACGCAAAAATTTTAAGCAAACTCAATTTAACAACTCGTTTGCTGAATTCAAATAAAAATCACTCATGAAATTGAATTGAGCAAAAAAGAAAAGTACCCGAGACTTTCCTTTGTCCAATCTTATCTTGTTTTGGACAAATAAGAGGAGTTAATTAGTTGCTACCGGATAATACTTCATTTTTTAACAAGGTTATACACTTACTGATCTGGACTCAATTGATAACCAAATTGCACTGATTTGGCCAAGTAAGAGCATGCGTTCGTTTCAAGGCTGAGAGAGAACTTGAGAACAGTCGCATAGTTTTTTATCAATAGCGTAGAAGCTGTTATCATATATTCCAACTATTATATATCATATAACTATTCTTTAATTTAGGACGCAGACGTATTAGTAAAAATCCAGCGAAGAAGAGATACATGAAAAGAGCGAAACTAGAAACAAGCTTTGTATTTTTTTTGCGCAAAAAAGGTTACGCCATTTTGGCGAAATTGAGATACATTAAAATAGTAAAATAGGTGACTAGTCTTGTCCTAAGATAGTTTTGTCCTATAAATTTGTCTCTGGTTCGAAATTGAGCCTAACTAAAAGCACGCTTTTGAGCATGCAAAAAAATTTTAAAGTTTTTTAAATTGAGCATGCAAAATTGATTTGAACATCTGAAAGTGGCTTAAGGAAGTGAATTAATGACGCGACAAGGAATAGATTTTTTAGAATTTTGGTTTTTGTTGTTTTTTAGAGGAAAAATTTTCATATGTGATAAACACCCTTTTTTGCTGCTGAATTTTTTTCTGATTTACATATATATATATATATATATTATATATATAGAGAGAGAGAGAGAGAGAGAGAGAGAATAAGCAGAATGGAGAATTTTCCAGGAAAAATTATAGACATCTGTAAAGTTGTAAATACACAAAAAAAACAATAAACACCCATAAAACTGTAATCAGGCGCTATACAATGTTAATTCAAAAATTATTGGACCCCTCCAAACCTATCAAATGACGCAACAAGCGGTCAAGCAATAGAGTTTTTTTTTCAAAAAAAAAATGGACATGAAAAACAGACGCATAATTGAGGGATTTTCCAGAAAAAATTGCTGGAAACTTGTAAAACTCTAAATAGACGCAAAATTTTTTAAGCAAACTCAAAACAAACATTTCATTTGATGAATTCGAATACAAATCACTCATGAAATTGAATTGAGCAAGAAAAGAACAGTACCCGAGATTTTCCTCTATACAATCTTATCTTGTTATGGACAAATAGGAGGAGTTAATAAGTTGCTACCGGATAAATCTTTATTTTTTAGACAGAAAATTTACCTAATTGCCCAATTTTTTGATGAAATAGCAAAATCAACCATAGAGCATTAAAAAATTGAAACTGAGATATTTTTCAGAAATAAATAATTTAACATATTTAAAAAAATTATCTCAAAACAAAGAAGCTTGAATACAAATAAAAGCCTGTAAAACCATAGAGAAATAGTGAGGCGACGATCAAGAATATCAGTCAAAGCTATATCAATTTTCCATTACCTGAAAGAAACAGGTATTCTTCAGAAATTCTTTTACTTGTCAAATTTTCTGAAAAATCTCTAAAAAGGGTTTGGATCATGCCAATTCCATTTTAATTACTTAATTGCTATTAATTAATAACGCGCACTAAAAAAAGCCTAAATGCGGGTTGAATATACATTCAGTTCAACAATTTGATATATTCAGTGCGAAATAGAGTTACCTTACGTGCGAAAAAAATGAACAAGTTGATTAGATTCGTGACACGTAGGGGGCGAGAAGTAGGATACGCAGCTTGTATCTCAAATTTGCGTTTAAAATTTGCACAATTTTGCACGGGTTGCGTAAATCCCTTCAATGTTGCCTGTTTTCACTAAAGTATCAATTTTTTGCAATATTTTTGCTTTTTCAAAGTATTGACATAGGAAAAACGAAAAAGAGAAACTCAGATCGGGCAAATTTGCCCGTGAAGGTTTAGGTATACCTCTGCCGCGTAATGAATGGTTTTAATAGAAATTTATCATTAGAAAACTCTAGGCAAAAAGTTTTGCTGATTTGAATGGAGGCAAAATAGGTTTTTTGAGACTTCTGCAAAAACAAAAAAGAAATCTTGAATTCAGAAACCTTAGATTAAGAAAAATTTATTTCTCGACAGCCGCAAATAAGGCTTCCAAGTTTCAGAATAATATTATGTTGAAGTGAAAAGCACTTCATGTAGTTAAAACAATTCTGTCAATAGTGCGTAACAGTTTTTTGCGTTCCTGAAAGTTAACAATTGCAGCTAACTTCGAACTTGGATTTAGAAATTTGACATTAATGTATATATCTATAAGAAACAAATTTTTAACCTGCAATGGCGACTAATCAAGCCTAGTGTTGGAAAAAAAGAGGTAGACAGAAGAAACTTGAAAAAAAAACAGATGACCACATTGTAAATTGTCCCAAGCAATCCTGGAGGTACAATTCCGGTGCATCGTGGCTTCGCCGCGATATCCCGCTGATTGTTTCTAATTACATCCCACAGTAGTTGGGATGTAAGCTATAACCGAGGACACAATACTATCTTGTAAGATCTTGCAATTTCCTTGTATACAAAGTTTATATTGTAAGACAATGCAAGACAAAAATTAATCTCGTAATAATACGAGATTTTAAAAGATGAAAAGTTATCTTAAAAGATCTTGCAAGAGGGAATATAATCTTGCAAAATTTAATCTATGTTCTGATTGCTTCAATCTTAACTTTTATTTTGTCTATTTTTGCAGATACCGCTCAGGAGCGAGTTGACCAAAATTAATAACACTTAAGAGGATCAAAAATTACAAAATTACAAATACTGCTTCGATTCAACATCCATTTAAAAAAATGGTTAGTAAATTAAAGAACTTAACCTGCTCCATTATTTTCTTTTAGGGGCAACATTTTTTGCCCTACCGCAAACCTACCCGGGCCAATTTAAATCTTTGTTGCTATTATTTTCAGAAAAGAAATTATCCTTAAAAATTTTGTATTTGCCCAAAACATAGAACCTAGAATTAACTAATTTTTAAAATCTTTTTGTGTTATTTCGTATTTAGTTCCTTGCATTATTTAGTGCACTTTTTCAGTGTCCACAATTCAATAAAAGATTTTTATCTGAAAAATCTGAAAATAAAAAATCTCAAAAATCTGAAAAAAAAAGATTTATTTCTAAAAAACTATTGAAACTCATTTTAGACATCATTTGCTGATCATGCTCAAGCGCGTCCAGTTTTGTACCTTAATTTACCTATTTGGAAGAAGAAGTGTATCTTGCAAAATCTTGCAAAAAAAGTGGACTTGGAAGAATTTGGAAGAAAATATTGCAAGACGAAGAATTGTCTTTCAAGGTTCTGGCAGAATCTCGGAACATAAACTTTTTTACAATGGAGGTCAAGGACGACATTCCACTGTGTCCGGCCATGGGACTCGCAAAGCTAGAAGTTTACAAATGACGTATTTCGTGCACTCGAATAAATCATCCTTTGCAAAACAGTGCAGTGCCTTAATTGAAGCGTTCATTAGGGTAACATTTCTGAAAGCTTACATAACTATTACATACCATTCGTCTTACTTTTACGTCCATTTAATTTTTTCATACTACACAATTGCTTTACATCGTTAACACAATCCCCGGGTTGACCAAACTTACTTACCATAAAACGGACCATATATGGTAACTTACTTACCATAAAACGGACCATATATGGCCCATAAAAGTCATAAATTGTTTTCGTTCTATGATCTTGCTATGATTCGTAAGTTGCCATTTACGGCTCGCTTTATGATATGAAAGTTTTCATTAAATTTTTCCTTTTTATGGAGAAGATGATAATTTATGGGTAACAATTATGGTCCGTTTTATGGTTAGCAAGCTACCATATATGGTCTGTTTTATGGTTAGTAAGATACCATACATGGTCCGTTTTATGGTTAGTAAGATACTTTATATGGTCTGTTTTATGACACGTAAATTTGATTAAAAGAGCTAAAAATAAATTATAGCTAACTTATGTCGGAAACGTCTCAATGTCGAATTAAAAACCGACTAATTGAGACTTTTCAATTATATTATGCTTTTGCTGCCCTCCTCCTTTTTCATTCCGGGCTTGGGACCAGCAGTGGCGGAGTTAAGAAAATAGTTATTGGAGAATAGAGCACGCACTAGGTTAAAAGAAACCAAGGCTAAAAACCCTTTCCATTTAATCGGCAAAATGTAATTTTCACCACAAATCCAACTTTTCTTGCACAAAACTTATTCTGACCAATTCCTTCGCAGATTCAGAACTGGTTAGACTAGTATGCTTGCCTTTTGTGCCAAAAATCGAGAACAAGCAAAAATTAACGAAAACACTGAGCCATTCAATTTTAGCGTCCTGTGCGGCAAATTGCAATTTCCTCCACAAATTTTATGATCTTTTATGGAAAATCTTAAACCATAAAACGGTCCATAAAAAGGTTTTTTATGGCTTTTTATCGTAAGTAAGGTACCATAAGAGCAGACTTTTTGTTTTTAGACGTATAATGAATCTAAAACTGGGCTTTCGAATTCATTTGAAAAACAACCCCTAGAAATCGGGCATTTAATAATACAGAATTTTTTATGGAAAATTTGTAACCATAAAACGGTCCAAAAAAATGTTTTAGGGCGTTTTGTGGTTAAGTACGGTACCATAAAAGTGGACTTTTTGTTTTTTGACGTTTAGGGAATCTGAGAGTGGTCTTTTGATTTTATTTAAAAAATAAACCGAAAAAATTGGGAATTTTAAGAGACAGAATCTTTTATGAAAAAATTTTAACCACAAAACGGTCCATAAATTTTTTTTTCATGGCGTTTTATGGTAAGTACGGTACCATAAAATTAAAGTACAGAATTTTGAAATTTTATGCACAGAAACGTTGTTTTGGATTTGCATGTGTCCCTTTGGACTGTTTCTCAGCCAGACTCAAAACTCTTTATGATCGTTGTTTGTTTAGTAAATTTCCATAAAATTCATGTATGGCATTTCATGATTAGTAAGTTTCTTTTATAGTGGTCAACCCGGGTCGTCAAACATTTTTTGATGAAGTCAATTAATTTGTATAAACAAAATAGCGTTGCAACTATTTTTTGGGTTCGATAATGTTCTGATTCAGATATTCGTGACAACCCGGTTTGAAGTTTCCTTGATTTCATACAAGGATCATATATGATTTCATACTGTCCATACTCGATTTCTTAGTACGATCCTAGTATTAAACCAAAGAAATCATATATGATCCTTGTATGAAATCCAAATTTTCATACATGACTCCTAGCATGAAATCCAAGAAATCATAGACGAACAATTCAAGAAAAGCATTCAAGAAAAGCAAGAATAGGCGCTTAAAAAAGTGTATGATCGATGTATGAGATCAACGAAATCATATATGATCCTTGTATGATATCCAAGTTTTCATATATGACCCTAGCATGATATCCAAGAAATCGTATTTGGACCATTCATGAAACGAAGAAAACGCGCTTTAAAAAGTGTGAGATCCTTGTATAAGATCAAAGAAATCATATATGATCTTTGTATGAAACCAAAGAGATCATATATGACCTTAGTATGAAACCAAAGAAATCAATTATGATCCTAGTGTGATAAAAAAGAAATCTTATAGAATTTGATGGATGGCACCGAAAAAACCTTTTAGGGAATTGTAGCTTCTCATATCACCAAAACATTTAGAGTTTTCAATTAAAAACCGATGAAAGGATTTATAAACTTAAAATGAAATCATATATGATCCTTGTATGAAACCAAAGGAATCACATTTATTTGGGAGATGCCATTATACAAATCATATATGACCTAGTATGATTACAAAGAATTTTTTTTCGTTTTTTTTTTGCTTTTTTACACACAGAAGTGCCATATATGGTTTATTTGTTGCTTGTAAAACCCACTACATTTTTTTAGTGTGCGAGGCATCATTTGAAAATTTTTGTATGATCCTTGTATGAGTACTAAGAAATCATACAAATCATATATGACCTAGTATGATTACAAAGATTTTTTTCTTTTTTTTTGCTTTTTTACCCACAGAAGTGCCATATATGGTTTATTTGTTGCTTGTAAAACCCACTACTTTTTTTAGTGTGCGAGGCATCATTTGAAAATGTTTGTATGATCCTTGTATGAGTACTAAGAAATCATACAAATATATGACCTAGTATGATTACAAAGAAAAATTTTTTCCACCCTTTATGCATCTTTGATTGTTATTTTTTTCGTATCAGTAACCATGAGCATAGCGATTGCACCCTTTTGAGAGTAGGTTTTATTTTTTTTATGATCCTTGTATGACTACCAAGAAATCATACAAATCATATATGACCTAGTACGGTTACTAAGAATCATATATGACCTAGTACGAAATCCAAGAAAGTTGTATGATCGATGACCCGGGAACCCTTTCCTATTATATTTTTATGATTAAAATCGATATTTTAATTAAAATTATGCGATAGCTTATCAATCCAACTTATCCAGCTATCCAACGTATTTTGTATGGAAATCTCACAATCATGAAAAGTATAAGACAGATATTTTCAAGTGAATCCACCAGGCTAGGAAAAACACCTGTCGTACAAAGTTACTGCAATGAATGTTGTCAAAGACGGGACTTTTGCCAGATACACTGCTTTTGCAACAGTTTTGCTGCATTTTGTCCGAAAAAGTTTGATACATGGGAAAATAGTTTTAAATGCAATCCGAATAGGGTAAACGGTAAAAGGAACAAGACAATTAAACTTCTTTATTAAATTTTAGGGGTCTCAATTAATACAATATTCGTTTCCTATTCAATTAACTTTCTGAATTTTTCTTAACTTAAAAAGATTGCTTCAAAAAAACCTCAGTGCATATAACATAAAAACACAGCAGTTTTCTCAGATCTCTGGGTTTGATCGCAAATATCCTCTGTTGCAGTTTTACAAATTTACGAAGTTTGGAGGCGTCATTGTGCTATGGTACATCGGAAAGGGACAGCAAATTTTCTCTGCAAGTGATTTGGTCGGGTCTTTTTTTGGGTGATATCTACGTATCCGTTTCGAATATTTTTATTTTCTGGATTAAAAGACAAATCAGAGTTTAATGATTCCGTGCTTTGAAAAATGAACATGGTTTAAGTTTTTTAATCATGTTCAAGGAATACATTTCCAGAATAAAACTAACCCTTTAGATTGTCCTAAAACAGTTTATATAACCACACTAAAGAAGCCGATATGTGAAATGATAAGAGTAAATTTTGAGGCAATAAAGCATTATACTTCGATTAGAAAACTGAAACAAGGAGGCGCGGTAATGTACGTTTCTACACAATGTTCCGACACCGCTCATCCATATTTTTGACAAAAATGTGTGAAAAATGACCTATAGAAAAAATACTTTCAAAAATGCCTTTGCTGTTTGAAAATAATTGGTAAATGAATTTAAAAAAAAAACTTTTTTAAACGTAATTGAACAAAATTATGCCGCTTTAGAGAATCGAGGAGACCTGTCAATTATAAAGCTAAGGAATAAAATAAACTACAATCAATCCAAAAACAGACACTAGTTTAGACCAAAATCATTATCAGTTTTTTTTAGAATCACTTAATTACAAATTCAAAAAGGCATTGGATAAAACCATAAAAAAGCCAGATTGCATCAGATAAAGCATGAGAAAAATATGAATAGCATCGAAAAATCAAAAACTTGTACCTTATTTATCTAGCAACTATATGGCTCCGCGCTTTACTGAAACTAGCTAATAAGTCAGCAAAAAGGAACAGAGGAGTATAATTTGAAATTACTTTTTATTTTAAAAACAACAAACTTCAATGTGATTAAAACCATTAGCTATCATTTGAAGTATTTGAAGGGTTTTTGTCTATGCCTCTATAGAAAGTTATTAAGACGTGTCATTGTCCGGAATTTCATACGACTACGAAAAGAACAAACACAGAAAAAAAGCAAAATTTTGTGAGAAAACGGTGTCGAAAACTTTCAAATCATAATCTATTCAATAATTTCAGAAACAATAAACAAAAACTGTAGACAAAAATAGCCAATTGTACGTTCTTCCAATGCCAATATTGTGATATGCAGCTTTTCCTTTGTGTGTCTTTTATGTAAAAATCAGACAAGGAAGCAAAAGGTGCCTCAAAATTGGGAAAATGTTAAAAAAAAGGAAAATAATTATAACTCGTAGTATAATGGATTCTTTTTTCCTCCATAGTGAGCCAAAGCAACTTTTCAAGTTCCATAAAATGGCAGACTGCTACAAAAAAGCGACATACACGCCAAACTAGAAATTCAGTTCAGTTATTCAATGGGAGAAAATGGTGTCGACGCCGCAGAAACAAAGAATTGTTCACTAAAACCGTTATAAATGTCCAGTTTCGCTCATCATCGATGCCGATGCGAACCATCATTGGTGTTTTATTATGACAGAAAAAGATAAACTAGAAACTCAAATACTGTTACGAAATCCAGATATCACAAAATCCAAATATCACTAAATTTTCATTAAAACTCGAAGTATCAGAATCACAAAAACCAAAAACATCAAAACAACTGGAAAGAAATTTAAACTTATTTCTTGAGAGAAAAAACGCCAACTGAGATTAACAAACATCTCAATCGTTTATTATTGTTTACTTGGGTCACATTTGAACCCACTGGGCCCTCATCTTAAAACATGCGATAAAGACTACAAAAAGAACCACAAGCACAGAGCAGAAACCAAAGCTTAATAATTTTTTTGAAAACACGAATTGTGAAAGCGATAAAACTGTCAGTTGCAACATAAAAACAACAAAAGGATTAATTTTGTTTAAAAAAAGGCTGGGACATGTCAATGAGGAGGCTAAGTAACAAGTTGTTATGAAGCAGAACAAAAATGGGCACAGTTCAAAAATTTCATTCCAATTTCATTAAGAATTTCTTCCATGCCGTAAAGAACTTTTATTAAATTGAGAATTTATCAAGGCAACTGAAAAACCTGAAAGCTGGGCAAATGTCCAATAGTCAAATTTTATGAAAACTCATGGTGTGGAAGCAATTGCAACATTAATTAAAAAGTCCTCAAAGTTGATGTTTCATGTAAAAATTGATGTTTCATTTTCAAGAAGAATGATGCAACCTCTTTTGTACGACTATGCTACAAATTGACAACGGTACACAGTCATCGGCAGTGTTCAAACTTTATCGAGATTTTTTAAAACAAAAAACTCAAAGACATCAAAGCCAGTAGGTATCAAACGGAAGCATTGTATAGGTTCACTCATATCATTTAGGGAAGCTAAGTGGCACTTCTAATAGTGATACTGAATCATGAGAGTGGAAAAAGAAAAACAATTTTGGTCCAATTTTAGATGAAAAAGGGCTGATTTTTGAAAAATTTAGAAATAAAAAATTAGAGCTAAATTTGGCAGATCAAACAACTTAGTAGCCCTCCTCTTTGGTTGGAGGGAAAACCACTTACTCTATAGTTAACAAATTTTACAAATTGGCAACTTGATGAAAAATTGAGCACGTTAACAGAAATATTGGATCTTATTCTAATGTTTATTTAAATTTAAACAATGATCATTGCCTGGGAAAAAAAGAAATTAAAAAACCTTTTAAGTTCCATTTTCTACGCTTTACGATTTTTTTAAATGATACACTCACAACTTTGTACCATGAATGTATCGATCGGCAAAAATCAACCGAATAAAAAAAAACATAGCAAAAAACGTAACAAAAATATTTTGCAGTTTAACAATTTAATCTATTTGGAATCATTTAGTCTGTCATAAAAACCGAGTAAAGTTGGATTTCATTTTTGTTCGTTAACTCGTGAAAGTTTTGGTACTAAGCATTCAGGGCGTTCAATGTCCAATCGATATGCTATATTGACGTAGTTTCAATTTTTTTCACAAAAAAATGACAAAGGTACTATTTGCTTGCAACAGTATTCTCAGTATAATTTTAAAACTGCGTTCAGTTTGTACATCCATTGCCATCAATCGCACAAGCCAATTGTATTTTTGCGCAATTGGCTTGTAAATTTCAACATTATAATACTTCTTGAGGAATCAAGAATATGTTGTGTCCTTTTTTGTCAAAAACGTCATAACCGAAGTACCACTGCATTCGTGATGAGGTTAGAAGCATTATCCACTTGCGGCCTAAAATTATAAGCAACCATATAATCTCAAAACACTATGGGATTTACGACTAAATACCTACGTTAAGATAAGTTTTCTTAGCAAAACGGCTGGCGCGTAACTGTGCGTAATACCGAAAGTTCTAACATACATCTTAAGTTTTTCAAAATTTTCTCCTTGTTCTGAGACAAAAAGCTCTATTGAGTATCAATTATTTGCAATTCTATGTGAAGCATTGTTTCGGCAGCAATCTGGAGTATGGCATTCGCTTTTTGAAAAAAAAAGTTAGAATAATCATTTACAGAAACTTCAAGTTTTTTTCACAGAAAAATGATTTTTACAGAAGAGATGAAACGCTTTTTCATTTTTGTAAGTAAAAAAGAAATTCTTTGTATATCAATTACCTCAAGCTGGTTGGTTCAGGTGTAAAAATTTCAATTTTTGAATTAGTTTTTTGAAGTCAATTAGATCAGCTGAGAAGAACTGAGCAGCGTTGAAAGACTTTACTTTTTTATTTCTTTTTTATTTCTAAGAATAATTTGTATATGTCACAAAGTTACCAAGGGTGATCAATGAACTAACCGTCAAATTGAACCCTTAATCACATTGAGACATATTTTGAGAAATCGTTCAGCGGAAAAAAATTGCAAAAATTTTTTTTCTTCTCTAAAACTATTTGTTTAGTGTTATTGTTTGAATTGATAACCATAAAACAATCCTAAGGAATCGCTAATAACTCTGATATGCTACCAAATAAAAGTTATCTTTATTAAGTCGACTCAACAGCGCAATAGCCAAAATTAATTTAAGTATAGTCTATATAGTATAGAAAAACCCAATAAATTTTTTGACGTTCCCTCCAGTGGCATTATTGTTCTGTTTTTCTGGTTTAAGTTTTGAACTAACCTTTTGAAACCAGTAAGCAAAATTTATTGCTAAATTTTGTTTTCCAAATATAGAAATAAAAGGTATAGTGTGAAAAAAAGCAGATATTTATAATAAAATTATCATTTTCTAGTCTTCAAACAAAATACGGGATTGGAAATACTTTCCTAAAGAAAACATATACTTAGAACTGAACACTTCAGATTTTCAGTTAAAAGAAAAGATTATAGGTTTTCAGCCATTTTAGCACTATACTTAGAAATTCAGTTGAAGCATCAGGGATAATCTACAAGAAAATATTTAAAAACACCCTTTTTCCCTTTTGAAAAAATTGTTTTTGTTGTTCCCATCTCATCCATCCAATATCTGGCCATCTCTGTAAACTTCCTATATGAATTCTTTCTCAATTCTATTGTGCTATTTGGATTTAGCTCAAGTGACCCCCAATTTGACAAAAAACTAATATTCTTCGTTTAATTTTGTTTGATTTTTTTCTTAATTCGAATAATTTATAATAGACAAACAACACTGATTTGTTGAATCAAGTAATTCACAAAATGCAGTTCCCAACTCTTACAAAAATTTGTGTTCAAAAGGCGAGAAAAACAAGCGAAAAGATTAGTGTAAAATTTCACTTTCTTTTTGTCTTTTTCCGCGTTCTCTAAAAAATATATTCCTAAAGTCTTTATATACATCAGGAGTGTGATATTGTTAAATTGGATTCAATGCTAGCAAAAAAGTTACCAACTAAATCATACTACATACATTTCACGAAACATTATTATAACATTTCAAAAAAAGGAACAAACAAAAAAATTCCTTTTTTTTGTTTTTATAAATTTTTAGCCTCTTTTGGTGAATTTTTCGAAGATTTTCAAAGTTTATATTTTTTTATCTGTTTATTTTCAAAACCCTTTTAAAAATTGAAAAATTTGGAACACAAGAATTGGAAGAGAAACACCCGTGAAAAGTTCAAAAAAATGTTTTGTTCTTCGTCTTTTGATTATTTGTTTTTTAACATTGTTAGAAAGAACGTTCCACTTTGTTTTGTTTTTTAACAATATTGTTTATCTAATATACATATTTTAAAAATAATTTATTCACAGTGTCATCATCAAAACTAAATTATTAAAATAATCTGATACCCACCATTCAAACCTTTTATTTTTTCCCTTTTCTTCAAATTTTTCAGACAACATCCCTTCTTCACTCAGCAAAAAATTTTGTTCTGATGCATTAGCATTAAAGTGTTCCAGTGCGTTGTGTTCTCACTTCTCCCACTGGGAAATGTGAAATTTTACCGACGCCGCCGACTAAAACTTCCGCGTTAGAAGTCTCAGTACATTACACAATGGGCAATTTTAAGATATCACCTGGACGTGCATGAAAAATTGTCAACTTTAGTGAAACAGTAAAAAAAAGTCTACAAAAAATACAATTCAAAGAATTACGTACAACTTTGGAAAAACAAATTTGACTCATCTAATAGCCAAAAGCCCGAACGGCAAACACAAAATTGTATTAAAAATTAGAAAGAGGACGCGATGACAGACGGAAAAATGCAAATATCTCTACTAAAAGGTGCTTAGTTTCTTTATAACATTATAATCAAAACCAACTCATTGCTGTCAAACGCTACAAAGAAAAATAAACAGCTGGCTATCAGAAATAGATGACAAATAGATGAGCTGGCTATCAGAAACCTTGGTCAGTTTTTGCCAGTCAGTTTTTGATTATTTGGCGTTGATTAATTACAGTTACACGATAAAAGTCCAGAACTGAAAGTGAGGCTTACCTGTGACACGAATGACGAAACATTTTGAGAGCACTTTGAAACAACCATGCAGCAAACGTAACAAAATCAGTCCAAAAACAAAATATTCCACGACAAAACAGTGTCAGACATTCCACTCCAAAGAAAACAGACAAAAATAGTCCCGAGCGAAACATTAAGCAACAGAGACTTTTGGTTCCACAGAGGCCTTGAAGCAATTTCCTGTTCGAGCTCATATTGCGTTATCATAGAAAACAATATATTGTTTTCTATGATATCGCAATATGAGCTCGAGCAAGAAATTTTTTCAAGGCCTTGGTGGAACCAAAATTCTCTGTCGCAGATTGTTTCGCTCGGGACTGTTTTTGTCTGTTTTCTTTGGAGTGGTATGTATAGCTCGGTATAGAAAACTTGTATTCCGAACTTGAAATATATTTCAAAAAGTCATTATGTTCACTGATCAAAATTAGCCATTATTGTTAAACGCGGTTCTATGAGGGGCAGCATTGGGTTTGACAATATGATTGTTGTGGTGGACAAGATGAGCTCTGGATCTATCTGTGGCAGAAGACAGAGGTTTGAATACTGGTCTCGGGGTCAAATTGGGAGTGGTGTTGGTCTGGGTGGTCTGGGGGACTGAGTGTTGGTTATGAGTGTTCTGGCAATTGACCCTTGTGGCTTTTGAGGATGAGGGTCTGCTTCTGTATCTGGTGTTTGGGACCCGGTCAGTTTCATCTTTGGTCGAGAACAGAACTAGAGAGCCTAACTCTGTATCCTGAAAAGCGATCGCCAAAATCTCACTTTGTATTTTCGTACCAGCTATACATTAAAACACGCTGAGCGTTGTGAAAATCTGTCGATGACCTTAGTGCTTTAAAAAGTGAAAATATGACATTTCAATATCTAATTATAATTGAATGTAGTTCAGGTAAAAGTGACCCCTTTGTTCGTTGCAGTTATATAGTCGCAGAAGTTCACACAAGTGAATTCAGTTTCTTCCCGGAGGTTGGTGGCAGCCCGGGTTGACCTTTCTTGGCAACCATATCCAAGAACCATATATGGTCCCATACAGGCCATACAAAATTTTCTTATATGATCTTGCTATGGTTGCCAAGATCTCCATATATGATTCTTATATGGCATCCAGGAATCCAATATGGTGATTTATGCGTTCTTTCAACGCCCATACAAAGCTTATGCAGCAGTTCCAGCTTTAAACGCTTTACACGACTTATGGCATATTGGTACCATATATGGTTCTTAATTGGTCCATATATGGTTCTTATATGGTCCATATATGGTTCTTATATGGTCCATATATGGTTCTTATATGGTCCATATATGGTTCTTAAAGGTTTCTTACATGGTTCCGGCATGTTTCTTACATGGTTATTACATTGTCCACTCAAGGTCATTACAACAAAACCTTTGTGATTAGTGACATGGTGGTTACATGATACATATATGGTTCTTACATGTTTCTTTGATGGCTCATATATGGTTCCAACATGTTTTTTACATGATCCAAACATGGTCCATATCAGGTTATTACAACAAAACCTTTTTGATTAATTACATGATTCTTACATGATACACAAATGGTTCTTACAAGATTCATACATAGTTCTTGCATGACCCACAAAATGTTCCATAACGGTTCCTGCATGGCTCTATGGTTTTCTAAATATCCACGTCTAGTACACGATTTTGCATGGCTGCTCTTTGTTTGCTACTTGCATATGGCTGCCAAGAAGAATATAAAGGAACTGAATCTGCTTTTTCGAAAGCTCAATGTCATATTAATATCTCCACTGTAATTTTTACTTGTTTTTCTGTTTTTTTTTAACTTATAAATGCCTTTTCTAAGACCCACTGGTTCTCAAAAAGTTCACATATAGCACATGGCTTTTGCATTGTTTCTCTGTGTTTCCTACATGCATATGGTTGCCAAGAAGGATAAAAAAGAACTGAATTTGCTTTTTCGAAGGTTTAATGTCTTTGATATTACCACTGTAGTTTTTACTTGTTTTTCTGTGTTTTTTAACTTCTAACTGCCTTTTCTGAGGCTCCATGGTTCTCTAAATATCCACGTATAGTAAGTGTTTTCCGCATTCTTGCTCTGTGTTTCCTACATGTGTTTCCGACAGTGGCAGATTACGCTAATGTAGCACAACTATGGGGCAACAATAAAAAAGTACGAAAAGAAGATCTTTAATTAAAGTTATATTTTTTACGGAGTTCTTGGCTATCATATCGTAGACCATTACAACAAAATGCTAAAAGTGACAACCTTATAGGTATGAGGCCGCATTTTATAGCTCCAGATATTTTTGCAGCATTTATAGCACATTTTATCGCACTCCACGAAATACAGCAAATTATATTAACCTCAAATTAAAAAAAATCCTAATTAAGAAGAACATTAGCTTATTTTTGTGTAAGTGAATGAGATCTCAGTTACTAATTATACCTTCTGATCAAAATGCCCGCAAAAACACTTTAGTATGGCCTTTTATTTTTGAAGAGAGTGGTCGTTATTTCTACTACTGATTTTGGCTCAAGAAACAATGTATTTGTGCCAAATTTCAAAGTCGTTTCGTATCTCTTCTTCTATTATTTTTTTTGAGAACTCCACATAGTGCTGAGGTAAACATATTCCTTCTGCTACCAAAAATGTGTTACTTACTGCCATTTTTCAAGCTTTTTAAACACTCTTCAAGAAATCTGAAAAGTCATGGTTTTCTTGGCAACCATATGCAAGACCATATATATTTATTGGATATGGTTGCCAAGAAATAAAAAATCGAACTAACCTAATTTGCCTTTTTGCAACGCTTAGTGTAGTCAGATGTTAATTAAGCTGTTCTCTATAATATTTTTGTATTTTTTGACTTTGACTTTTATGGTCTTATATGGCACCATAAATATGTATGGTCTTGGATATGGTTCCTAAGACACAATAAAGTTCAATTTTTTTCAAGTGTGTTGATGAGTTTTTTTCCACTCAGAGTGCAATGTATGGGTGTTTTAAGAGCTTTTTGAGCACTGTTAATTTTTTTTGCATGGTCATCTATATGGTTGCCAAGTTACCATAAACTCCATATATGGCTTGGATATGGTTGCCAAGAAAGATTTATGGTGGTCGACCAGTGAGAGCAAATCAGCGCTGAATCAGTCAATAGACATTTTGTTTTCCTAGGATGACCAGTACTCTGTTCATGTCACAATTTACACTGCCTAGTTTTCATTTTTGAGTAAAACTTACTATATGAAAAACTACATGTTGAGCTTAATTCCCGCCAACAAGGTTTGCTTAATATGCTACTCGAACTTCCGCGTTGGTACTTGTAACATTTAATTTGCGCAGCAAGTCGTAACAACTAAGCTGAGTGGGCTTTGTGGTAATTGCCGACAAACTAGCTTAAGTATAAATAGTAAGTATACTACTATTACCAGTTATTAGCTACAAAAGTATGACATTATTCTGCTCAGACTTAATTTTGGGGTATGATGTGTAATATTCAGACTATCAGACTATACTGTATAATTTTAGCCTGGACGAACTCTGTGACCTCATATAATAATAATGAAGAAAAAGTGCACATAAAGAAAATCAACGTATTTTGGAGATGCGATGTTTCAAAACTCTGAGACTAAAGTCCGGGTTACTAAAACAAAGAAATGGGTCTAAAAAACTTTCCAAGCATCTTTAAGTTTTTTTTTGTTCTAACCCACTTCTTGGGGAAGAACTTTATACTCAACTGTTTTTTTGTTCAGTCAATTTTGGTGAATTGATATACTCATCGTGAGAGTTGTGTGTACTATCATCAGTAAGCCCGTCAGGCGTAGAAGAAAGAACTTTTAAAAAATATTTTGGTTTCTTAGAGAGAGTTGTCGTAGATTAAAGTTTTGAAAATAGTAGACCGAATTCCGTTGTTTTTTTTCACATTTTCCGCATTTTCTCAGCAAAACTTTGAAAATTTTCGCGAAAAATTTTATTTAAAAAAATTCAATAGAAATTTTAATGGCGATAATTTTAAAGAGAGGGGATTCTTGCTGATCAAAAAATAGCTCCGAATACGATTTTTTCTGCCACTTTGTTCAAATATGCCAACAGTAGAGACCTGGCATAATCTATCAACCTCCAAAAAAGCTACTCGTACATTGGTTTCCCATAAGAGTCTCCTCTAACTAAAATTTCGCCAACTTTTCGAACAATTAAACAAAATGCATAATGTAAATTGCTTTAATGAAATTTTTCATTTAATAATTAATCTTCTTTCAAAGGCATAGAAAACAATTTTGTTTTAATGGCCGCACAGCAAAAATGAGGTTAGGTTTTGAATCCTCTTGGATTCTTACAATCAATAATTATTCAGACTCAATTGGAGCGCTGTCTCTTTCAAAGTACTTTTCAGCAATTTTGTTTTTTTAAGTTATGAGATTACTGACGAGAACAATTGAAGTCAAGTGCAAATTAATGACACATCCCATTTACAAAAGAACAAAGCCAAAATGATATATAAGATCTCTTCAGAGAAACTCATATATTTTTGTCTGGCTTTGACTATGTGTTTGCGTAAACTTTATTGATCTCTCTGGTTTAGCCTTGCTTTTTCATCCATTGTGCAGCTTCGCGAATTCGACTTATTAAACAGCGATTAATTGAGCTTGTATGAAACAAAATGAACCTATTCGATGTTTTCAGTTACCATCTAACGCTTCTTATGACTTTGAATACATTTTCCTTAAGGAAATGTCAGTGAAGTTTCGAAGTTTTCCAATTTTTTAATGTTATTTCTGTCTACATGTAGCTTAGTCTCAAAATGTAACTCAAAAATCAAAGGAGCGAACAATTTTCACGTGATTTAAAAAGCTCTTTATACAATTTTTTTTTACTTAACTAGTTTTTTCTTGGCTTACTTACTAGGAAAGTCTAATTTTTCTGATTTTTGCACATCTGACTGTATTTGATGTTTTATTTTTGTTTTCTTTTCATACTATCACATCAGAGATCGTTCCATTTGGCATTGAAGCAATGTACAAAAATAGCATGAAGATCCCAGGGAGTAGCTTAGAAGTTTAATGGTGTGAAACCGTTGTCTCGGAAATCTTAATATATTTTTTTTTCTTTTTGCTTTAATTGTCGTTCTTTTTTGTTGTTGTAAGGCATATTTGTGACAAAAGAGCCTATTTAATTAAATTTAATTAAATTTGTGGATGTTTAAGGAATCTGTTTACTTATTTCTGTTTGCCGTTTGTAGTTTTAGTGACAATCAATTAATATTTTAGGGAACATATTTTTGATATCCGAATGTTGGTTCTCATTGTCGTCAACTAGTCCCTTAGGATCATTATTGACAGTGCACATCAAATTTCTGTTGTTCTGAACTATACTTGCGCTGATGTTCATGTTTTGACTGTCTTCTTTAAAGCATAGAGAAGTGTTTTCTTGAGAGTTCGTGAATTTTCGATACTAGTCAATTTTTATTTTTGTTCTGCTGTCGTTTTCATAAAACTTCTTTTCAACGGGGACCAGAACAGAGAAGCCAGCAAAAGGTCATGTTTCGTTGATTTAAAGCTTTTAATGATTCCCAAGGTCTTATATTATTATTGTCTTCATTACTGTGTCGATAGGTTGTTTGTCGAATTTTGAGTTATATCCGTATTTGATGATTTTTTGTCGTCTAATAAATCGGTTCCACAGTTAACAAACATCTATCGTTTCCTCAGCAGCTGAAAACTAATTTGTTTTTGTTTTAAATTGAAAGCTTTTGGTTGGTTTGATTTTCGAAAATATTTGTTTTAGAAGAACCAGGCGAAATTTGAGCATTGTCAATTTGATCATAATTCGGTCAACTTTGTAATCTGGGTTTTCTTTATCACAAGTGAAATGCTTTTTTAGGGAACCGAATTCAAACGTTTGTAGCGATTTCATTTCCAACTAATGGTTTTGTAGCTTTGATAGTACGCATTTTTATAAGAATATGTTTTTTGTTTCCTTGCCATATTATCACACAAATGGCTTGGCCCAAATGGCGTCCAAGAAAAGCGCTATTAAATATTTTCTATGTTTGCCATCCGTAGCCTGGTTTTTTAATTTTGCGAGATGGTTTTCTTGTTAAAACTATTTTTTTTTGTTTTCGTTTCTGCCTATCTTAGTTTAGTCGTCAGACATTTTATGGATAATGACAGGTCTAAATTCCTTCCTTTGAAGCGTAGACTAACTTTTTTAGTAATCCGAGTTGATACGTATTGATTTAATTCAATTCAAAATTGGTTGTTCTCAAAAATAGAATCGTCTTTTGAACTTTGCCGTTTTTGCTCTTCTTCATTGACTTGTCACCAAGTCTCATTATTGACAGGTCTCATATCTTACCTAATGAAGTACATGTTATTTTGTTTGTTTAGTTAAGATTTTATCTTATATCGTTTTTTGTCATTAAGTGTTTCTTTAAATATAGACTTCGACTCTCGTTCGTAATTACTGTGTGTTATTGTTTTAGTTTTTATGTTTGTCTTGTCCGGTACTCTCAGAAATGGAAACTCTCATCGGCCTTCTAACCCAGCATTATTTTTCACTTAGTTGTTTGTTGAATGACATGTGAATTTGAGAAAAGTTTTCTATCTCTTCTTCATATAGCAGACAATTAAATCAAAATCTGGATAAATGCGGTCGGAATATTATGTGCAAACGCAAATTATCGGGACTCCTTAGGTTTTATATATCTTAAGTTTTATGTCGGGCCTTTTCAATAACTACATGTTTTTTTAATAGTACGCAATTTTGTAAGAATATGTGATTTTTGGATACTAATTGACTTCTGATTTTTTGTTGCCTTGCCACATTATCGCACAAATGGCTTGGCCCAAATGTCGTCCAAGAAAAACGCTATAAAAAATATTTTCTTTTTTTGCCATCCCTAGCCTGTTTTTTTTTTGATTTTGCGAGATGGCTTTCTTGTTAAAATTAATTGATTTTTTGTTTTCGTTTCTGCCTATCTTAGTATAGTTGCCCGACATATTATGGACAATGACAGGTCGAAATTCTTTCCTATGAATCGTAGACTAACCTTTTTAATAAGCCGAGTTGATACTTATTGGTTTAATTCAATTCGAAATTGGTTGTTCTGAAAAAAAAGAAACGTCTTTTGAACTTTCCCCTTTTTGCTCTTCTTTGTCGACCTGTCACCAAGTCTCATTATTTACAGGTCTCAAATCTTACCTAATTATAAGTACATGTTAATTTCTTTGTTAGTAATAATAAGTACATGTTAATTTCTTTGTTTAGTTAAGATTTTATCTGATTTCGTTTTCTGTCAATAAGTGTTTCTTTAAATATAGACATCAACTCTTGGGCGTAATTAATGTTTGTTATTGTCTTAGTTTTTATTTTTGTCTTTTCCAGTACTCTCAGAAGTGGAAATTGTCATAGGTCTTCTAATGCAGCATTATTTTTTCACCTAGTTGTTTATTGAACGACTTGTGAGTTTGAGAAAAGTTTTCTATCCCTTCCTTCTCTGGCAGACAATTAAATCAAAATGTGGATGAACGGGATCGGAACAATATGTGCAAACACACATTATCGGGACTCCTTAGGTTTTTTATATCTTAAGTTTTATATCGAGCCTTTTCAATAAATACATGGTTTTTTAAATTATCATACTGGTAAGATCTTATCAAAGTCCAGAATTTTGGCATGTGGAATTTACTCTGTTGGTGATGCGTAACACATTCATGCTGGGTTACCATAAAACCTTAGTTTGTTTTGTAATTCTCTCATTTTAGAAAAAAATCATAATATGAAGTGTTCGTGTTTTTTCAGAAGGCGGTGATATACAGAAAAAAGAGAAAAGCAATGGCAACAAAAAAGACGATAGCACTTTAAGCTCAAACAGTGTGACGTAGTTAGGGCGCAATTCTCCAACTCACAGTGGAAATTTTAACAAAGCCTAAATTGAGTCAAAATGAATGGACAAGGAGTTTTGGTCTATATTACTATTTGTAATTATTTGATTTTCATCGCCGACATTTCTGGTAGTCACATTAATGACAGGTCTCCTCGGCCCTCTAAGGTATATTGTTTTATTCATGTAGTGATTTATTGAACGATAACGTAATTTTTTATTTCTTCCTCCTTTAGTAGAGAATTTAGTGAAAAATGTTGATGAGCGGGGTTGGAGCATTATGTGCGAACGCAAATTACCGAGAATCCTTCTTTGTTTTTAAAGACGAAAAGAAAAGGGAAACTAAATGAATTCTTTTTTTTCTGTTTTTCCGTCAAATTTGTTTCCAATTCTTTAGATATGACTGGGGGTTCTTACTATCTGGTTCATTTTGAGAGCTTTTATTTGCCGGCTTGAGAGGTAAGTGAGTGCTTTTTTCAATCACAAAAACAGAATAAAGCTTCTGACGCAAATATTTTAGGGTAAATTAAGCAGGACAACATTATCTAGAGCTTTGATGAAGAAAGTATTGTTGCATTGAGTTCTGGTCTCTTTTATCAGTATCGTAAGTGCTCAGCTAAATTTTTGCGAGAGGCTCGAAAAGATGAAACTTTATAAAATACCCAGAGAGGTAATTGACATCTGAATGAAGGTTTTGATTGTTATTTGCCTGCTGGTTTCTGAACAAAATGTCCAGTCATTTGACTTACTACTTTAAACGCATATACAGCGTTTGACAGCTGTTACTTTCGAGAGCTTGCGTACAATTGAGAAAAAGAATTTCCATCAATTTTGAAACTGAATAATGAAACATATAACGGCGTTTGTCAAAATGCTCATGCTTGATTGTTTTTTTGAGCATGTGTCATATTAGCGCAAAGCGTCTTGAGATAAAAAAAGAGAAAAGGGTTTTTCTTCTACTCGAATTTTAAAATTCAACTTTTCTGCTCAACAGACAAAACATTTACCAATGGTTTTGCAGCAATTGGATTGCATCAAATTAAAGTTAGTACACAAAAGCAGGTGATACCCCAGCTTATAACGTTGGAGTCAATCGATGTTTGTCAAGTTACAGCCCAAGGCTAATACCGCGTATAACGTAAAAGTAAATTTCTAGATTTGTCTTTCGATTTCCGCATACCCGTGTTAGCCTATCTAGTTTTTAATCTGCTTCGCTTCAAAGCCGCCGTATCATATGACAAAATCGATATAGATAGGGTGTTTTGAATCTTGTGTTTTGATTAGTTTGCACTCTTTTCTTATCTTTGATAATGATGTTCTTGGTTCTCTTCATTCTCACTATAGTTACGAACATCAATGACTTTACAGTTCAGTTTGCGAACTGATAGATTAGAACTTGATGCGCAAGTTCCTATCCGTGGTATATATTTAGAGGTCCGAAGAGGGATTCGGCTGTACGCTTTTCCCAACGAAAGAGATTTATGGAGAATTTTTGCTCCTATCAAACTATTTCAGATCAACTGCCAAAGTTGACAGCATATTCTTTCAGTCCAGTAACTGGCTGCATCGGTTAATTAAAAAATTGAGCATTTGTGTAGCAAAAAAGTATGACTTACAGGTTCGTATTGCACTTTGACTACAGTTCGATTGCTGGTTGCCAATGGAGCACTTTTCACCCTACTTCTCAAGTTACTACTCGCTTGCTGCGTTGGTCTGTTCGGAAACCTCGATTTTGAAGTGTAATCCTTCACTGCGTGACTTGGTTGCGCCTCAATTCCCGAAGATTCTGATTTGAGAGACAGTGGCATATTTGTCGAACTATCAACATTCGGTTGCGTCATGGCTGTTCCCATTGCTGTTTTTGGCCTCGCGTAGCTATTGTATGCTGATTGAGCGTTTTGCTTTTCGTTACTTCGATTAGTCGTTTGCAATATGTACCCGTTCTCTAAAACTGTGTCTTTTGAGCCGAATGTTATCGTAGTCACTTTTTTCTGAGCGGGTTCTCTTGGCTCAGCAGCAGCAGCAGAGATCATAGCGCGTTCGTACTCGTAGTTTTTCTCAGTTGGAGTTCCTTTTGGGTTGTTGACAATTTCAATGCCGGTTATTCCCCGCAACTTGGCCTGTTTCCGGATCACTCCGTTCTTCCGGGAATTTGCGCCTAATCGCATTACAAAATTAATTGCGCCTCCTCGTAAAAAACCAGAAAAACGAATTGAAGATGAAACCAGAAGCCGATATTGATATTTTATTATCAACTGTTTTCAACAACGTAAACAAAAACACACGATAGAAAACTCTTACTGTCATTTTAAGAATTGTTCAAAAGCACAATTTCATAAGATATATGACACATATTTTTTTTTGGAAATTATTAACCAGATTAATATCCAGATTGTGCGAAACAGACTGTTGAGACTCTTAGTTGAGAATCTACGGACAAAAAGAGTCTGAAAAATAGAACAAACACAAAAGTTTTACAAAATAGGAAAAATTTTTTGAAAATAGATTATGAAAAGCACAAATTTGGTGACTTACTTTTCGCCGATAAAAAAACGAATTAAAGATGACACGATCCCCATAAAAGACGGTGAAAAAGACTTATTGCAACAAGAAAACGTCCCTAAGCAAGTATAAAACAAGATGAATACAAAAACCTGTCAAAATTGTCTGAAACGTGTGTCAAAGATTCAGCTGAACACTTGTTTTCACGAGCAAAAGTGACTCATATCCCCACACTAAAAACAGTTCGTGTAAACCTAGCTGAAAAACAGCCTAACTTACCTGAAATGATCAAGTAGTTTTGGCTTAACCTTAAACTTAAATTAACAAGAACTTTGTTTGACATTTACCTGAAAAATAAGTGGGCACCGTTTAAACCCTAACTTATCTGAAAAATACTTGCATTAAGTAAATTTTAAGTTTTTACAATAATTTTTGAAACATTTTTAACTGAACAATCACGGTTAATCATAAAAAGGTTGAAATTTAAAATGTAAAATTGAGTACGTTGAAAATTAAGGTTTCAAGAGTGTCCGTTTCTCTCACACTTGAACAAATAAAAAACGAAGATGAACAGAACTCTTTTTGGGTTGGTAAAAAGCCATGACTAAATGAATGAAATGATCAAATTAGCGGCCAGATGGTTAGAAGTGATATCTAATTTTAGTGCGTCACTGCACTTTCAACAATTCGTGTTCTAGTTGCGAGATTCATTCGGGCCCTCTGCAAAGTTAATTGTATTTGGATATTTTGGAATTTAAACATTAGTTAACTATATAGCTTGCAACATGAACGAGGGATGCAACTTGCAAAAGTAAACAAAGCATTTTTTTAAATACTAATTGATGCTTCTAGCTGTCTTACTTGCTACTGAGGCACTTTTTGTTCTATTGTTTAGTAGAGAGTAGGAGGAGCGATGACTGTTTATGTGGTCGGCCACAGATGCGTCTTGATTGTTGTCGGGGTTCAAGTCATCGAAGAATGTCAGACTGGCAATTGACAGACTAGATGCAGACCTGAGGTCACTTGTTGAGGTCTTTCTGGAGAGATCTTTTTCTGGAACAAATAAACAAGTTGATAAACATAGCTTGTGCCTTTTTGATAATTATTCTATAGTCAGGTATTCAGCAACATCAAACTAAAAAAATAAACCATTTGAATGAGACCACAATGGTTCTTTCCCGGTAAACATTACAAAATCATGTACAATTTCCTGCAGTTTCCTACAGGGATCATATATGAGTCACAGATTTAACAGAACTTTCTTGAACTAACTCTCTCGTTTACTTCCAAAGCAATTGTAACTTTTTGTCTTCAGAATTATGCTACCATCGTTTATGATTTCCTTGGTTCCATGCCCAGATTATGTACGATTTAATGATTCGGTGCAATCATTATTGTACTAGGAGTAACTTTATGATTTTTGTGACATCATATATGATCCTTTTATGAATACCGAGTTCGTTCAGCAAGAGGCAATTCAAAAATAATAACACCACTTGTTGTTCCGACCCCACTTGTGGTGGGAGGAACTACATAATCAAATGGGTTTTTTTTATTGATCAGTCAATCTTGGCCGATCGATAGATTCATCGTAGAGAAATGTGAGTGGTATCATTAAAAATCTCGTCCAGCATAGAATTCAAAAATTAAAAAGTAATAATTTCTTATTTTTCAAGAAGTTATCGAGGATTAAAGTTTTGTGTGAACGCGGGATATTTAGCATGATTTTGCTCACTTTTAGCGTAATTTCTGTTCCAATTAAGATATTTTCAGTAAAGAAGTTAATGCAAAATTACATTTCATGCTACAAAAGGAATCAATTTTGTGCTCCTAATAGACGAAAGGAGATTAAAAAAAGCTAGTTCTGGTCTCATAGGGAAGTTCACTATAAAAAAAATCGAATTCAATGTGAGAGCTGTCATTCTAGAAAACTTTTCATTTTCTTTGTTTTCTTAAGTCACTTATAGACTAGTCATTTTTTACACCGAGGTTCTTTTAACTACCAACTTCATCTGCAGACAAAAGATGTCCAAAGAACAAAAGATTCGTTTTCAAGGAACCGCTCATGTTTTTTTGGCTTCGACTCAGAGTTTTCGTAATTTTCAATGAAACTTTGACTTTCTTTTCGAGATTTTAATAAACTTTTGTAGTCCTATGGCACAGAATCATTGATTTAAAGTGCAATAGGTTTCCTATTGAGGATTAGCTGAAACTATCTAGTGCTTTTAGTGGACACCCAATGGTTGTCAGGAATTTAAAATTAATTTTTCGAATTTTTTTTCAACATTAACCGATTTCAATTTTTTTTGTGAACTGTAAGTCCACCTCAGTAAAGAGAGAACTCCATTTATACTGCAACCAATTAATTTGGTTGGCAGTTCTATACTCTAAATATTGGTTTTAAGACTTCGATGCCAGGAGTTCTAAGACTTTCTTAAAATTTTTGGGCATTTTTTTTCAAATATCTTGTCCCTTTTGAAACTTTACAATAATATACTAAAAATACAAATCCCATTGGTATAACATGGAGTCCAATTGATCTTTGATAAAAATTGCAGAGAGAAGCTTTTTTAATGGCTCCGACACCTTCTTCAAAGTACTTTTCTAATTAATTTTTTTTGTTTTTGGTTGTATTTGTTGTTGTTTTCATAGCCATTAGACTTATTGTAAAGTTTTATTGTTAACTTATAAATGACAAAAATTATTTTCTTCCCATGGAGGCATAACTTAGCGTAATTATTGACTTCCAATAAAAGTTATTGAATTTAATGGCGTTGATACTACTGGTTTTCTCAAAAAATTTCGTGATTTTAAAATTTTTTTCCTTTTTTTGAAATTTTGCAGCCATATTGTTTAAAAAACCCAATGCCGTTAAAAACTATTTCAAACAAGAATTATTTTTACTTAGGAGTGCGTTTTTTAATGTCTGCCACATTTTTCTCTCGCGATTTTTGATGCTTTTGCCTGTTTTTCTATTCTTTATGTAGTCGTAAAATTCTGAGCGGTCTCATAGGCTTCTAATTGAAGACTGAATTATTGATTTCTCTCCACGCAGCCAGTTTATAGCGAATCGTCTTAAGTTTTATAATATTATTCCCTTTCAAAAAAATTTTCTCAATTTTTAGTTTTTGTTGTTATTTTAATTAACTTGTAATTTGTTCCGACCATTGTGAGGTCCCATACAATCTCTGGTCAATCAAAAATTCAAAAATTAACGTGTCTTTTGATATTATATCATTGCTGAGGTTTTGATCGATGGACAATATGTGTTTTCATAAAAGTTTTGTGATTGGTCAATATTTGTGTTTCTTCTTCTCTTCTTTTAGCACATTCGCGTAATAAGCGATCCCAATGATTTTCAAATGAGTCCCAAGTGATTTCATTTAATCCCTCGGTATAATTTTAGTGAATTATTAAAATTAACATTTGAAACAAAAAAATCAGATGATAGCTAATGATTTTATTGGATTAATTAATTTGTGTTTTCGCAAATGGTTTTTAATTTTTGATTTTTCTACCTTTTTAGTCCGTTTCAATGACTTAGTCTAACCAAAGACAGGTCATAGCAGTATCATAAAGACTTCTTAGTAGATTTTTCAGAATTATCTTGTTAAAAGCTGATGATTTTTAAGACGTTTGAAAATATTTGGTTTAAAAAAACGTCGTTTGATTTCTGAACTTTGCCTCATTATTTCTTCTTTTTGTCGACTTTTTACTTATCTCGTTAAGGAAAAGTCCAATCTGCTTTGTATTTATGAAAAGGTGTAAATTTTATTTAGCTAAAATTTTAACTTTGTTACTAGGTGATTTTAACGTTGTTACTAGGTGATTTTAAATTTAGATTTTGAGTTTTTTTTTGCCGTGAAGTTTTGTTTCTGCATATTTTGTTGTTTGTTTTGTTGTAGTCTTTCTAATGGCAGATCTCGTGAGCGCTGGAATGAGGCATGGCATTATGTAATTCATTTATTAGTTTGGGTGTGTAGAGAGTTTTTTAAAACTCAAACATCTATTTTTGATTATCTTTTCATTTGGTTGACAATTAAGTCAAAGATAATGATGAGCTCGGGTCAGAACATCATGTGCAAATGCACATTTACGAGCCTCTTTGTTTGGTTTATATGGCGAACTCAGCCCAACAAACGCTACGAAGATTTTTCTTGATTGAGAGGTGGAGAAACAACAAATAGAAAATTAGTTTATGAGTCTCCGTCAAATTAAGCTAAGAAATCGACGAGCGACACAATATGGAAAGCAACATAAAAATAACAAATAACACAAATAGGAAAATTGATTTTTTCTCGAAATTGCGGAGATGAGGAAACCGATTCTAATATACTTGGCTTACAATGTCCAATGATTATTGAACTCATAATAACATTAGTGACAAAAGGTCTCTAGAAGCTTAAAAAAATCTTGCTAAAATTTCGAAATCATTGGTTTTTTCTTGAAATTTTTCAACTCTGTTGAATGCACTCAATACATGAGCATAAAAAGATTCAGAGCGTTGATTCCATTAAAAACTCATCAATTTTGCATTTAGCAAAATACTAACGCATTATATGCTTTGAGTTGTTTTTCTTGGCCGTGGGACAGGAAGCGTTTTACTTTCTTTAATAAAGGTTCAAATTGCATTATCGCAATTTTCTAATTGTATAAAAGTTACCATTTGATTCCGTGTTATTTAATGGTCCACAACTCTTCTCATTGCCATTGGGTACAAATGCAGCACTGCTCTCACTCACAACTCGTTTTGTCTCGGGTTTTGGTGGTCTCATTTGCCTAGTTCGATCAACAGACGAGTACCCTGGCTTCACATTGTTGAACGAGCGAACTCCTAAACTTGGCACACGGTTGTATCCTTTCGTAGGATGTGAATTTTCTCTAAGGGTAGCTGGGTCCGTCTGCCGTCTGAACAGATTGTGTGCGTAGGCGTTTGTAACTTCTCGCAAGGATGGACCCATGTCCAGTGGACTTAAAAGGGCGTCTAGGGTAAGACTTTCAGGATCAGGCAGAAGATCGGCGTTTTCCCTGAAGCAAGAAAACATTGATTTTCTCTTTACGCACAGATCAATAGGAAATCTAAGAACATAAACGCGCACGGCTTTATGATAGGATAGGCGGAATCTCTGCTAATTGTCGTTTGACATTAGCCCACTAAATTTGGACTGATAAAATTTAAAAATCATGTTTCAAATCCCACTTAGATTTTTAAAAAATCTGAACTATTATGCCCGCACTTCGGAAAACATACTGAGATTTTTACAATGGGGTCCGAACGTTTGACCCGGGTTGACAATCATACAACAATACTATTATCATAATAATTCATAGTTCATGCCGTACTCCTGTTCGTCATAGGGGCAATATGATTGGTATAATATTTCACAATAATTTAAAGGACCATACAGTCTCTTTGAAAATTTGTAAGGGGATTATACTTATACGTATAATACTTATACTTATTAATACATATACGTTACGCTCATTGAACCTTGTAGAAATTGGTTTGAGATATAAACAACCATACTGTAGAATCGTTTTTATCCTGATAATCATATACGCACTGTCATATGAAATGGTTTCGCGATTTCTGCTAATCCAGGATCATATATTGAAAACTTGAATCCCTCTGAAAAATCACTATAAACAAAAACAAAAAGCAAATCAGTTTCAACTTCGAACGGTAGGTGTACCAATCTATCTTCTGATAGTCCAGCAACTCGCAGTCCGTTGTGTCTTCGATCTGGACCACTCCCACATTGTGAAACTGATCACCTATATTGTCTCTTCCATTCACAACAGGTGATTGATTGTTTTTATCCTCTTTGTTGTTCACGCTTGGATGAGTCTCCTCCTCCTCCGCATCTTTCTCCACCTTTTAACCATCAAAAAAAAAAAATTCGTCAAAACAATTTCGTGAGTTAAAATTTTCCATTTGATTAGTATTATCGTTTTCAGAACAAATTTTAAACTGTACTGATTTAATAAAAACGATATTTGTTTATCGTAGCTGAAAACTGTTTACAATAGAAAATGGCTAAACAAAATTCAGGAATTCATCAATCACTCAGTCACAGTAATAAGTAGCAAAATTGGGAGGTCATCTTCTCCATCGAGTCCGAAGTCACGATCATATAAAAGAAGCCTGCGCACCAGATACCTTCCTCCCCGACTTAGATTGCGAATAATACAATTTTGGATTTAAAAAAAGTTTTCTAGGTTTTAATGTGTCGATAATTGTTTGGCTGTTAAAATGTTTTCTCAAAAACTGATCTATAAAAGTGCTAGTCAAAAGTGGTAAAAAATGGTCAAAATGATCAATATCGTTGGCAACAGTAAAGAAAACTGACGAAAATTGTCAGTTGCCGAGAAAAATTGATCGTGTTTATTTCTCGTGAGTCAGAATTGCTGAGTGGGGCGGTCAAACAACCGATTTCACTAATCGTGGAAAATTCTTGAGACAAAACAAATCCAAATTTATGCACTTCGAACAAGTAAATTTTTCTCCGAAAAAAAACTAAACAAAATAATCTAAATAATACTATTCAACAAAGTCAATTTATGATGATGTGAGAATGCACAAAAAATGAACATCACGGTTGAAAAGTGATAGTTTCCTCAAGAAAAATGAAAAAAGTTTGAAAAACTTTAAACCTCAATTTTTCCTCGACGAAACAAAAAGGAAAAAGTTTTCAGATAATTGATTCCAATTTTCCAGGGCGTAGCAATCTTACCCTTTTTGCTTCTCGCCGTAAGTGATATCGCTCAGGCAAACGGTCGCAATTTATTCAATGTGCTAAACTGTAATGGAATGAAAATAGTTTGAGCGTTGTCATTTTTCATAAACTGAGCTGGTATTAAACGCTATTCGAGGCGAAAACTGCTGCAAATTAATAAATTCAACTGTGATCATAGGTGGCAGCGATCAATAATTTTATTAAACTCTGCAAAAGTTTTCCCTTTTAGTATCAGTGGTCAGAGTAAATTTTCCGGCCCTAACCTGAGGTATGAACATCTCCAGCGTCTTCCTAGGTCTGGGTGTCTCAAGTTGCTGCTTCAGTTCAAATTGGACGTAATTATCGTCACCCTGATTGTCTCTGTAGCTGTTAACTACATTCGATTCTGAAGTCTTTTTGACTCCGTATTCGTTCAACCGATTCTCTGCTGGTGTCTCTGGTTCGGTCTGCTGGGCTTTGATGACTGAATTGACGACAGATGCCACTGGGGAGGGGGGTCTAGATGCGAATAGTCGACTTTCGCTGCAGAGGAGTCGATGTACATGGGCTTGTGAGTCTGCTGTTATCTCGTTACCAATTACTAAACAGTATATTAAGCAAGAACGATATTCAGAAAAATCAAGCGGTAGCATCTAACGTTTTATTGAAATGAAGCTCTAGATCTAGCATTTTTGAGGAATGAATATTATCCCTGAGTTGTTATTGCCATGTAGAAGTTATCAAATTCTGAGGCAAAGCCGAGTCGTAGATTTACTTCGAGAGGTCGATAACAACCGTGTGACCATGTTTTTAATCAGCATGTTGCGATTACAACAGTTGCATAACTTTGCGCCTCTTTTGTAGTTGATTAGACCATTTTTTCCGCCACTATTTTCCCGCCATTGTTTATCTAGCAACCGTGACAAGAAAAAGTCAGATTAAAAAGTAGTTAAATTCCGAAGAAGAGTTTTGCTACGATTACAGATGTTTGTAGCATTCACCGGACGCTAGCATTTTATTGATGTTATGAAACTGCTGTTATTTGAACAAGAGTTGATTGAATGTTGTTAATCTTCTGAATTTCGTATGGATTAAATCTGGGGAAGTTAGAGCCCCCGATCAATTATTCTGTGAGCCTAAATTTGGTAGAAAGTTGACCAAAACCAAAAACGATTTTAGCAGGTTTTAAGTTAGAATTTGAACGTTAAGAGCAAACATATTTAGTCCCAATTTTGTGGCCAGTAATCTGTCCGTATATCTCGTCGTATCACTGAAGATCTTGAACAGTAAACGTCATTCTACATGTTCCTTCCAGATTCATTATTTGAAGAAGTCATAGTAACACTTCAATTCTAGGAATCATTTTCCATGATCTTACCGGCAATGTCTCGCTTGTCTTTTTGATTCTCGTGTATATAGTAGTTCTTCAGGAGGCCTCGCGACGTTAAATTTGATCCAGCTGATTTAGGGCGCTGGGTGAACTTAAAACCATTTGTAGTCGAGTAGTATTTCTCAGCTTTGTCCCTGAAATAGAAAATAAGACGTGCAAAGGCCGGGTCCTGTTTCCTTTTTCAGTAAGATAGTATAACACCTCGAATACATTATTCATACCGATATCATACGGTGTGAACATTACGCACAGTTTTAAACAAGTTATGAAATAAACTTGTGAATATCTATTTTAGTGGAGAAAAGAACAACTCAAATTCGTTCGGCTAACCCGGACTCACCAGTCATTACACTTCAGAATTGAATCATGGATCTTTTGCAAAATGCACAGAATACTGATCATGACATATTATAGACTGTTTATAATGAGCTTTTATCAACACTTCTGGTGATTATCTGATCAGGATGAAAAAATATTCTGCTGTTACTCTGAACAGGCTGAAAAATATTCTGCTGTTACTCTGAATAGGTTGACGTATTCTACTGTTTATCTAGCAGGAAGTCTACAAGTATTTTATTGTTCTTCATACTGACTTAAGCGCGGCAAACTCAAGCGCTTCTATTTTAAGCAAACCGCGGCAATTTAAACACAGTTATTTGCTCCAGAGGCTTTCAAGTGGCTGTGTAAATACAAGTGGCTCATAATGAAAAATAAAAACACAAAATTGACAAAAATTAATTGTCGTAACAAAGCATGCAGAGTTAACAAAGCATGCAGACTTTACAAAAGGGTTTTACATGATTTGGATTTATTTGAGGAATTAATGAAGAATTTAATAAATTGAATCAGTTTAATACTGAGTTTAATTAAAACAGTTTGGTAGAGTTTAGAATCTCCCTCGTCCACTTTTTGTTCTGGCAGCCGCAAGTCATCTCAGCACTTCAAAATCATCCACCGACCTCCACTGACCTCCATCGTGTTGCAGCCGGGGATCGTGTTGACATAGTCTGCAGCCATGTTCGCTACCATCGAATTTGTTCTTGTCGAATGCGTTTCATACTGAAGGATTATATAGTAGTAAACTTACAAAACTTGCAACTTTGCTGGTCCACGCTGTTATTGTGAATCCGCGTCACGTGGCGGTCAGTCATATATTCGGCATTAGATTGATAGTTGCAGTAATTGCACAAGAAAACCGTCTTCTTTGACACCGGGCGCCCTTCTAGTACTGGCCGCCCTTCTTTTCTTGTTCACCTTGTTTTCCATTGGCATAACCGTTTTTATACCGGCAGTTCCATGACACATCTGTTTTGGGATCAATAACGCCCCGCAATAAAGTCTCTCCATAGGTATTGATCGTCTCGTGAAAACAAAATTCAATTGATATGTTGTCAGCAGCCATTGTCACAATTCAAAGCAAACAAATGAATAAAAACAAATGAATTAAAACAAAACAACAATCAAATCTGAAATACACAACAAATGAAGACCATTGAGTCTACTACTGAGACACTGGAAAAAGATAAACGGAAACATACTGATAAACACTGGGATTGACACCCCACGGGCGAAGCCCGATGCTTGCACTACTACTTCTAATACTACACCACAACTAATTCTGACTCGCACATCGACCTCCGCCTCCGCCTCCGACCTCCGCCTCCAACCTTCGCTACCGACCTCCGCTATCGACCTCCGCTCCCAACCTCCACCGACCTCTGCCATCGACCTCCTCTGACCTCCACCAATCTACACCGCTTTCACTCCAAAGATGTAATGCGGAATTTTGCAGAAGGCTAGTTTCGGGGAAGGCCATTTTGGACACGTCGTGGATTTTCGAAATTTTCAAATTCACTTATTATGGAATTGCTATGACATACTGCAACATGTTGGTCAATAATTGTCAGACTACGCAGTGAAACAGCAGAACGCTAGTGATCCTAGAATGCCTGACTCATCATGCTCAGACAAACAGCAGTCCCACTTCTCATCATACACAGACAAACAGCATTCAAAACGTCATCATTAAGTTTATGTTGATTCAATGCTCAGTCAGTCAGATTTATTTAGTCAGCAAATAACAAGATTCAGTGAAATTGGATTAAAAAGATACATTAATGAAATGCTATGAGAGGTAACTCCGAGAAGCGTAAACTGTGACTGCTCCCTGGTCAATAATAACGCAATTTAGAAACACCTTAAAACTTTCGATTTTTTGGGTGGGGATTTACACGCTTACACATTTGGTTAAATTTCCAGTAACAAAATGCATTTTGTTGATAAGATTTACGTCTTTTGCAGTTTCTACTCTTCTTTAACTTCTTTGAACGTGTCACCTCAATTCTCTCTTAAACTTTTTTTTTCGTGCAGAAAAAGAATGCAGCTATTGGTTGTTAATTCCGACTATCCGGAAAGATTGTGGATGATAGACTGGTGATAGATATTTCGATCATGCTGATTTATTCAGATATATCGCATATTTAGGAGCTGAATGGTTATCCTGGAGGATTTTATAAGATAAACTTTGTAAAATTTTGGAAAATTGTAGAAGAAAACCTTGCAATAAGGTGACATATCCTGCACGAAATTGTAAAATGAATAATTGAAGTCGATTGGGTTTAACATAGTTTAATTTGTAACTCCCAACGGTAATCTAGCGAAATTTAATTTTGCTTTTTTCAAATTCTGATGCGACCTCTGTTTTTTTTTCATCACAGGCAATTAGATAAAGGGAGAACTGTTAGGGGGATATGTATGTGCCACTACTGTGAAAATGGACGAGTGCTAGATTCTTCAAAAATAACCGGTGAGAGCAGATGATGAGCTTGTAGGAATCGTTCAACATAAACATTTGTCTTGCAAGATCTAGCAACGCAGTCATATTCTTGCAAATCTTTTCAAGTCAGGCAATCTTGTTGGAGCATTATACCAAATCAGATATTCATTGCTTTTGCCAGATTCATGCAAGATTTTGCGAGATAATGATTCGGTATCGCTTGGTGAAATTAGTGTTGGTGAACTGATAAGGTGTTAAATTCTTCATAAATTAACAATTTTCAAAAAAAATTTTATCGTGCAAGATGTTTCAAGATCCGATAAAATTGATTTTGTATACACCTCACTACAAGTTTTTGTTGTAGGGAACTCATAAAAATGTCTTACGAAGTCATAGACGGTTGACGCATAATCTGATATGTACTGCTAAGACATTTTCAGGGGTTTTCTGAGTACTATCAATAGAAGTACCATCAAAGATAGCAAAAAAATAATAGAGTTTTGCAAGAAAAATGGGAATCTTCCAATGCAAAAAGGGACGGTTATCTTACAAGATATAACAGAAAGCTGTTCCAAGATTACACATTATACCACAAAAATCTTGCAAGATAAGCGACGGCTAAAGAGTAGGGATGCAGTTATATTGCAAGTATTGCAGTTACTTGTAATAAATGAAGCTCAAAGGGGGTTCCGTGGCCATATAATGTCCACCCATGCTGGGTTTGCCCTTTAACACAGAATAGGATGACACTCTGTACTGGGCAGAGGTCAAAGGTGACGAGGGGTCTGCTACGACACCTGTGGTCAACAACATCTGATGAGGGGAGTAGTGGTAGTTGGGGTGGTGATTGTAGAGCCTGGCAGATGAAGGCGTTGAGTTTGGTATCTGGTACATGGTGTGCGCTATTTTGTCCAGCTGGTCTAATCTCACATTACCCTAAACGTTATGACCAAAATAGTATTTTAATCAGAATCATTTGCATTTCGAAAAGAGTGTGATGCAAATAATAACTGATGTGTGCTAGTAAACTGAAATATCGAACTTAATGTACTACTTTAATTGAAAAATAAAAACCTTGACGAAATTAATAAAATTGGGACATTTAGTTGAGCAAAGAGTTTTGAACAAAGATGCAACAGATATCTCTGAATTCTTTCACAAATAGTATAAGGAAGAAGTTAGTTGAAAATAAAGAGATTAACAGCTACTAAACAATGTGCAAAACCTACTGTTTTTGACCATCGCTGAAACCACACGTAAAATAAAATTACTGCTTTTCCTTACAATTATGTTGTCTTGTAGAAAAATAGGCCAAGACTAAATGCAATATGAATTTGTGTTTTAATATCTACAAATATTTGCCTTTGTCGGTGTTTGGGATTATGAGTTAAGAAACATACAATAGGATTACAGTGACTGAACAATAATGCCTGGCAGACAGTAGATTTGAATGCTCATATGAAGGAATATTTGCTGTGCTGAAAATAGTCACAAATGTGCGCATAATTTTATTCCAATTTTTTTCACTGAGCAGATGCGAATTCGACCTCGGTACGAGCGCAGAAAAGTTATTGAGCACATGAAAATCTGGTGAGATGTTGCTTTTTTGCCTGTGGCTTGGGCCACAGATCGTTAATGATGGAATCTAAATGGAAATGATATTATAGTACAAGACCACGCCAGAATATAATGAAATATCTGCCAGTCAGAACAGAAAAAAACGTAAGCTCTTTATCTAGTTATTTCTATTACTCTTTCAGTATTATCAACTGTTCCCAGGTTGAGGTCCGAGACGGAAGCAAGTATGTCCAGACCGAGGGGGTGTCATGCGTTCAAAATTACATATTCTGTAACATCGCAAAAGGCACGAAATCATGTCAATGATTACAAAATATTGCACAATCAAAAGCCTCGCGTTTGTTATTGATAATGATCTCTCAAAAAATTCATCATTGGGGGTAGCTAGTTGGAGGGGAAGTAGGCTGGTACGGAGATTGGTGGCAGGTTTGTGGGGTGATCGGATGGTAAAGGAGGTTTGGGGCGTAGGGAAGGGGTAGATAGGTGCCCATGGGAATAGGTAGGGGGTATAGGTGTCGGGGTTCAATAGTTGGAGGGTTGCAAGTAGGTATGGGGGATAGTTGGGTGTTGAGTAGGCAGGTGGGGGATGGAATACAGAGGGGCATGATAGGTAGGTCATTGGTCTGTAAATTAGATATCTAGCAGGGAAATATGTGCGATGAAAAATTGAGAAAATGACATTTTCTCCCTAAAAACTAACAGCAGTTCCCAATTACCGTTCATAACAAATTAAGCCCCTGTTAAGACCAAAGCTAAAGATAAAAACAAAGTTTGAAAACAGATGTCAATTTTCGAAACCAGAGGTAAAGGTTTGAATAAAAAAGTCAAAATTCAAGTCATGAAAAAAGATCACTTCAGCTAAATAGAACACAGCCGGTAAAAAACAGAAAATCTTCTAAACTTCGATCAAAATAACCTTTACACTTACCTAAATAAGAAATATAAAAAATTTAAGAAAGAAATTAACTGCTTAATACAAGTTTAGAAAATGTTTCAGAAACTTATATTATTTTTCGTTCTGGATTTTGGAATCAGTTTTGTGGTAGGTGATTGGAGTGAAAGGGAGATTTGGGATAAGGATAGGGGGTAGCTAAATTTGAAGGGGGCGTAGGAGGTGGGGGAGCAGATGGGAGTTAAATGGTGGAGCTGTGGTTGGTGGGGTTGTGGTAGGTGTGGGGATGTTGTAGTAGGCGGGGATGGTATTTTGTGTTGAAGTAGGGTGAATAGTTGAAGTAGGGGTGAGAATGAATAGTTGAAGTAGGGGTGAGGTGGGGGTGATGTGGTGGGGGCGATGAGGTGGGGGTTGTTTGTAGTTTGAACAGGTAAAATTAACTTTTATGGGTGGAAAACTTCTTTTGGTTTTTTGGGTGGTTAAACTACTTTTAAAGTCCAGGAGAACAGAAGTCAACCCTCCAAAACGGAAAAACAGGAGTCAATGTTCAAAAACAAAAGTCAAAAGTTCAAGTCAAGAACAAACTTGCTTCAGCTAAAAAAAAAGGATCTATTCTGTTTCCCACCCCCCCCCCCCCAGTTCTTTAAACGCCTCCTCCCGTTACAAACTACATGTTGTATAGGACGTTACTATGAAAAAATAACACATGCGCCTAGGGGGCGTAAGAAATATAAGCCCACTAATCTGGGGGGGGGGGGGTTAAACATGATGGATCCAAAAACCCTGTAGATTCACCATACTCCACTTCGATTCGTCAAAACCATTTTAAATCCAATACTCCTCTGCGAGTCGTAGAAGAAAAATTTGAATCATAAGTTTTGACTTTAACCTGTGTAAACACTTCTGACCAAAAAACTACAAATAAAAAATTAAATGCCTGTGAACCAACAAAAATTGGATTGGATGGACAATTTCAATGCGCAGATATTTCATGTTGACAAAAAATGGCCAAAAATTCAATAAAAACATACGAAACGGAAAAAACGGACACATATATACAATGACGGACTATGATTCAAAATTTTTAGTATAACAAAACCTTGAAAAATAAGTCCCAAACCTTTTTAGTTCCACAAAACTTAAAGATTGCAGTCAAAGCATTGCTATCAGAATCAAACTAAAAAGAGTATCATTAAAACTAAGATTACCGTGCCAAATACAGTGTATTTGGCGCGCTGTGACGCCAGACGCTGTGAACGCTCTAAACACCAAACAACTGTTTTAAAGTCAGCACATTTTGTCGTATTTGTTGTACATTTGTTTCGTAATTCCTACGTTCCTAAGGTTTTTCATTACTAAAATATCTGATGCAGAGGCCGAAATCGTCGTTGGATGTTTCCCATTATTGAACAATTCCTTGACCCGGGTCGAGGAGTCAACGCTAAAAATCGCTAAAGGATGTAAAATTTGCGGTAAATTTGAGTAAAAGTGTAAGATTTGCGCTCAATGCGATGAATGCGGTGAAAAAAAATTAATTATGCGTTGAAAAATTTTTCTTCACCGCTTAAGCGGTGAAAGAAAATTTTTCAACGCTACCAGCAGAATGCGGTAAAAAAATTATACACCGCTACCAGTAGACTGCGGTGAAAAAAAAATTTTCACCGCTTAATTCGCAAATCTTACAGATATGCACCGCTAAATTCAACGCTTATCTTAAATTCGCGGGAAATATCTTTGTGGTAAGTGAGAGATGGCGCAGTGCAATAAGAAGTTGGTGACATGCGGCAGGTAAGTGGTTCGAACCCGTGTACAGCAGTTTCTTTTTTGTAAGAAATCCGGTGAATGCGGTGAAAAAAAATTTTCACCGCAAAATTCAACGCAATTCTTACAAAAACTCAACGCTAAAAGATGCGGGCACTTTGCGGTGAAAAATGTTTTTTTTCACCGCTATTCACCGCTAATCTTACATTATTTTTTGACAATACCTCGACCCGGGGAGCTAGATAATGTGCCCCCCCTCTACTTAATTGAGTTTTAAATTGGGATTGTTTTGTTCTGGTGTCCCGCTTCGTCAACCTCTGCCATTTCACCTCAACTTTGGTTCATTATATACTGTGACAATTTACATTTAAAATCAGGCACACATAGATTTCGTCTAAAAAAATTTCGTCACAATCAGAGCAAAAAGAAGTGGAACCTATTATTATTTGCGGTTTTAACTTAATGTTTGTCGAGAATTTCTATGAAGGACCCCGCTAGTTTCGATCAAAATCATGATCAGTTTCGGAAACCTTCGATCATTTCTGCATATTGCCTCTTGTACTATGTTCTCGCACAATTACCCTAGTGGAGACCTGGAATTTATGAAAAGACCTATTAACTCCAGATGAGGGGGGTTAATACTGAATTAAATTACACGGCCGAGGACCCTAGTTAAATTCGAGGATAATTCTTTCCATAATTCCAGCCAAATTCTTTTCATATGCAAAAATGAGGCAAACTAAACAGTTCCGACAACATCTGGGTTCGATCTCGAGACCTTCATCAATCTTACCCAATCCTTCATTACGATGCAGAGGTATACCCAAATCGTCACGGGCAGATATGCCCGATGCGTGTATCTCTTGTTCGTTTTTACTATGTTAATACATTGAAAGTGAATCAATATTGCGGAAAATAGCTACTTTAGCAGAAACCGGCAAAATGGAAGGGAATATCGTATCCCGTGTTCGCAAAAGTGTCCTAACTTTAGCCGCGAAACACAAGTACAAACTTAATAACATATTTTTCGCGCGAGTTGTATCACACATCCGCTCCATTTATGTATCAATTTTTCGCACGCAATGTAGCTCGATTTTGCATATAATCCGCAATTAAGCCTAACTTAATTACTACTTATATAATTGAGCCTAACTTATTACTATTAGTAGTACTTCATTACTACTTTATTTGATATACAAAGCTTTTAGTGTGCGAGGGATTTTTTCGTAAAAAAATCAATTTTGGTGGTTGCATGTATTTAAAGCACTTTTAAGCTTTGAAAGCTTTAATTGAATCTTTATTAAAGTGCTTATTGCATGCTCAAAATGCGCGCGAATAATAGATATCTAAATTGAGCGGAAGCGTGCTACAAGATTTGTTACCTACTTTTCGCACCGCTTGTTCTTTTATTTCGCAAAATTGGTGGAACCCATTTTGCGAAAAGTAAGATACAAAGGATGTCTCCAAATTTCGTTCATTGTATGTATCTAGTTTTCGAGCCAATTTTACTAAGGCGGAAATTTTGGGTCCACCTCTGCATCGTAATGTTAACCAATTGCGCTACAGGTCCTTAACTTTGAAAGAAATTGAAAACAAGTCATTATAACGGTCGCAGGCGTAATTCAAGTACATGGTTTATTGTCCAGCCAAATTCCAGAATACCTTTATTGTCCAGCCAAATTCCAGGACGTATGTTTTAGTTCCAGCCAAATTCTAGGGTGGTTGTTTTAGTTCCAGCCAAAGTCTAGAACATCACATTAGCCCCAGACACATTCTTTTCATACCCAATATCTGTCGAGGACAGTCTTTTAATACCTTAAATCTGTCGAGGACTGTCTTTTAATACCTTAAATCTGTCGAGGATTGTCTTTTAATACCTTAAATCTGTCGAGGACAGTCTTTTAATACCTTAAATCTGTCGAGGATGGTCTTTTATTTCCAGGTCCCGACTAGGGTATCTCTTCGAAATGCACAAAATGGAACTAGATATTGCTGTATTCTTGGCTCACCTTGTAAGCTCTAGATTGAATCTCTTCACATCTTTGCTGAGCTGCTTGCAGGAGAAAACTGTGTGGTGAATTTTGATTATTTTCTCGATTAATTTTACCAATTATTTGATCGGCCAACTTTTCAGCAGTTGCGCTTGAAGTGTAATTAGCCTGTAGCGAGTCTTCAAAACTCTCAACCTGCGGATTTTGAGGACCGCTTCGCAGTTTATTGCAGCTCAAGTCTGTGTTTATAGCCATTGTTGCCATTTTGATGGTTAAATAATTCGGTCAAAGTTTGTAAAAACGCTTTGAAAAATCAAATAATGACACAAGTTATTAGTGGTTTAAGACATTTTTGATAACCAACGTAATCATAATAGTAAAAGGATTGAAAATAAATCGCATGTTTTGTGGTAAACAGCTTGACTTAACCGTTTAAGCTGTTGTTTGCGGCGAATAACAATGCAAAAATTGAAAGCAAAAACGTAATTGATTTGTGTTTGTGCATCAAGCACGTTTGTCAAAGACCAATTCGAATGTTGTATAAACACAATTGTATTAAAAATCTATATAGTAGACCTAATTTGTGAGATACTACTTCAACATTTGTTTTTGGTGCTGGAAAACGAATTTAAAAATTTTGAGTGATTATTGAGATTTAATTAATAAATAACCAATCGTTACATAATAAAAGAACAAATAAAAAATTACGAAGCCTTTAGGCAAAGTTTTAATGCTTCTGTAAGTTAATTTACGACATCTGAAACTTAATTTATATAATTTTATATTTGCAAGACTATATTTTTGCAATTACTGGTTATAGACAAATCAACATGACAAAATGAGTCAGCTGTAGTAGAGAAAAAGAGATCAAACGCAAAATCATAAACTGTTCAGTCACACTTGATGATGTTTAACACCTGCCATCAGGATTCCGTTGTCAGATTTATGAGATAAATTTTGATTAATACCCTCGAAATTTTTTCGAAAGTTGCTTGGAGGCAACTTGAATGCGAGCGCACGGTGACCTCTGCGATTTTAATTCATCATTTTCGATCCTCCCTATTCAAGAAGACCGCACAAAAACGACAGAAACTTTGCAACAGTTGTTCGAATTGCTCAGTTTCAACAAATGAAATCGTCGACATGTACGGTGTGAACATGTTGCGAGATACCCAAAAACTCTAACCAAAACCGACCATACCGAGCGACGATTTAAAAACGAATATTTTGGGACTAGGCCTGAGAAACTGTAAATTCTTTATCAGTAGTTAGCGATATTTCAGCGAGCAAAAAGGAGCGAAGTTCAAACATAAGTTTTTTTGACAACAATTAACTTTAAGGTTATTAAAATCATTATACAATAATTGAAATGACTAAATTGTTCATTCAAACCTCCATAGGAAGCGATTGAGACCTACAATTATCCAGCTTACGTCATAACTATTTTGTCACTATGCACTTAGAACGTTTGTCATCTGAAATTCTTCATATGCGCAATTTTTCAATGTCAATGGGACCTATATTTAATTTATGAACCTCAATTAATTTAAGAAATCTCGTAGTAACAAAGCGAGAAAGAAATGTTTGTAAAAAAACAATTAGAGCCGTTATAAAAAAATCATAGCTCAATGGAAACGGTTCGTGATCTGTTTTTAAATAAACTAAACTACAAAACGAAGACGATTTAAAAAATGGCGGAGATGAAAGATGCAAATAAGATTTTGAAAGTAAATAAAAGACATAAGATTTCAACTAATAACGATGAATTAGGTTCCACACTTCAGGAAGCCAATTGCGCATGTTAATGATGAGAAAAAGTCGCTAGATACAAAATAACAACAAATACATGCAAAAGCCAAAACTTCATTAACAATTTTATGACATCACAGTGTTGAAGGCACTATAATTAATTATAGGATGTTGTCTGCACGAATTGTAGATAAGCTATTCCTTCTCATGTTAATTTTAAAGGGCTTTCCCTCTAAAAGGGATGCGTAGAAATGACAACAAAAAGAACACCAAAAATTGAAAAATTTTGGAAAATAAAATAATTTAAGCATTTTAATGATGAGAATACTCTGCAAGACTACAGAATAATAACAAATACAGGCAGAAGCCACAATTTTTATGACATCAAAGTGTTGAAGGCAATATAATTAATTATAGTATGTTATCTGCAAGAACTGCAGATTATCTACTGATTCTCAGGTGAATTTAAGGGGCCTTCTTTGTAAAAAAAAAAACTATGTAGAAATGAAAACAAAAAACACCCAAAAATTGAAAATTAACGGAAAATTGAAAAATTCTTACGAAATTAGATGTTTTAAATAACCAGAGAGTTTGCAGCAGAGAGTTTAATGTTTATAAATCAATAATGGTTGTCGAGATCTCTTCTTATTGAGGTTACATTACACGATGACAAAAACGAGAGCAAAAAGAGGACAGTTAGTTTTTAATCTTTTTGAAATTCTTTTGAAAGACATTAAAGCAATTAGCTAAAAAGAGAAATCGTTCAGTAGGTTATAGTATAAGTCTTGGGGAAGCAATTTAGACCTATCATTATCAGGTATATGTTGTGAAACATCAAAAGAATGACAAACAATGGCAAAAATAAAAAGAAAGGTCGGGAGAATTGTGTCTCAGCTCATAAAACATAATCTTTTCCACAAAAACTAACAGCATATTCAGTTGCCTTTTTGTTCAACGTTTTGATTTTTTCCGGCACTACAATCTTTCAATTGGACCTTTCAATAAAAAGACAGTTCGATCAATAAAGAAATCTAACCTCCAAAATAAGCAATCATAGCAAAAATCTTTTTTTTGAAAAATCGTAGTATCAGAAACAAGAGGCAATCGCCAGTTATTTATAAGACCGATACAAATGTAGATAAAAAACTCATAGTAAATGTATTTTGGCCTGTCTTCACTGATAATGCGTTACAAACTGAGATAACTAAGATAAATAAGTAGCAAATTTCAAAAGTTCACAGGCAATTTCTTAAAACAAATACCTTCAAAGTCATAAGAGACATTAGATAGCAATTGGAAGCTTTGTCTATGCTTACATGCAGCCCCCAAATAATCCAATTGGATCTTTGATTGGCAGCATTGTGTCATTGGACTGCAAAAAAGTATAACAAATGGAAACAAAACTTAAAAAGCACATAAAATTTTACAAAATTGTTTGCTCAACTCTTGTCAGTAATTAATATAAAAAACAAAAACTACCGAAAAATTCTGAAAAATAGCCCGCGCCCAAATAAAACCTAACAAAATTTTTAATGTAATGATCGATGGCGAGATCATGATCATCCCTGATACTTCTGCGCGTCTGAAAAAACACTTAATTGTTCAAAAATTGCGAATAGCCTCAGTTTTTAAACAAAAATTTCCACTATATCAGAAATGAAAAATGCATTTTGTGTACTTATCGAGTTTATGTTTACAAAACTGGCAAACTTCAATTCCATTAGCTCTTAAAGGCAGCAAGAGTACAACTATCACTCTTTTTGAGCTTTTTACGCAGTTTTTTTGGTGTCTACAATCAGCAAGTTTAAAGAAAGTGGGCTAAAAATGCAAATTTGGTCTCATTTTTGACGTAAGAATTCTGAATTTTGTGAAAAATTTAGCCTATATTATAGCAAAAAAAAACCGGATCAACAATTCAGCAAATCTCCTCTATCCTTGATAATTACACAATTAACACTAAGCGATAACATTTTTAAATAAATTTAGCAAATTTGGCAAAATTTGTCAAAAAATGCGGAAAATGTGAATTATAACAACGGAACTCTGTCTGCTATTCATAAAACTCAAAATCTCGATAACTCCCTGTTAAAAGCGGAATTGGAAAACTGTACGGGCTTTCTCATGATACCACTTACAACTCTCTACGATGATTACATCGATCGGTCAAAGTTGACTGAACAAAAAAACCCATTTGAGTATATGGTTCCTTCCCCACTAAAGTGGGTCGGAGGAACCAGACTGAGGTTGTTGCTCATAAAAACACATGGGTCTAATTCAAAAATGAGGTTGCTCAGACACATCATAATGAGACTTTAACTCGTTCATATCATCCCGCCCATTTTGCCACCTTCTATCTGATGTCCTCCTCACTGCCATGCCTCGCTCTACCCGAGTTTCAGACCTCTACCTATTAAATTATCATGCGCGACCACATTAGCCTATCAAATGACTTTAGCTCGATTTTAGCAAACAACTGGACTTTTAGAGCGACACAATTTAATCACGCTGGACTTTTGCTCGACCCAAAAAATTGTGCTCGACTTTTGTTGAATTCAAACCGTTTACACTGGACTGTTGGTCGTCCCAAATAATCAGCCTCAATTTCTGCTTGAACAAAATTTTCAGCTAGCTCGATCAAAAATTTCTGCTTCACCTTTGCTGGACTAAAAATAACGATTTACAAAAATTAGATCCAGCTATTTACAAATCATGAGCCCAGTGAATGCTCTTTCATGAGCCTGGATAATTTTTGTCAAGTGTTATTAAATGGAATATTTTTTGAGTTCTGACATGATACAGATGAAAGTTCGTCAGATCTGTTATAATTTTTCCTTGCAAGGTCGTACTTTTTACTTTTTATGCCAAAAATTTCACTTGCAAAACTTTTCGTAAGCTGTGAAACAAAAAGCTGCAAGAGTAGCATGCAAAAAAATTGCAAGAGTAGCAAAAAATAATCTTTGCAATCCTACTGGTGCGCAAAATGTTCGATCAAAAACTTATTTTTCATTCGCAAATTGTTCATCAAAAGAAAGTAAAATCTCTCTAAAATTAGTTAAAGAATTTTACGGATTCTCTATCACGAACCGCACTGGCATTAACAGTTAAGAGATGTCATTATGCAGATTCGAAACTATTATGGGTTTTTGACATTTCAAAATATCTCATCGTTACTTTATTTCGTAAAAACTTCTAATTTTCAAAACTATTTGTTTAGAACAAGAGAAAAAAATTTTCTTCTCTTGCAACGTGATGAACAACTTTACTTTTTTCTATTAGCTCTGGTGAAGTTCCTTCAAAAATTATGATAATAGTTTATGATAAAAATAAACTCCTTCAAAAATTATGATAAAAATAAACTCCTTCAAATTTTTGATAATATAATTCTGATAATTATATTATAAGATATTATCCGATATTAGTTCGGAAAACTGGTTTTTAATAGAATAAAATCTGACAAAGAAATCATCGCATCCTGAGCCCTAGCTTTTCACATCTGGTAGAATCAATGTCGTCGCATAGGAACTCATAAGATCTAACACAAAGTCTATTCAAAGCGCATTTTTGCTACACTGAAAAAAACTATTAAGAAAACCAATTGATCAACTCATAGAAACTTTTTCAAGTTTTTCGTATCTTTGGTAAATTGCCAGTATTCATTCGTTATCTCAAATCAAAAATTAAAAAACGTTTGAAATTATGAATTGTTTGAAAAGGTTACATTTAAAATGTGCCACGACGAAAATTTCCGAAAATTAAAAAGAAAGAAAAGTAGTTATGACCTCATTTAGACGCTAATTTTGTATCCATTCAACAAAAATTGATAGGCTCTTTTTAAAGCCATATTGTATAATAGGTTCCTATCAACTGATAGATGTCGAATCAAGTTTACATTAAAAAGTGAATTTCTTATTAAATAGTTATTGAAAAAGCTTGATAACCTTGAAAGTGAGAGCTGAAAGGCAGAAAAGAAATCCTTCAGTACTGCCTGTAAAGAAATTGTTTACAAAAAATTTTCAGCACCAGTTTTTAGCTAGTTTACTTAGAAACAAAAATTAAGAGGCAAAAATTCTTTCAAAGTTGTCAAAAACTGAACATTGGACGTACGTTTCGTCAAGGTCAGAGAATTTAAACAATATATCTTTCCTCTTTAAAAACCAGTTGTCGGAAAATTACATTTACTATATAAAAATGAAACCCAGCGTTCCAAAATTAAAAGATTAACAAAAAAAATAACAGTAAAAAATTCAACAAAAAATTGAACTTTTTGAAGATTCAATTTATATTTTCTTTTTTCATGCAATTTGAAGAAATTCTCATGTTCACTTCTGGAAGTAATTGCTTTAAGTGCGTTTTCTTAAGAGCATATGGGTCTGCGTTAGATAACTCCTGGATAATAAAATGAAAAAAAAACTGAAAATTTCTCATATCTTTTTTGTTCATCCCACTCATGATCTCTACACATGTTTCGTAAGGCGTTAATAGAAACACGGGGTTATAAAACAGAATGAATCCAATTTTTTTTGTAAAATTTGGATATTAGGACTTTTGACAATGTGGATCCAGTAATTTTGATTTTTTTATTGTTAACAGAAATTTTAAAAAAAATCTTTTTCCATGAATTTTAAATACGGCATAATTCAACCTTGAGGCATAAAAGGGCATAAAAGGGCTATATAGATTTTGATATGTGACAACATGACACGTATTAGTTGCGCAAAAATTTTAAAAATGAAAAGAATCAATCCTCATTTCTTCAACTAGACTTCGAAGTGTCTCGACTGATGTCGGACTGAAATGATGGTCGGACTAAAAAATGTTTCTGAAAATTTATTTTGACATGTCGTTGAAGGGAGGCATTATCTCTTTTCTTTTTATGACACCACTTTAAAAATCGTGAAAAGGAAAGAAATGTAAAAATGTTTTAAGCCTCAGTTATTCTTCATTTTTTTAAATTAAATTATTTAAATTTTGAAGGAATTTTTCATTGATAAAATCAGAAGTTGCAACATTAAAAAGTTGCAACTGTTCCAAAATTAAACCCCTGGAACTTTCGTTCTCTCGCAAAAAAGTTAGCCAAGAAATCTTATTTAGCATATGAATCACAACGGGGAGATCACAACAGCCATATATGATTTTACATGGTTGCCAAATCAAATATGGTCTCAACAATTATGTCTCACATATATGGTCGTGTAAAATTACCACCAACTTTTGTATAATCAAAAGTATTTAATTGAGTTTAAAAGCATTAAGAAGGATATGTTTTGTGCTTCAGATATACAACATCTACCAATTTACAGTCAAATTTACTGATTTAACTAACCACGACGCCAAATCATTTCGCCATAAATATGTACAGGTAACATTCAGTCATTTATAAAATAAACTTTCACTATATTTGCTGCCCTTGCGACCATCAAAACGGCCGTCCGTTTCAACTTGTCATAACTAGTAGGCTTTATTTGATTATTTGCCACTACTAACCATCACTAGCATCAACCAAACTCGAATTTTGCTGCTATCACGCATTTGCTAGTTTGTAGAATTCTTCATATTTATAGAACTAGAACCGTTCACGCGTTTCGAAACTTAACACATGTATTTTGTGATGTTTGAATATGAACTTGCAATAGATTTAAAACGTCAGTTAAAATTATCAATCTAATCTAACATTGCAATCAGCATTTTAATGAAAAATTAGATGGCTGGTTTAGCTTCAGTTCTCGCTACCTACTGTGTGAACACAGCATACAAAGCCATCACAGATATTCAAGGTACAATTTCTCAGCTATCCCCATACAGGCCAAGTATGAGTAGAATCCTATCCTAAAAAATCAGATTTTAACTTCCTCCTTTTCTAAAAATCGAATTTATCATGTTTTCTTTTTGTTAGTCGTATTGGTGTCTTGAATCGAATGTAGATATATATTTTGCAGGCCGATAATTTTCTAGTCTTTTTTAAAGATCTGTTCAAACATTTTTGACCTTTTCTTGTTAATGAAAGTATGATTTAGAATGGTTATTTTAGTCAAGCAGGAGTAATAATGAGAGCAAGAAAACGAATAGTTTTAAAGCATGCACTTTTTCAACTTGCTTTTTATTTAGGTAGAGTAAGAGATTGTATCTTAAGCGATTTAATTTTCGGTAGTTGTATGAGAACCTTTTCCACGTACTGCACTCTGAACTCAGACTTCTTTCTTCACTGTTTTTGCTCCTGAGTTTTCTCGAATTCTATGAAGGATGAAACACCTGTTCGCACGTTTAGCAGTTGCTATTTAAATCCCTGAATGGATGGCTGATGGTTTTTAGGGCTTCAGAGTTCTCTGTTCTAAAAAGTTCGTTTTTGTTTTCAGAGTGTTTTGATTTCAGAGTTCTTTGATTTCAGAGTTCTTTGCTTTTGTTAGTGTTTGTTTCCGTGTCTCATTTGTATTTGTTATTCTTTTTGCTTCTTTTTGAATTACTTGCTTTCATAACAAGTTCCACTGAGTTTGCAAAAAAAAACAGAATCGAACATATTCAATTTTTGCAGCTGACAGCTAAAATTTTTTAATGATTTTGACATAGTGTGTTTCCATAAAGAAAATAGTGAATTTCTGAATTTTGCCCATTTATTTTTCTGTTTGAAGTAATATCAGTTCGTCTCAGTAAAGATAGGTCTTATTTACTTTCTTATTTTCTAACAATGCATAGATCAACCAACTTCAGATTGATAGCTAACTGTTTTTGTAACTTTGAAATTAGATTTTTTGAATAAATTTCAGTTTTGCGCTCAGCTGTTGTTCTTTTTGCCATCTTTGAAATTCGGGCTTATTGCTTGAGCAAAAACGGGTCTTGCCATTTAGTCTCTATAATGACAGATCCGACTGAGTTTTTTATTAAGCTAAATGTGAAACTCTTTTATGTATTGAGTTCATCGCTGTTTTTCTACAACTTTGACACTGTTTTTGAAAAAACCGTTTTTTTAGTATTTGTCGTTGTTTTTTAACTATATTTTTGCTTACTCTCAAAATTAATGGATTTCATCAGCCCTCTGCTCCAATGAAAGTTGAAATACTTTGCATCTCCATTGTGCACCTATCGGTTTTTTATGCTCAGACACAATATTTTTGCAAACATTGGCTGTGAATTACTTTGCTATCTTTCACTCTTAGCGATATTATTAACCGAATTGTTCACATTTGAACGTTGAATAGTTTTAACTGTTTCAAAATATCAGTATTTATCTCTTTTTCTAAAACTTCAACTCTAAAATTTGGTGGAAAACACTCTCTTAAAGCGATTCTCTGCTCTTCCGTCTGTTGTCTTTTTATGTCTGTTGTTTCGTGTGCTCTAATACCATCAGAGGCTGGTTTTTACAAAACAGTTTATTGTCTTTATTGTCAGTCTGGTAGTTTTTTTCAATTCTTCGTATTGAAAAACAGGACTTGTCCTGCTGTTTTATAAACATAAATAGACGAGTTTTCTAACTGCAAAAAGAAGGAGAATTTTGGAAGCTTTTTAAAGCCTGCTATCGTTTTTTCTTGCTGTAGATCAAAAATATCAAACAATCGCAAACACTTAAAAAAACCATTTCATTTTTAGTTCACACATTCATTAAAGTCTGAGCGAGTTTTCTAATAAATTAAACGGTATATGAACTTGAGGATCCATTTTTTTCTCGCTTCTTTTCAATAAGTTCATAAAGAATAAAACATAAAGTCAGAAGGTACAGTAATCAAATTGAATTCGATTTCGGTCATAGTTGAAAAACGTACATATAATAAACTTCATTTTCGTGACCTAAGGTTTAGTGACAAATGTCCATCAAACTGATTGCCTAAATTTTATAGTTGCTGCCATCACGTTTTGCACCACTAGTGGCCTCATTTTCCTCCCTTGCAGTTCTATCTTTATAGAGCCTTGTTATCTTCATTATCCACTGTTTCCCTTAAAATCAAAATAAATGCTGAACAGTTGGAGGATATTAAATGGTTTATCGCTGGTTAAGTCCGGCGACTACACCAGTTGAAATTTTATCAAAAACATTTAAAAAATTTGTTTTTGATCGTTGTCTGACATAAAAAGGTATCGTTTTTGAGCGTTTTTCACAATTTGGCAGTTTTGGGCGTTCTTAAAACTAAGAAATCTCCGTTTTTGAGCGTATTTTATTTACAAAAAGACCATTGCTGAGCGTTTCTTAAACACGAGAAACTTTTTTCCTACATGGTTTCATTAAAAATATGGGAATGAAGAAGGTGAAAACTCAGCGGTTAAATTTTGTACGGTTTGCAGTTTCTCGAGGCTTTCACTGCTATCCTTAAATTTTCTGCAATATTTTCGAGGTGACGATATTTCACACCTTAGGCGATTTTTTGTGGCAAGATTTGCGATTCATAGTGGCAATTTTTTCATCGCTTCCAACGCATTCACAGCTATTCTTACTTACTTTCCTGCAATATTATCTCAAGCAGGGTTACAAAATCCGTATTTGTGATTTTGAACGAAGATCTTTGCGGTGGTTGAAATCAAACATTCCAAAACGTGCAAAAACGGTTGTTTCCTAAAGAAAATATAGGGAAATACAGTCTTCTAAAAAGCATGTCAGAAACAATCGTTTCCAAACTTTATCAATCAAAAACGATCGAAAACAATCAAAAACCATCAGTTCTTTAAAATCTAAAAATACTTCTTAAAAACGCTCAAAACCGATCAAAAACTATCATTTCCTACAAAAGTTTTACCCATTGTATCGGTCTCGTCAATAGGGGTATCCAACGTCAAATTGTTGAATGTTGTAAAAAATCATTTTTTGGCTATTTTCATAACTTTTTCCTCACTCACAATTTGTGCTTCATTAGATTTTTGCATTAGAAACTTTGTCGCATTATTCTAAAAGCCGTATATAAAAGCGCTCATGTTTTCCGTGAAATATTGAAAACAGAAGACCTCGCAACCATTTTCAAAAAAAATTAAAATAATTCTAATAACAAAAAAATAATTCTTTTAAATCCATATTCATCTCCTTTGGTTGGTTGAAAATAAATTTCTTGCAGACCCATAGACATACTCATCTTATTAAATGGAGATTATTAAATTCTTTTCGCTGCAAGTAAAACAAAAATTATTGTAACTTTGTTTTTTTCGTATTGTTACTCCTTATATTCTTAGACGACTTTTTTAAATCCTAAGCTTCTCATTAGCATCTTTTTTAACCTGAAATTTTGAGTTCGTTTTTAACGATGTAATATATAGCAACTGAACACCTCATTGTTGTGTTAAGAATTTATTGCGAAAGTAACTTGTAAATTTGGTTAAACAAAATTGCCGGGTAGATTTGCGCAATTGGTCCCGTTACCTGTGGACTATATTACATCGTTCCAAAAGAACTAAAAATTTCTGCTTTATAAAATGCTAATTTTAATAATGCATTTTTCTGAATGATGTAGTTGAAATATCTTGCAATCAAAGTCTTTATTTGCCTATCACATTTAAAAGCTACGTCGAACAACAAAATAAAATTTTTCGAAAAACTCTTGATGATATTTTCTTATTTTGATGGAATTGAAAGAAAAAACCGATTTAATTGTAAAATATAATGAAATACAAAGTTTCAACATCGACGTCATCTTAACAAAAAAAATGACGTCCTGTCGACAAAAATTGTCCGTGGCTGAAGTCACATTAGATTATATTTTATTTCTTCATGGTTCAGCGAACTTCCATCGTTGTTTAGCAATTAGTCCATGTATGGATGAAAGAATGATCATATTGAAAATTCTTCCATCCAATAATCATAGGTAGCTAGCTCATTGAAGATTGAATCAGGTATATTACAGTTTGAATTTTATTTCTTGAACAACCTTGAACTCTAGTCCCTATCAGGAGGTCTAAGCAGGCGCAAATACTGTGAAAATGGACCAGTACTGGATTCCAACCAGCATCTCTTACTTGCAAGCATAGTGTGCCAACCATTCACCAACTGGTCTAAAGCTCTCGAACTTGGGCATTTCTTATAGCCCATTCTCAGGTTCTTTCTTGTTCCTTAAGGCTTGTTTTCTCTAGCCAAGTATACGTTAAACAAGTACAGCTTCTTGTCAAGCTGTCAAGCTTATCTTATGCACAATTTACATTAGGTTGTTCTCTCTTAACCTTCTAACAGTCCACAACACCATATCACTTTTGTTCTTTATTATAAACAAGCTCCGCCTGTTTTAGCGCCAGTGGAGAACCCAGAGTGTCGGTGTGAACGAAGATGTGTGAGACGTCTTGGCAAGGCAGAGTTGGGCATGAAGTACTACTCCGACTTTTCAGACGGGACTATAGGCTGTATAGTCCGACTCAACTCACAGCTGGACTTCAAAATGAGTGACTGGGTGAACACATTCGAGGGTGTCATTCAGCAGCACCCTATTTTGAATATGGGCATCGGAACTTGTGATAGCGCAGATCCCCAGGGTACCTCTGGGGTGCTTTACTTCAAGGTTAATTTACAAGCACTTGTCAAGTTTCTTATCGGTTCTAGAATTTTCTGGTTTTGACTTTTTCTTCGAGAAAAAATTCAACCTAACGTGTTCAAACATTAGCAACGGGTGCTACATCAGTGGTCCACATATTAAGAGACCACTGAGATTATCAGTTCATTTTGGTGTCATTTTACCCAATTATGATTTACTAAATTCTTGTTCCCAGTTTTTAGGATATCTCAGATTTTGAAGTATTAAGGTCCAATAGCTACTTCGGTGAGAAGTATTAAACAGTTTCACGGTCTGAAGTGTTCGTTCCCGTTTTGTCCTTGATCTATCGAGCTACCATATCTGATGTTAGAGCTACCATATCTGACCATATAGGACATATCTTTGAAATCAAATCAAAAACGGAATTCATGTTTTTATTTGTGTGGATTCATTAATATAATACAACGTATTTTTTAAGCAAGAAAGCAATTGAATGCTCAATAGTGACGAAATAGCCGGGCAAGTCTTTAAGTTCTAGGAAAATGGGCAGAATTGGTAAACTTGAGAACAGAACAGAGCATTTAGTTGTATTTGTTTGGAATATATCCACCATTCAATTGAGTCCAATATTCTCTACAAACTCCAACCGCCTGAACGCGAACTCTTCACACTTTAAGCAACGCAATTAAACATTCGGTTGCATAGATAAAATGGTTTGGTCTACGAAAGTTGATAAGAATTTACCCTAAATTGTGCAACTGAGTCCGCACAATAAGAATAAAATGGGAGCTATTTTTGGGTGTGTTTATAACTCCTTTATTTCCTCTCAAAACCCAATATTTGGATCTACGTTTATATCAGGCTCTAAGCTGAAACGACTACTGGAGTTGGATAACACTGGAAACAGATTATAATTCGTTTCCTGTGCTTTATACCTTCTAATACTTTATTTTCTATGGAAATTTGTTGTCAAGAAATCAGTGCTTCAGCAAGCATAGAACAATTTAGAAAAACTCTAATGTATGTTTTATTACAACTATTTTCAGCAAATTCTGCTTTTCTCCATTCAACTTTTGTCTTCGGTGATTATATTGCTGCAAACGTTTTAAAATTTGGTAGATTTTCTCTATGCCGAATGGCAGTGAGTCTCTGAAATCGAGGTCTAACTTCTCTTTTTGTGATTGACGCCAATAATCTGTACGGTGGTATCATGCTCTATAAAAAAATCAAAATTGATGTCAAAGCAGTTTATTTCAAAGAATTACTGTTACTATTTTCAAAGACTTGTCTCTATTTCCAATTATCGTTTTTCAAGTTCGACTATATGATACATATATACACAATAAATAAAACAGATATTGATGTTCACTCAATTATTCAAGAAATTTATCATCTTTTCCTTAATCAACTACCAATTGGTTTATTAACTTCTGAAAGATCTAAAAGATGCGGTGTGTATTTATCCAAGGACTTCCAATATTGGGCACGCGATATTAGAGAAAGATAGCAAAAATTGAGCCCACGAAGGATTGAAGATTGAAGGGTTAAAATATATTTCAAAACGGAGTAGGGATTTAACGGAAAACGGCGTGAAAATTCCTCGGCAGCAACAACTTCATGTTCATGATTGACGCGAACAACCTGTACGGTGGTGTTATGTAACGGGGATATTTCTACATTTTTAAGTTTGTGGTTGATACTAACAATCTCTACCGGGGTGTTATGTAAAACAGTACCTAGCGACAATTTGACCTCTAATGTCAAGGTTTTTTTTGTCAGAGTGAATAAGAAGACGAATCTTCTGAAGTCGTATCTCGAAATATTCACCATCCTGGAACAATTTTTTCGCTCTGGTACTCAACATAATAATCTACTATTCACAGATTTTGAAAGAACCCTTGGAAATCGTCAACTTTTCCGCTCATGATTGATGCCAACAATCTTTATGGTGGAATATGCAAAAAAAAATGGCTATTCAAAATGAAGTTATGGGAACATTTAGCAGAGACACGTCATTTAATACGAGGCAATAGAAGCCACTAGAACCGAGTTGGTCGTCTACAAAGTATGTCACAATGAAAGTATTACGATTAGCTGAATTGAAGTTTTCAAATGAATGATTTTGTCAAAATCTACAACTATCTTTGTACAGAAATGAAAAAAGACATTCGAATAACAAGTGGATAACTAGCATGCTGTAACTCTCTCAAATTTTTGAACAAATTAATGAATAATGGTGCTTATGGAAAAACGTGCCAATCCAAGCGAAACCGAGTGAACTTTTGAACAAACTTATGAATAACGGTGCCTATGGAAAAACGTGTGAATCCAAGCGAAATCGAGTGCAGTTACCATGGATTTCGCAAATCAAAAATTGAGTAATCACAGAAACGTCTACTCCAATTCTTGTTTGACAGAAAAAGCGAAACGAGGCGAAGTAGTTTATCGCCGCAAAATTAAGCCCAAAAAATTTTCAATTGGGGATGGAAAGTCTCCTTGTAGCGACAGCATAGAAAAAAAGTTTCCTTGAAGATTCAACTAAAGTTGATTTGCAAACATACTTTTCATATCGCAGCACGCGTTATTTGAACAATTTCTGAAATTTAAGTGACCATCAGAAATTAAAACAAATTGAACCCAAAAGAAGAAAGCTATTCTGCCTGATTTGGCAATCCTTTAAGTTCAACTTTTGTTTCACGATAGATGCGAATAATCTATGTGGTGGATAATGCTGCAATTGAAACTAATTGTGCGACAAACAACGCAGGAAAACTCCTACTCAACCTAGCGTTTGGAAAAACTTGCAAATCGAAAAGCAGTAGGATGAAACGACAAGTGCGGGGAAAAACAATCGAATTTAAAGCACTGATTTGAGACGCAGTAAATTTAACAGCACCAAAACAAAAACAGTAGTTTGGTGCCATGTGATACGATTGCTAATTGCAGTGCTTAATACAATTGCTTAATATTAACAACTAAAAAATTATTTCAGAAGATTCGTTTTTAGGTTTAAGGTATTTCTTAAGTATCAACTGACCATTCTTAAGTATTTACAAATTATCTTACAAAAAGTGATATACCTAAACACATAACTTTAAAAAAATAGTTGTTCCGAGCCCACCTTAGTAATTGGGGAACTATATGCTCAACTGGGTTTCTTATTTTGTTCAGTCAGCGTTGACCGATCGGTATTTTCTTCGTAGAGGGTTGCCAGGGGTATCATTAGAAAGCCCGTCATGCGTAGAGTAGTAAATAGAAATGATATTTTTGTATTTCGTTTTTCCGAGGAGTTATTGAATTATTGAGTTATGATTATCGAGTTATCGAAATTTGAAAATCGAGTTATCGGGTTATCAAATTTTGTGTCAACAGTCTTTATTGTGAAAAATTCAATAAATCGCTTTTTTAAATAAAGTTATGAACAAACAGTAAGCAGAAACTTGTCGTATTATACAACGACAAACGAATCCATGGAACTTAGTTTGCCGTCCACCAACCACGTCAAAATAAAAGCACTATTAACAGGTAAAAATAAGCTTTCAAAGGAATCTTTGTACAGAAAGCAAAAAAATTCGAAATTTCTCTCTCTCTCTCTCTCTCCCTATCACAATTTTTGAACACATCATGCGAATTCGAGTGAATGAACCATCAGGCGAATTCGAGTCAATGAACCATGGATCTTTTGCACGTCATAAATTGAAAAATGACAAAATCGTCTGCCCCAACTTTTGATATATAAAAAGAGCGAGACTTTCGCCACTAAAATATGCCATAAAAAATGCAATTGTGGATGGAATATCTTCCTGATGAGTCATCATAAAAAGAAAGTGTCTAACAAATTCCACGAAAGATTCCTTGCAAAAGAAATTTTCATATAGCAGAAGCATTTATGAAAATTTCTGAGAAAAACTTTTCACGACTCCAATCTAATGAGGGGGGTTAAAATAAATTTTCAAATTGGATTGTTATTCTTTGATTTTTTGTTCATTCAATGTTGATCAATAGTTGTTGCCCTCGTAGGAAACCCGTCACTAGGTTTATCATTAGGAAACCCATCAAGCGGTTCATATTTCAATTTCCCAATTATTTATCGAGTTTTAAACTTTGTGTTAAAAATCTCTATCGTTGAAAATGCAGAAAATCGCTTTTTTAAATCAAACTTTGTCCAAACATTAAGCAAAGAAAAATGTTGTATAATACGAGAACAAAGGAAGCCACTAGAACCTAGTTTGCCAACCACAAAGTACGGCACAAAAAAGGACTACAAACTGGTAAATTAAAGCTTTCAAAAGGTTGAGTTCGTCAAAATCTACAAATATAACAAACATCTTTGTACAGAAAGTTAAAAAATCGGAAAACGTGGAGAAGCCTCACTGCTTTCAATTCTCACAGTATCAGAAGTTTTGAACAAAATTTCAAACGAGCGTCTACGGCAAAACGTGTGAATTCAATCGAAATCTGGGCAATGGATTTTGCATATCATAAAATGAATAATTACAGGGAGGTTTTCTATTTTTTTTCGAGAGAAAGAATGTAGCAAAGTAGTTTTTACCACAAAATTTTGCCTTGAAAAAAATGCAATTGTTGATGGAAAGTCTTACTGTTGAGCCACCATAGAAAAAAAAGTTCCAGGAAAACTCAATGCAAGATTGCATGCAAACAAAAATTTCATATAGCAGCAGCATTATTGAAGATTCCTGGGAAATAATCATTCCAACTCCCAGTTAATGAGGGGGATAACTGTAAACTCAGTTAGGTTTGTTTTTTAGTCAATGTTGACTAAGCAATATTTTCCTCTCAGAAAGATGTCATTAGTAGGTAGAGGTATCATTAGGAAGCTCATCAAGCGTAGAGAGCAAATTAAAAATATAATTCTGTACTTTATTTTTCCACGATGTTATCAATGTAAAAACGCGGTGTATTTTCAGTCACTATGGGTTGTTTTTTCTCACAATAATTTGCTCAAAAATTGTTAAGAATGTTACGAAGATGTTAATGGTTCTACACATAAAAAGAGGAGAGGGTTGCTAAACAGCTTGACCCAATTTTGTTAATGAAAATTTGCTATGTTTTTGAACATTCAGACTCTAAAATGCAAGAACGCAGCAAACAATATTTTTCAGCCCCCTTTGTGTATATTCCTTTGAAATAAAGACCAAATCATCTCATCCACAGTGACACAGAGTAACCTGCTTTATGTTTGAAGTGATTTTTCTCTGACTTTGAGAGCAAAAGTTTGTTTGCGAAACGAAAAATATTTGATTAGTTAATATTTGCCTATATTCATTTGTTCTTTTTTAGTCCCTCTTCAGAATATGACAACTACGAGTAGTCCAACTGGTGTTGAAAAGAGGCCAATAAGCTCGCAAATTGTTTTCAAAGAATATTTTACGGCGTTAATGGCTTTGACAGTTTTCACAAAACTTTTAAATCGAATTTCGAATTTCGGACGTCTTTTATGCTCTTCTTATACTCGTATGACAAATTCTAAGGAATTCATGTCTCATTGTTTCCTATTGAAGTATATTTGAAATTTAATATGTTAACAAAAATTTCAATCCAATTTGGAACATTTTGTTCTACTTGTTGTGAACTTTCAGTTTAGACTCATTAATGAGACGTACAATCCAACTTCCTGCGAAGCGAACATCAATCTGTATTAGTTCTGTTTTAAAATCGATGCCTCCGCGCCTACACTATATATCTTTTTAAAAAAATGAATGTTTTTGTTAATGATCAATAATTTTGTTTTTCTTGTTATCTTTTTGCGTAGCACCTTTAAAACGGGACACATTGATATTCCAATGAGGCCCAATTTAACATTTATAAGATTTTTAGTTTATATCTGTGATTCGAATGGCTTCAAAACTGTGTGTTATTGTAAGCTATTTGTTAATTTTTTGTTTTGTCTGTATTTGGCAGTTTTCAGCCATATAGCTTCGTCTCACTTATGTCAGGTCCCATTGCCCCTTTATCTTTTTTCGTTCTTCTTTTCATTGACCTTTTACCTAGTCCCCTTTATTACAGGCCCCATCTGCTTGTTAGTGAGAAAAAATGAGAATTATTTAGTTTAGGATTTATTTGGGTTTTTTAGTTTATTAGTATCGGAAGAAACATAAACATAACACGTTAATTTTTTCTCCAATACAAAAGCAGACGGGACCTGCCAATAAGGAGACTAGTTAACAAGTCGACCAACGGAAGAATAAAAAGAGGGAAATCAAAACTGTTAACTTCTTTTGATACCAAATAAATTCAAAACCCATTGCAAAAATCAGTTTTCCTTTAACATTTTTATTGACCTGTTGCCCCATCTCATTAAAGAAATGTCCCCTCGGTTCAGCTTAGGTCTTATCTCATGCTAGATTGAATCCAAAAAAAAACAAATTTTTAGTGTTTCAGATATTTTTCTCTTCTGGATATCATTTTTAGATAGATTTAGGTATTTTCAATTAGTTGTTTGTTGTTTCTCGTAGTCTCATTTGTGGCAGCTCTCATCGGTCCCGTAATGCGGCATTAATTAAACAAAAAATTTTTAATTATATAATGATAATTTTACTCATACACCAATTTTTTTAACCGGATTAGAATTTAACAGGAATCTTTTAACAGGAATCTTTTATTCATTTGATGGACAATTAAATCGTATTGTGGATAAGCAGGGTCGGAACAATATGTTCAAACGCGCATTTGAGGCCCCTTGTTATCTTTTTACCCTAATAAGACTATATTTGTGTTTAACAATAATTTCTAGCTGATAAGGAACATTGTTAATTTATGTTAAAGCGAGCTTTCAAACAATTTTATCGTGCTGTAATGTAATAGCAAAGTAAGAAACCTCAGTCTGTGTTTGTGTTGAAGAAAAAACGAGAGATGGCAATAGCTAAAAACTGCTCCACCTATTTAACGTAAAGTTAAGAGATATTAGAATAAGAACGGGAATTGGAATGCGCTATATGAGGTGCCCGGAGTTTATATGCAGTTTGTCTAACTTTTCAATCATTTCAACAGTTTGCAGGTATAATGTTCTGGTTCGAACCCCATGCTGGACATTTTCATGACAGATGTGTTTTGTTAGACCATCTAACATATCTTGAGATCACGAAAGTTACTCTTTTTCAAGATACATTTTTCATCAGCCGAACTCAATTTACTAAAATTAAATTTAGTGAATTTTGAGACAAAAGTGAGTTTGAGACAGCTGACAAGAAAAACGGTAAACGTGAAAAACAGTATTATATTGTGGCAGTGTTTAAGAGCAGCGGCTTTTCTAACCCAATTTTCATCACTGAAATCTTCGTAGTGCTAACGTCAATACCGTTTTTAATACCTCTCACAATTGGGAAATATTGGTTTTAATTATTTTCGACGATTTATCTTACGTACAATTAGCTTTAATTTAACTTAAATGTAGTTAAAGTTACATTTAAGTTACGTTATGTTCCGCGAATTTAGGCCACAGTCTAGCATGTAATAGTTCAAAACAACAGGCAATCTAGGTTGTCTGATATCTGTCTCCGACTATTGAATATTCTGACGTGAACATGGCACTTGAAAGATTAAAATACAGAAAAAACTTTACTATGATTCAACGCTGAAAAAAAGTGAGGTCACTTTGATTTGAAGGCACATCTTTTTAAAAGGCATAAATAATATAACACTTTTTGGAATTTCAACTTTTCCGAATTATTGAAATTTATGGTTATGTGAGCATTCCCTAGAATTGCTGTATTTTTGTTCACAATTTCAACAATTTTTATTAAAACTTTTGCCGATTTTGCTTAAAAAAGGAAACAATTGGTTGAAAAAAGATTTTCGTTTTTACCTTAAAAAGGATACGAGATTTGCGGAATCAACTGATTTTAAAACCGCATGATTTAATTTAAATGGAACAAGATTGTCTTTTGCAAAATAAAGCATTAGACAAAGAACAATTAGGTTTTTTTATTAGTTGCACAGTAATCGCAAAGCCAGATTTGGTCTCATCTAGAGTTTTAAAGTTAGTAAGCATTAAGATGGTAATAGTGTTTTCATTTTTAAAACGTTTGTGCGCTTTTTTGTTCCAATTAGAGAAAATTCAGCGTCCAATCAGAAGATCAATTAAAGCGGGAAGATCAAACGAGGTCCAAAAAGCAAATGATATATTTTCAGTTAAATGCTCACGGATTCGGCTATGATAATGAGTTTTTGTAAATTTTTGCTGAATTCTTGAGTGTTGACTGCACTTGTCACCCCAAGCCGGATTCGAATGGTTATCTTGCAAGATTTTGCCAGAATCTGGCAGAATCTTGCAAGACGATACATCGTCTTGCAAGAATTTCTGCCAGAATCTTGCAAGATCTTGCAAGATAACCATTTTTTGCAAGAATCTTGCAAGATAGCCATTCGTTCTGCCAGAATCTTACAAGATAACCGTTCGTTTTGCAAGAATCTTGCAAGATAGCCGTTTGCAAAAAAACTTTCTTGCACTTAAAAAGACCTTACACTTGGAAAGAAAATGCTAAAACGGTTGCAATATTCGAATGTACAGATATTTTGCGCATCGACCAAAAAGCGAAAAACAATTATTAAAAAAACATCAGAAAAGTCTTAATCTAAGCATCAAATTTGTTGGGCATTGGCAAGAAAAATTAAGCGTAAGGAGCTAAATTAAACGAAATAAAGCTGTTTAAGATGCAAAGAATAATAACACATAATTTTTTAATCAGAAAAGGTAATATAGACGTGTAGTTTTGTAAATCTTGATAAAGTTGACGAAAAATAATTTTTGATAGTAATTTTGTGTTAACTGTTCTCAAAGGCAGATTTTAATTTGTTTTCTTCAGATAATTAATATTTCCAGATTTAAAATGTATTCAAATTTATTTTTTTCTTAAAAAACACGCAACTGATTCTTAAGTAAATTTCTGGTCGAAATGAAATGTGTTGCATAAATGAGAGCCAATAAGAGGACAGCTCGACCGGAACGAACTTGCAAGAATCTTGAAAGATAACCATTTTTCTGCCAGATCTTGCAAGATAACCATTTTTCTGTCAGATCTTGCAAGATAGGCAGTTTTTGCAAGATTCTTGCAGAATCTTGCAAGATAACCATCTGGTCTCGACTGGGGACCCTTTTTGCAAACTCAATTCTTGGTCTGATTTAACAATCGTCCACTTATGCTTTCAGATGATAACAGTTGATAACAGTTGATAACTTTCAGATGATTTTTGGAACTTTGCCTAATTTTATGAACCTCAGTGGTCCATAATCAGAAAATCACATCAACGAAAGGTCCTAATTAATAAGTTGTTTAGTTTAGGTTTTATCTGATTCCACTTCTTAAATAAAAGCGTATTCAATTAGAAACCTAATTGTTTCAGTTTATAACAATTTTTACTCATGCATACATTGTTTTTGAACAGTTAAGGTTGAAAAGTTTCTTATCTCTTCTTCAATTGATTCACAACAGGGTCAAAATTTGTGGATAAGTGTGGTTGGAACATTATGTGCAGACGCACATTACCGAGCCATCGTTGTTCATTGTCAATAATTAATACTTGCAATAACATTGGAAATCTTTTTTGGTATCTGAAATAGGAACCTGGATTTTTTAATAAGGCTGTTAGTGTTGGACAGAAAAAATTAATTTCTGTTGAAAAATTTTTCAAAGAAAAATAACCGCTTTTCTGGCGTTGACACTTCGCAATAATAATCATTGTTTTTCGAACTTACTGACACAGCCTCGTCGACGCTCTTACTAGAAGTTTAAATATCTTGAAGAAACAATATTGATTGAATAATTATTGATACGATTTCAAAGAAGGGTAAAAAAGGTTCTGTAAAAATTGGGATATGAAAAGTTTTACAAATTTAACAATGCCAAATGGTACTCAAACACAAAGAGTCAAATGGCATTGTTTTGTATTGAGAAAATAGAGTTCAAATATTTTTTGTTTAACACCTCTTTTCTCTTGACCAAAAGGACTCGGTCGTCAATATGAAACTTTGGTTTCCAAAAACTAATTGGATTTTAAAACTCTTTTATTCTTTTTTTCGATATGTTTCCAAGACAATCCAATTAGGGACAGGTCCTATCTGCTTTGCTGTGATGTATAACCGAATTTTCTTGTTTAGGTTTTATCTGATTCAATTTATTAATCATGCTTATTGTTGCTTAATATAAAAATAAAGTGCTTTGAGTTTACCACGATATTATAATCTTACAGCAGTTGTTTGTGAACAGTATGTGAGGTTAGAAAATAACCTTGTCCCTTTTTAGTTGGTTGTCAAGTAAGTTGCAATGCGCATGGGCATTATTGGAACTTTAATTGCGAACGCGCATTTACGAGCCTCCTTGTTTATGGTTAATAAATAGTATTTGCAATGACATTACAAATAATTTTTTGTAATCTCAATTAGGAACTTGGAATTTTTAAATGAAGTCGTCTGCATCGGAATTAAATATTTTAATTCTGTTGAGAAACTATTAAAAGAAAATAAAAACACTTTTATTGCCTTAACTCTTTCGAATAATAATTAGTATCTTTCACATTTTGCAACAAAACCTGATTAACGCTCGAATTAAAAGTTCAAAATGCTTCAAAAACAACATTGATTGAATAATTAATAACATAATTTGCAAATATGGGTATAAAATAATGGGATATGAAAAGTTTCACAATGAAAACAAAGCCATGTGATACTTACAAATTGATAACAAAATTTGAATTGACATTGTTTTGTTTTGAGAAAATGGAGTTCGAATGTAGTTTGTTTAATAATTCATTCTCCATTGATCAAAAGAATTCAAGCCGTCAATATCAACGTTTTCATTAAATTTGTGTTAGGGATTGTTTGCTACTGGATCAACTTGTACCCTTGTAACACAATAAACGTACACAATGGATGGGAATGCAAAAAAAAATTTTAAAAAAGTTAAAGCAGTTTGTTTTTTGATATGGGATCAGGCATAGCTTGTTGTGCTGAATTTACAATGCGGTTTTTTATCAAAAGGCTGGAGAAGTAAATTTTAAAATAGCGAGTCTCCAAGTAGAAAGATCCTACGGGAAGAGATTGTGGTTCTTTACGAAAAATTTGTTGGATTTATGAGAAAGCCAGTGAATAAAATTTTGTGGTCTGACATCCAATGCTTTTCTTTGCAGCATGCAAAGCTTGAGTTTGAGCTCTTATTATTCTTAAAAAATTTTGAAATCCACAATACCATAGTCAACTGGCATGTCTGAATAGGTAATGTAAATAAAATGTTTTCCTGGCGTTGTAATAAACTGGTAATTACTATCTTTTTTGAGCTTAGAGCACCTTTGAATTCGCTGCTGATATTGTGGTGGACCTATGAAAATCGATAAGCTCTCTGTTTGCTTAACTAATCAACAAGGTCTGAAACAATACAGAAGGACTATAGATCTGCATGAAAGACAAATCAAAGAAAAAATAGAAAAATAGGTGTAGCATCGATGAAAAGCCATTTTTCGTGGCGTGAGACGTGGTCTAAAAATGCGAAAAGAGCTACCTGTGTCTGCCACCAAAGTCAGCTGATACTTTGTTGATGTAAATGTGAGATCTCTCTGCTATTATTACTTGATTTGCAGCAACTCTCAACATCGGAAGTGTTGCGTCAGTTGATAAGAATCCACAGAGATGTGAACACGTTCCCGACCATAACAGACCTATTGCATCACTCCTTCAGCCGACAGTCCAAGGCGTCTTCTATGGCAGTGGGGGGAATCTCAGGGGTAGGGGGTGGAATTGTGAACCACTTGACTAATGGATCAGCTAGGAATGTTCTGTGGAAAGTGCATATGCTTCATGAATATGATCCAGATAGAAACATGCACTACTACACATTAGGTAGGAATTAAAGCGATATACCCAGGATATTACGTCACACTTACTTCATATCTAAAACGAAAGACTGCAGTAGCGCAAGTGGCTCTTTATATCAGAGAATTTAAAACAAAAGAGTGTAAGAACGAAACGGTGAACTCTTTTGCCTTCCTGAAATAAATTTACGCTTTGTGGAAAGAGTTGAAAATTCATTTATGATAAAACTTCAAATTAAAAAATTATATAATCAACTTGGTTACTCGGTCAGGTTAATTATAAGCAATGATTATAGAACTAATCAAAATTCTAAACCATAAAAAATGAAGTGTTGCAAGAACGAAGTCTTCTCTGATTTAACCTAATTAAATCATAAAATTGTATTGAGCAGAAAATTAAAGCACTTGTTTTGCAGTGGAAGAAGACAATAAAAATATCCAATATGTGGGTTTGACATAAAATAGGAAATTGGAGAAACTTTTTTTGTTCCACCTTTCATTGCACTCTTTTCAACTTATTTTCTCTCTTAAACTCCACTCATTCCACCTTCAATATTCCACCTCCACAAGTAAAATTCCACCTCTTCCACTGTTAGACTAATATCTCAGTATGAGAGAAAGTTTAACTCCTGCATTTTATTTTAAAATAGTTCAAACAATGTAACTGTAAGTGCACTCAAGTGTGTTTATGAAAAAATGACAGGCTCGATCTCTATAAAAAGACCTTATCTGGACCCATGAAGACTAACTCGACTTTAACAAAGTACTTGTCGGTGTATTTTTAGTCAATATTACTTCACATACCCCCAATAGACTTAGGTTGAGGTCTGCGCTAAACCAGGGTGAGGGTGATGGTTGGTGTGTTTCAGGAATCTGCTTCAGTCACTGCATTGTAGACGGGACCTCTACAGCCATCCTGCTGCAGTACCTTCTCTCTTCCTTAAATGGCAATCAGACATACACCTCAATCGTATCCTCCATTCCACCACGTAAGGCAGCACCGTAGATGACTGCAAAAATCATTAGGAAAAATATAGGAGAAAAAATGACTAGAAATGATTAGTTATAACTGCTGAGAAAGACGCATGAAAAAAATGAGAGCAAAATTTTTGCACATATTATTATACTAAACTATATGTGCTAGCCAGCATCTCATTCGCAATTGGAATGTTCTCAGATGCTATTTTGATCTGATAAAAACGCTATTTGGGGAGGGGGGGTCTATCTGTATAGTGCTCCGCCACTATTCGCCCTCTCCTCAACTATTCTGGTTAACTAATTAAGACTAATACCAAAAGTTACCTCAAGCTTGCTCTGAATATAGATCAGCTGTTTTCTTTTCAGCAATTGAAAAGCAAGTTTGTTTCACATACCTCCCGTGGCCAGTTGAACAGATATCTCAACTGGCCATAGCAGCCATGATCAAGTTCAGACTCAAACCATGGACATACTTCTCCGCAATGCAGAAATACCTCAAAGCATTCCCGCCTCCCCCTCCCCAGGAGGATAGTTGTGAGGGGATTGCTGACAACACTCGTGGTTCGGGGGGTGGAATTGGAATCAACAGTGGTGGAGCGAGTGAGTCGTACCAGACGACAACATCACACCAGAGTTCCAATACTTCCTTCTCACCTGCAGTTCCACCGGAATTAGAACGAAGAGAGACCATAGTCAAGTGAGAAAAATCTTAAGTCTATTTCTGATTCCTCATCTAAACCCTAGATATGAGAGACTTAAAATCTTGCAATAAATTTTTGAGTTGATGCAAAATTTTCCGATTTTTGCATCCTCTCAGATTTTAATCGCAGCGAAAACATGCCGATTTGCTCTAAACGCTCCAAACAGCGTGCATGCAAATTTTTTAGCCGACAACTATTCTTTATTTCATTCTCTCATTGATAGCAAAAATCATAAATTGCGATTTGTGATTTTGAAAGCACCTTACATGTTTGTGCATACATATAAAAATGAGAAAAGATGTTTAGGCGCTTAAAAGCAGCTGCCAGCCAGATACAAAATTTCAGATTACCTGATTGCATTCTCTCTACAGATTTTTGTCGGTATCGGTTAGACGTTTGATTAAAATGTAAACGTTTGATTAAATGAAAAAAATTGTCGTTATGTTAGGTTTTGTAGATTCGGTATCTTCGGTTTCATAGAATTGGTATGTTTGGTTTCAAACGTAAGAAAGCCTCAAAGTTAGGATAGGATAAAAAGATTCAAATCCGATCAGAACAATTAATGATTGATCAATAATTATAATAAAAAAAACTGTTTAATTTTTTTACTCCCAAAAGTCTGTTTCACCAATAAATTAACATTTAACGCTAAGAACCTTGCATAATTAATTTCCCTTTAAAATTGCAACAAATTCTATATGCAAACGCACTACCCCGGCTGAAGATTTTACCCGAATATAACCGGGAAATGAATGAAGATAGTGTAAAAATAAGTTTATTATATCGTTCGTTCTCCGCTTAATAAGTGTAGAAAAAGTGTAGTTTAACAGTTTAATTTTAAGAATTATAGATGAATTAAAAGTGAAGCTTTACACTATTTATAATTCACTATTGATAATTTTTTTTACGGCGGTTTATTACTTACGGTGGTTTTTATTACTGCTTATTACTTCTTTTTGCTGAACAGACAATACAGTCCCAGTTAAAAAGAATCCAAAAATGCAAAAAAGTCCCAGAGAGAACAGTCCCTGTCACAACAGTCCCACTCAAAGTGTTCGTTAGAAATATATAAAAAAGTGCAACTTTGATCTTCAAAAAACCTTTGAAGTCGGAAGATCAAAATAACGGTGGCGCAGTAGTTAGTGATCTGGACGCACATTTGGCGGTCGCTGGTTCAAGCACGGAAAAACATTTTCGCAAAATTGAAAAATTGAGGGTAAATCAGATCGGAAAATCCGGAGAACCCGGGCATGGATTGTCGTGAGAGAAGGCAAAATGAAAAGCTACTTCATGATCGACAATTTGCAATTAAGAGAACTTATAAAATTTTGGCAGAAAATAAAAAAAAATGGGTAGTGAAGTATGTTTTGTATTAACCAATTTTACAAAATTACTGTTCCAGCCTTTGATGGAGTTGTTTTTTCTAGCACAGCCCTTCTTCATGCGCTCAAGGCCATTGCATCGTTGAATTGCAAATCGCGGTTTCTGTCTCTGTCCGGTTTCTGAGTTGCATCGGCCAATGTATTGTCTTCAAAGTAGTTGAAAATTGGCTCACAGTCCTCTGGGCAAGTTGACTGCAATTTTTGAAATGCTTTAATGACATCTTTCACTGGCACGAAATCCGTGCAAAGCATCATTCTGATTTGCTCTCGGAACTCCAAGTTTTTGTTGTATTGCGATGTTTTGCCGGCTGACTCCACATATCTCCACTAGTTCTGAACGAGGTGAGAGAAACAAAATTGAAGTTGAACGATATCTTTCAATTGAAGGAATGCGTCTTGAACTGCCATTTGATTGTTAACCGTTTTGATGTTTCCGGAAGGCAGCTGAGTAGTTTTCGATAGCTGCCTTCTTTTTGTTCTGGAAGAAGAGCATGCACGAGAGGCAAGTTGACGCCGTCAACCGAAGCGTGAATTGTGTTGAGCTGATATAAGACGTTTAGAGCTGTTGAGATCGCAGAACCAGTCGTCCGGTTGTTCGAGCAATTTAATGGCTAGCAGAGTCGCAAAATTAAGAATTCTTTTTTCATCTTGGGGCCCTGAGTCATAATACATGAATTTCTCATTACCATGTGTCATCTGTAATAACTCGGGAATGTCAAAACCTTTCGCTCACTCATTAGTGGAGGATTTTGTTGGCGCGTTCTGTTAACTGTCCTGTGGTTTGAGTTTTAAGCTGAAATACTGGCTGCTGTATCTCTGTTGATGTCTTTTTGGGCAGCAAATTTTGTTTGGCGGGAGTCTCGTCAGCCATTGCTGCTCTGTCTTTCAACGCCTAGCGGAATTTTTTGTTTTCAAGGTCTACTTGATCAAGTAAATGGCTATGAACTGTGATGACTTTGATTTGTTCTTTGCAGAGCCTAACTCTGCCATTGCAGTTTGTAATATGGCAGTGCCAATAAGATGCACAATCTGTGAGTTTTCGCTGCCTAATATAGCCATAACCTTTAGATACGAGAAATTCCGATTTTTTGTTGGACTTAATGAGGTCCATATTGACAATTTGCATCAAAATTTTGAAGCCAAACCTCGTGAGGCACTCTTTTATATGCTACCCAATTAATACAAAACCTGTCATTGAGTTTAACAACTAGTTTTCCGCCCACTTTTGATACTCTGATTTTCAATTCGGTTTAGCTTAATTGTCTTTTGTTAATTAATGCGTTGACTCAGAATCTGTAGGATTTTGGGACTATTTTGTCTAGGACTGTTTTGTCCGGACACGCTTCTTGTTAGTTTTTTTATGTTTTTAATGATTGAAAAGCAAGTGTAATTTATCAATCCACACTAAATTAGACTTTGCAAAGTGTGTGAAACTAATGTAAAATTTTACGTTCTTGTCCCCGACAAGTTTTTGCGCACTTCTTCCCCAATTTTGTCAATCTAACGTCTTATATGTCTATCAATGTCTAAATGATGGTTTTTTCGTAACAATAGGGGCAATTCACATCAACGATCGAATCCCAATCGAAAATTTAGCATTAGAAAAATGAAGCATCAAATCTCTACTCTCGGCTACAGTGCACAACGAGAGTAAGATACTCGGGTACCATCGATGTGATAACATATTGATTCTATAAACAAAAGTATGAAGACATTCAGGAAGTTTCATTTACAATTTAGCAAACCTTAACTTTGTCATCAATGAACAAAAACAACGGTAAAAATTGTAACTGATCAATAATCGATCATTCAAAGTCTAATTAAAGTAAGAATGGGTTTCATCACCAGAAATGTCTTATTTTATCAAAATTTTGATTTTAAGTGTTGGAACATGAATTTTTATTAAAGAAAAATAGAATTTTTACACAATTTTAAAAATCTTTTAATATCATCTGATTAAACCAAAATCTTTTTAATATTGAAGACCAAAGAGAAGTAATCAACGATAAATTTCGGAAAAAGCATGATATCATAGACAACTAAATAATTTAATTAAATTTCCCCAATTCATTTTTACTATCAAGATGAATGAGAAATTTGTGAAGTATTTGAGGATATCAGAGAAACTTAATTCAAAAATGGCATACTAATGCCCAAAATTTTAATTCGTGATAGTTTCATAGACAATGTCGTTGAAAATCAATGGAAATTGAACCAAAGTGAACCAAAATCACGGATAAGTGTAATAATTGAAGAATGCAATCTACAATTTAAGGAGAAAGTATGGAGTCTCAACGTTTTAGGGTTCTGAAATTGACACAGAAGGAAACTTCCTACTTTCTTAGACGATGCAAACAACAGAAATGTTCAGTCACTGCTGCTCTCACCACAGTAGCCAGCATCGCAATGTCCAGCCTCATGCAGGGTAAATAACCCACATTATTGGACGAATTTGTCCAACAGGCGCACGTGCATCATTGAAAAGATTTAAAGTAAAGTGAGCTGGTTGTTAATCGTGCAAGGACCTTGCATGGTGGATGATAATCTAGTAAGGTCCTGCAAATTTGATCTCAAGCTGCATCTTAGCATGTTAGCATGTTATCAATCTGTGTAACTAAGTTGATCTTACTATCTGAAATTGTCGAACGGCGTGCTTGATTAAAGCGTTCATGATTATCAACTTGTTGGTTTTTACAATCAAAGTGGCTTGATTGGCAATATTTAAAATGAAATTTACAGGAGGCAACTTCCATGAGAACGTGGACATCTACACGGATGTGACAGTGGATTTGAGGAAGTACATGATCAGTGCGACTGAGGGGGGAAGGAATGAAGAAAAGGCCAAGCAGGTCTTCTGTGCCACCCCACTCGCCACACTTACTGTCAAGTGCACTGTCGGCAAAACAGCAAACAAAAGTTAGATAACATTCGACAGATATATATCTGTCTGTGGATCTATTCTGCCCCCCCCCCCCCAGCTTAGTGGGAATATATGTTTTATGGCCCCCAGGCACACGTGCATTATTTTTACATAGTAACGTGCTATATAACAACACAAAATTTGAAACTGGGGGTCATAAAAATACTGGGGGCCGAAGCAGAATAGATCCATGTCTGTCTGTCTATCAGGCGATCAATCATTTGTGTGGTTTTCCCATTACAGTCCCGGTCCCAAAAAAGACAAACTATTCAGCCCTTTGGAATAAATGAGCGGGGAAGGGGGTCTGTATGCTGTATGTTTTGGTTTCCAGTATTTTAAGAAGGGGCTATTACTGGCAACAACCAATTTGCCTTCCATGATATTGAAATATTTTTCTGCGCTTGAAAAAAGAATCTTTTGAAAACTAGGTGGGACAAAAGTTGTTATGCAAGTCTCCACTTGGATTCTTTTAAAATTAGGGCTACAAAACGATAATTTGATAGGTTTTGTACTTGAAAATGATTCTTCAAATTTCTAACTAACTCTATGAAACGATTCTGAGAGGACAGCTCAAAACAAAAGAGTTATTAACTTACAAGAATAATTGGATTTCAGATAAAATGAGGTAGAAACCAGGGAACACACAGAAGAGGCATTTTAATTTTTTTTGTTTTGTTTTCGAACTGCGATTCTTTTCAAAGCACGTAATCAGTTCGAGAAGAATGATGTCCTATTTTCAACCAATGATGTAATTTTAGCATTATTTGACTACTTCTGGTCAAAGACGCGTCTGGTGTCACTGAGTCTGAAGTCAAGAATCAACTCTGGCGAGGTGTTGCGCAGCTGGAATCAGAGACAGAAGATCTTCTCAGACAAAGAGAGTATATCGACAGTAATGGACATGGCACTGCACGATGCAGAGGGGTATGGCAGGTTTGTTTTTTTTTCTTTGCTTCAAATTGCATTCAAATCGTTACTATCGCTTCTGAACAAGCTTTATGTGCCGACAAAGTGTTTGGAGTTATCTTGAGTCCCCTCGACCTAATGGGTCATATAACTTAAGCTCATTAATTTCATGATCGGACTTTAGGCAGACTTTAAGTAAGGAGCTCATCCATTTAATAAAAACGCACTTTGCTCTCCGTTTTTATTGTCTGATCATTAACGCACGTCAAGACCTGGGAAGATAAACCAGATCCAACAAATACGTTGCTCAGTTAGGTGATCCCGTTCGCAGAGATGGTTGCCAGTGCACGAAAGTATAAGAACTTTCGGTCTTTTAGTCTGGGTTCTGTCTGGGAACGTCTGTCCGGTCCCAGGCAAAAGTGACCTCATGATCATGGGTTACTCCAATCTGCAACTTTTAATATAATCTCTAAACTAACATTAACTATATCGGAAATATCAGAAAAAATTTAATGCAATATTAAAATTTAGAAGTCTTTTAAAAATGCATACACATCTTTTAGTTTAGGAACGTGGGTATGTGCGTTTAGGGCGGGGGTTTAAAGGGGGCTCTTGGTGGTTGCATGGTGGTATGCTGGTTTTTTGGGTAAGTATTTGCGGGTAAAGTTAAGTTTTTAAATGCGGGGAACTATTTTGGGGTATGGAATTGGGGGGCCGTGCGTGTGCGTCCGGGTGGGGAGGGGGGAGTAGGTAGGTGGGGGGGGGGGTAGATAGGTGGGGCGAGTGTGTGTAGTTTAAATAGGGAGGAGGGACTATTAGGGTGATATGTGAAACAAATATTTCGGAGTAACCTTTTGGCCTTGAATTTTACAAGCGGTTGACAATTACTATACACTAGAGATTAAGCTACTGTAAAAGATCAATGTTCGAACGGAAGTCACCGATCGAAAACAGAAGTCAATGTTAGAAAAGAGCAAAGTCAAAGTTCAAGTAATGAACAGACTTCCTAAACAACCTAGCTGGTAGAATATAACCAGCACAAGCTATAACCAGTACAAACATATCTGAAAACGAAAAACTATTTAAAACGGAGCGGAGTCAACATTTGATAAGAAACTCAACTTTTCTTGGCAGCTTCCGTAACATTATTTTCTTAAGGTATCATCACCTTCTTCTGACGAATCTGGGCAACGTTGACTTGGGTGCCATCAACAGTAGCACCAGTAGTGCCACTGGAGTCTGTCTGGATGACATCCAGTTCGGAGTATCCGGAACAGTACTGGGCAACGTGTTCATGAACTACGTGGCTACTATCAATGGACAACTCATTTGGAACATGTGCTATTTCGATCACATCACACAAGAGAGAGATGCAGAAACATTCATCAATTTATTGAGAGATATCATCGTGAGATTCGCTATTTCTCCTGTGAAGTAAATTGCTATCTGTAAAAATGTTAAATTAAATTTTTTGTCGAATTGAAGAATTTAAAACAATGCACTAGAGAATTATGCAAATTATGTTTTCACAAGCAATTTTGTGCCGGAATGCTACATGTCACTATGCAGAAATGTTTGGTTTCAGACCTAAGACAAGGAGGCTCGGTAATGTGCGTTACACATAAAGTTCCGACCACGATCATCCCCATTTTTGGTACAATTATGTACAAATGAGGAACAGATAGAAAACAATCAAAAATTCAAGAATTTTTCAAAACAAAAGTGCGTATGAACAAAAAGATGGCCACCAGCGCCAACATCTCAGCGGAGTCAAAAATGCGGCATTACATTGATGAGATCAGCCATTATTAAGAAAGCAATTCAAGACATACAATAAAATCAAACAACAATAACAACAAACATTAATTACATCCAAAATTTATGTCCATTTTTTGTTAAAAAAAAACTTATTTACAAGGTCAAAATAGCGTCAGATAAAACTGAAATTTAACAAAATGACTTGTTCTTCAATAGAGCAAAAATAAGACCACTCCTGAAAAAGGCACAGTAAAAATTAGACAAAAAGAACAAAAAACAGCAAATTTACCAAATTGTCTTTTATTTTTTAAAAAGAATTAATTTCAAAGTAATGAAAACCATTAGATATCAATTGAAAACATCCCACACGAATATTATCACTTATGCCTCTATAGGACAGCTTTAATACCTGTCATTGATCAGTTGTTTATGCCGTTTCATAAAAACAACAAAAAGAAACGACAAAAAAAACTCAATCAAAAATTGCGAGAAAACGCTGTAGAAGCCGTAAAGCCATGTTTTGCGCCTCAAAATATGTTCAATTGAGCATTTCACGAACACCAAAATTGTGGTATATGACATATCATAAATGAAAAGAGGTAACAAGTTGAAAAATAAAAGAGAAAAAGGGCAAAGAGAAAAAGGGCAAAGTAAAACTTTTGTATTTTTCGAAAACAATTATTTTCAAAGTTATTAAAGCCGTTATCTACAAAACGAACTATTTAAGTAGTTTGGTCTGTTTGTCCGAAAGTAACCTCTGAGACCTTTAATTAATCCGAATATGTCTTACGTCTACAAAATGAACGTCAAATGTAGAAAAAAATTAAAAATTAGTTAATTTTTTTGACGAAAAACCCGTGTCGAAGCCTGTAAACTCATAATCAATTCTTTAAACGTTAGATGGTGTACAATTGCTCCTTCTCTTGGCAACAATATTGTCATAGGTGACCTGTAATTAACGAAACTAGGTAACAAGTAGACAAAAATGAACAAAAATGCGAAGAGAAAATTGTTCATTTTCGTTTTTTCAAACATTTGTTTCCTAAATCACAAAAAAAATCTGTTATCTACTCAAATCAGAAAATAGGTTCATTTATTCCTCCAAAAAACAATGAGAATTGTGATTATCCCGTAATTTTGATACGACTGAAGACAAATGTAAAAAATTCAAATAATATCTTCGAGATAGCCGTTAAAAGCATAATCTATTCCATTCGAGACTTTTATATGTTCAATTGTGCCTTATTTTGAACGGTGAAAAAGCAAAATGTGAACGGTCAAAAGAGTCATAATGTGAAAAAACGAGAAAGAAAACCGTGAAGAATGACCCAAGGCCAAAAAACCAGAACAACAAAAACGATTAAAAATTAATTCAGTAGAGAAAAGAGGAAGGTGAAGCACTCTTTGTTTGCTGACACTAGGCTACAAAATGACCAAACTAAGAGAAGAAAAGTTGCAAAGTTCAATAAGTCCTTGTTTTTTTTGAAAATCAATAATTTTTGAAAGTTAAAACGAACATAATCTTTCGAGTAAAGAAACTGGAAACATTAAATTGGAGCTCCTTAGGAAGCCATTTAGGCTTATCGACATTGAGCTTTGATTTCAACTGTTCTCTTCTTTAATTAACATTTTAAAAGCCGACTGATTACCAACAGAAGTATTTTTGGTTTTTTTACAGTCCAAGATTGAACCAAAACCAAAACCAGCCTTACTATTGCGGTTCGTCCAATAATATTACTCAATTTTTTCGAATGTTATACGCCTAGATCAGTTGTGATAATCATAGTAAAGTTAGCGGTAAACGGCAAAATTTTAATTAGCGACTGCTTTCAATGAAATTGTAAGTAGGCTAGCTCCCTTTGTAGTTTTAAAAGATTTTGTTGGTTGTTTTGCGTGTGTACTTCTGACAAATTTAATCAAAGTGGACCAAAGAAGCTTATTTGGGACATTTTTTGATGAAAAAGGCTGAATTTTGAAACATTTAACATTTAGCCAAAATTTAAGCCAAAAGAATTAAATCAAATAGTCAACGATACATTTCCGTCTTTAAGAATAAAATTAACCGTAATATTGTTAACAGTTTTTACCAATTATAGCAGAATTGGCGAAAATTTAATATTCAGCATCTGATACTTATTTTTGTGTATAGATTTAATAAGAACTTTGGAATCCAATGCAAACTTTAATGTTCGATCTCGTTTGACTGTAATTACTATAGTTGAAATAAAATATTGATCAGAACAGTTATTCAGTTTTTCTATGTGTCCTTATTCAAGAAGTTTTGTAATTTCACTATTGACTCGTTCTTGTAGATTAATGGGTACTCTTCTACCCTTTTGATGTTTTGGTTTAGAATTTTTATGAAACTTAGATTCAAAAATATGAGTTTTTGACCGTCCAATACGTGAAATGAGATGTGGAAATTGCTTTGCAATGCGAGTTTTGAATGGACATTGAGGTGTGATTGCGTTGACCATACTACCTTCATTTGAGTTTGGGGTTTGAGTAACCGAGATTCCGAGAGCGTCAAACAAGTCTCTACCAATTAGTGGTTTTAGTCCGTCGCGAAATACCACAAATTCAGCGTCTTCGATTCGCCACCCCTTGCTCGCTATTGGTGCTTGTATCATACCCATAATATTTATGGGTTCATTTGCGAATGTTTTGAGTTCTTGAGGGAGTGTTGTCATCAACCATCGCGCAAGAGGGGAATTATCCACTATTTCCGCAGCAAGAGACTCGGTCAAGATATTACACACACTGCCTGAGTCAATGAGTAGCCCTACTTGGGTATTTCCAATTTGTAACGTAGTTTTCTTTGGTTCGATTTGTATAGAGTTACTTGCAATGCTGGCGACCATGTTTTCATCTGAGCTATCGTAGTCAGATTCGCATTGGGGGTTATAGTCCATATTTTGAATTGCGTTCACCGTCTGATCAGTTGGGGTGTCTTCAACAGAGTTAACATTCGAGCGATTAGGCTTATTTGATAAGGACTTCGGTTTTCGGCACACTCGTGAAAAATGATTTTGTAAACCACTGTTATTGCAGGTCTTGCTCCCTGCAATAAACTTGTCCTTGTGGTTTGCTGACCAAGTTAAACCACAATTTCTGCACAGTTGATTTGATGGTCGAGTGGAGCCAGAAGTTTGTGGCCGTTGACTGGGTTGTCGAAAGGATCGTTGAGAAGTTACCGCGTTAACATGCGATGCGGGTTGCGAATTTGTGATTTGCAGTTGGTTTCTTTGTCCTAGTACCATATTTATGACCAAACAGAGAGCTTAAGCTGGTTCAAGAGTTTCTCGTAGTATGTTTGCAATAACAAGTCTCTAATCAGAGTGTCCTCTTGGCTTCCGAGTTCACAATTCTCGGATAATTCCTTCAGAAGAAGTGCTCGATAGACTCTCCTTTCGACTGTTTCGTAGTCAGAAGCATATACCTATCAAAAGTAATGTTTCGTTGGCGGATAAATGTGGCTTCCATGATGTTCCAAAGTTCTCCTGTTGTTAAGATGTCCATCTTGAGGTGCGGTTTCCTGCTAAAAACAATTCGTCTTCCCTCGGTGCCTGAACTGAGATATAGCATTGATACAGTCTTTCGGTCAGCCTGTGCCCACGGTTTGTCCCCACCATGATCTCCATTTGTTTCTGGCAGCAATTTTTTTCATTTCATTTTCAGTTGTGCGTTCCTTGCTAGTCTTTCCCTCTCCGATTCTGCCGACGATCCTGTTATTGTATTCTCATAGATGGATTCAAGTGGTAGTTGCACTGTTTCGGGTTTCGGTTCCAGTAAAGTGTCTAGATTAATAATTTCCTTCGCAAGGAGAGACAATTTAGCCTGCATCTGCCACTTCTCCCACTTCAGTGGGGGATCAACACTAGGTTTTTCCCAAAACGGCTCAATGCCAAGTGGGGTCCGCTTTTGGGTTGCTGGCTGCGGCATGTCGTACACAAATGAATTTGTGTACTTGATCTTGAGTCGTGAGTTGCTATTATGTTTCTACTTTGCTAATTTGCGCGGCGGGTGCGCTCAGTAGTTTACAAATGAATTCGCTTAGGGAATCGCTCGGCAAATACTTGTCTAGCTTACTTGATTAGTAAAGACGATTATTGAAGAATAATTTAACTATGCAACTGGTCGCGAAGTGCAAAACTAAAAGAGTGATACTGAAAGTAAAATGATATCTCAGAAGTCACAACAATCATGAACAAGAATTTCCCGATGCGGGAATTAAGGTGACAGACTAGCGCATGAAATAACAATGAACTACACTCGACTTCTACACATGCCCTTCTACACATGCCCATGGAATAAATACACTAAATTAAAATAAGTACAACGTATAATAAATATACTGCACTAATTTAATTGATGATGTATGACAGAGGCACTTTCGGTTGGGTACGGTCAGATCAGGACAATTTCAGGCGCACACCTCAGCCTGGGAGCCTTTTAGGAAAAAGACTAGGGTTTAATTCTAAGATTAGGGTTTAGTATTATTGTTAGGGCTGGTGCTCGCTGATTGCTCTCTGGTCTAAGAACGTTAAAGAACAAATTCGAAGAGCTACATCGGACGCGTAGATAAATATTAAGTTGTTGAAATTGATCATTCTGAAGTTTTCAAAGATTTTGCAATTAACATCACCAAAGTTGTCAAGTTTGCACGTAACCGACAAAAGAAAAGCAATATTTCTCGCTTTCACTACCGAACATCCAGACTACTTCGAATTTTTTATACAGAACTTTATTTTACCATACAAACCTTTGCAAATTGTTTTTATAATTTGACCAGAAAAATTGTTCTTAGGTAGTTGCTGTAACTATAGCAGTGAATTACGACGAGTTCAGGTGAAATTAATCATTCACTTGATACAAAAAAAATAGCCACAATAGTCAAAATAGTACAAAGTGATTTAAATTTCATTTGATCCACAGAAATAGACAACGAATAATTATGTTTATCAAATTCCGACCATTATTGGGTGATAATGTCAATCACGGTTGTTATCTGAATTTTTTGAATTTATCCTGTTATCTCCTAAGAGTACCATGGAAAACAGTGGTTTCCTAGAAACGAGAATGTTCAGGTTATTTGTTTTTGATTTTTGTTCAACATAGACAGGAAAACAGCCATGGCCCTAGAGAGAATGAGTGATCCAAAAATGAGAATTTATATGATTGGGTTCCAGATTTCAGCTACTCTTTGTACTCAAATGAAATTTCTATCAAGTTTTTGCGCTAATATATATCCCGAGCTCAGGATTAACCGAACAAAAAATGGTGGTTTGAGGCAACAAAAGGCAAATAATCAACCAATCTAAGGCGGAACAATTTTTATTTGCAATTGTATCCAAAAACTTCCCTGCATTATATTTCATTAGAATAAAAATAACGGGCTATTAGCTTATAACTGGAGTAGGAAAAACAGCAGTAGCCGTATTTTTTACCGAATACTACTTGGTGGTGAATCATTATTGTACAATTGACAGCTTTTCAACAAAGCAAAATTGTAGAGTTTAGGCTTAAATGTGCTCCAGCGCACTTATTGCAATGAAGCCTGTGCAATCATGCCCAAATCATGCCCAAGTTAAGAGTAATCAAAAACATAGCCGGCAAATCCAGTAAAATAGCCACCGTTGACCCGCTCGACGCACAATGGGATTAAAGCACAAACAAAATTCTGGTACAAATTGACAATTTTTCGAAGTGTCAAAGTTTTCTGATTTGGTGTTTAAGTTCTGCACATACAGATAGATTCTAAAGTTACTCCTAATTTTTTGAACGTGTTGGTTTCTCAACTAAGTCCGAGAGTAACAAATTGCCAGAGGTGTTGACAATATTGAGTTCGTACGTGCCCACCTGTCGCTTTTTTCCTATCAAATTCAGAGCAAGATGGTCTCAATTGCAATGTGTTCTTGAAATTGCAATTGCTTCTTGAATGTGTTGAGGCTCCAGACAACGAGACAAATTGGCAAAAACTTTTTCCGGTATGAAAATGTGTTCTAAGTGCCTGTAACCGCGGAGGCAAAAAAGAAAAGCGCAATCAAGACCAACGTCTCGCAGAACGTTTTGATCGTTGGAACGGCGGGGAATTTGGGAAGTTTTGGTCAAAAGCTGTCTCCTTGAAACAATCAAAAAGACAGAGAACTAACCGCTTTGAAGAAATATCCATCAGAGCGAAAACTTTTTGCCTACAAGGCCAACTTGGCCGAGCTGCTAAAGTTTTAGCTTCTGAAGGTCTCGAACCCGATAACAAAGCTACATTCAAAACACATGGAAAAGTTGCAACCGAAAGAACCGTTACCTGTTGTCAGTTTACTTGACGATACTGAGTCCAATGCGTTCCAATTTACTGAAAACGTAGTTTATGAAAAACTGAAGACATTCATCAAGCACACTGCATCCGGTCCCTCTAAGATGTTTCCAGAACATCTTCAGCACGCAGTAGACTGCACTGCACCTGATCGATTCGAGCTTTCCATTAAAACGATAACAAAAATTGTAAATTTTGTTAGCTTTTTCCTGCTTTATTTCCAAAGGTATCTGCTGCGCTTCACTCACGGCTTTAACCAAAAAGAAAGGTGGGGTGCGTCCGATAGCAGTTGGCAAAGTGTTGTGACGCCTGATAGCAAAATGCATGGCAGTTGAAGCTAAATCAGGAGCAATTGAGCTATTTGATAGTTTGCAATTGGGCGTCGGCATTAGCAGAGGCGCTGAGGCTATCATTCATTCGTCAAAAAATACATACGATAACATAGTTAGTGCTCAGACGGACGAAGGCCTGCTTCAAATTGATTTCCAAAACGCTTTTAACGCAGTCAACCATTCACACTTATTAAAAGCAATTTACAATTTTATTCCTGGAACTGCCGCCTTGAACAATTTTTGCTACTCCCAGCACACACCACTCTTTTATAACAACGCAATCTTCAAAGTGAATCGGGTATTCAGCAGGGTGATCCGCTGCGATCGTTATTGTTCTCCTTGACGTTATGGCCAATCATACAGAAGATCAAGGCTTCAGTTCCGGTTTCGTTACAGCACACTTGGTACATAGATGATGGGTTTATTGCTGGGTCTGAAGATCAGATCAACCAAACGCTTGAAATTCTAGCCAATGAAGGCCCTGAGAGAGGCCTAATCTTGAGAAAAGACAAATGTGAGCTGTGATTAATTAATGTTTTACCCTCCGTTGGCCAAGCAGTAAAAACGAATTTGGGAAACGGTTTGGTTTTGATGTTCTGGTTGATGCAGTTGGTTCAAAAGACTTTATCGCTTCTTGTTTGATGAAGAGAGTTCAAAAAATATTATCTATGCTGGACAATTTCCATCACCTCAACGATCCTCAATGTACATTGGGTATCCTTCGTTATTGCTGGGAACTCCGAAGCTAGTATACTCTTTGCGAACTAACACTCCCTCAAACGAGATGCTCGAAGTATTGAAAAGTTTCGATGCCGGCCAAAGAGAAGTGTTGGATCAAATTGTTAGCTCAATTATTGATGACTACGCATGGGAACAGTCTTCCTTACCTATCTGTTTGTCGGGACTAGGCGTCGGACATTCACAAGAGCAATACAGAATTGCTATTATGGGCTGAATTTTAGCCTCAGACGAGCTGGTCAACACAATAACAAGTAGGCGTCCCTCTGAAAATGACACTTTTAAAAAGTTACACCAGAGTCTGGAACCGTTCGATCTACTTTCACACACGCAAAAGAAGATCCAAGAAGCACTTGATAATGAAAAACTTGCTGTCCTAATAAGAAATCAAACGTCAACCAGGGAAAAAGCAAGACTCAAATCAATATGCCTGCCTCATTCCGGGGTGTGGCTTGCCGCGCCTCCAATTCTCGCTATTGGTCTAAACCTTTCGGCTAAGGAGTTTCAAGTCAGTGTCAAGTACAGGCTCGGGATTGCGGTTTATTATCAAGAAAGAAAATGTCTTTATTGCAAGTCAAGTACATTGTACAACTTTGGTGATCATGCGGTTGCCTGCCATGGAAGGGGAGATGCGATTTCAAGGCACGTAAGAAATCGCGATCGTATAGCTTCCGCCTGTTCAGCAGCTATTTTGTCTCCAGTAATTGAAAAACGCAATCTCATTGCAGAACACAATTCACGCCAAGGAGACGTCTATCTGCCTTCTTAGAAATCTGGTCAATCTGCTGCTCTAGACATACTCGTGACTTCCTCTCTGCAACCGAACATTTTTGTCATGCGGCAGAAAAGTCTGGCTCTGCAATTGAAGATGCTGAAGATCGAAAATATTCTCAGCTTGAAAATAGCTGTGCTCAAAAAGGAATTTTGTCCATCCTTCTGGCAATCGAAATTTTGGGCGGTCTGTCGAGGACTCTGAAGAAGGCCTTACTGCGCATGTCGTTGTTAGCTGATAGTCAGTAGGACAATCCATTGCCTTCGACAGAGCGGTTCAGTCACCTTCTGTTGTCATCAAACGAGGATCAGCAAATATGCTGTTGTCGCAATCCCCGTAGTTGAACGCAGCAATTAGTTGAACTTGTCTGATAATCAGCGAAACAATTGTGTGGGACGCAATGTGAAGATAACTTTTCCCAGACGCTTGTGCTGAGCTCAATCAATCTCTTGATGAATTAGAAACAAGCCCAAATTTTGATTGAACTCAACCAATGAGAGGGGAGTCTTTTCATAATCAATGTCATCCATCAGTAGGGTACTTGAGCCCAGTTCGTTAACGCGAGAAAAATTAAAAACGAGAGTTAAAAAGCTAAGGGAGAGAGAAAGAAACGTCAGAGATCGGGGAAAACATTAATATTGACAATAAGAAATGATTAATATTGACAAACAAACATTTAAATTTTAAATCAATATACACCAAGGTCATATGATAATGGAGACCACGTAGATTACTTAATTTCAAATAACATCTGAGATGCAAAAACAAATTCAAGGGAGAATCGAGGGTAGGATGGGAGGGCTTGAGACCAGAGGGGGTTCCAAACCACCATGTACAGTAGTGAGGAATGGGGGTGTTAATGGTGGGATGGGTGGTGGTTTAATGGTGTTGTGATTTCATTAAGAGGTACAAATTAAAAAAAATTTTGTGTCTCAAAGTTTTCTTATTTGGTTTTTAAATTCTGCATATAAAGTTAGATTCTAAAAATCTCCTAATTCAGCTTCTAAACTGAAAGCTTTTAAGCAAATTACTAACATCAGCTAGCAATCACTTTGATGAACTCTGATAACCTAATGCACTATGACTTAATGACCTCGCTTTATATGTTTTTACCGTTTCTTTTGACTTAGCACTTTTGACATTGACTGTATTCACTACATTAAATAAATGAAAATTTGAAAAATTTCAAATTCTAATCTGATGAAACAGTGTGTGACATAAGTCAGAATTCAAGTGTGAAAAATGTGAATTATGTAAAACAAAAAACGTGATCGGAAGGTAAAGCAAACTTAAAATAAGGAAAGCGCCTATATAATAGCCGTTGAGACGATGGCTATTAATGATTTCACTGTACAAATACTTGCAATTTCTTTGTAAATTTACAACAAAACTGTTATTAAGTAATTGCTATAACTATAGCACCCAATTATGATGAGTTTTGTTGAATTTAATCATATACAAATGATATCAGTTGCAGATGTACCTTTTTTCTTTTTTTCATAATTTATAAACCTTCATTCCAAATCTTCTTTTATATGTCAGACATAAATCAGACGCATGATATTATTTAGTTGTTGCGGTGCCTTGAGTGATGATTTTCTTAAGAATAGTAGTCGATATTGTGAATGATATGGTCCACTGCATCCAAAAGAGTTCCTAGAAATTTTCATGACGTTCACCTAATTTTTAGTGGCCAAGTAACCTGAATCCTGTCAGCCAACTGATCGTGATTAATTTTGATGCTGCCAGTCAATATTTTCAGTTATTTTTTTTTGAAGTTAAGATCCTTTCTAGGTGACAGCTAAATTACCATTTTTAAAATCTAAAATAATGGTCATTTCAAACGTAACTGGCTAAAGTCGGGTATTATGTTTGCAGATGACCGGCAACTGGTTGGCTTGATTTGTTATTACCCATCTGGGGCTCAGCTCTCAGAGATGCTAGTGTTGGAGGGGGCGGCTATGGAGGCAGAGTTTAATGGATTTGAAGGGGTGAATTAGGCGTGGGGTCAACGGATTGGGGCGTAAGATGGGTAAGACTGAGAGGCCCTAGACGAGAGGGCGTTCCAAACAACCATGTAGAGTAGGGGAGACGTGGGGTGTGAGTGGTGTGATGGGGGTGTTTTAAGGGTGTTGTGACTTCATTAAGAAGTCCAAATTAAAGTTTTTTCTGAGTGTCAAGTTTTTTGGTGTGTAAATTCTGCATACAAGGTTAGATTTTAAAACTTCTCCTAATTCAAGTTCTAAACTGAAGGCTATAAAGCATAATACTAACATCAGCTAGCAATCACTTTAATGAACTTTGATAACCTAATGCGTAATGACTTAATAACCTTGCTTTATTTGTTTTTACCGTTTCTTTTGACTCATTACTTTTGACATTGACTGTATTCACTACATTAAATAATTCATTACGTGAAACAATTTAAAATCAATTTAGATGAAAAGTGAGTGACATAAGTCAAAAGTCAAGTGTAAAAATTGTTACTCATGCAAAACGAAAAACGTGATCAAAATCAAAACGAATTTAAAAGAAGAAAAGCGCCTATATAATAGCCGTTGAGACAATGGCTATTAATTATTTCACTGTTACAATAGCAGTGAATTATGATGAGTTCAGGTAAAATTAATCACATACAAATGATATCAGTTACAGATGTACCCTTTTTCTTTTTCAGAAATCATAAACCTTCATTCCAAGTCTTCTTTTATATGTCAGACAAAATTAGACGCGTGATATTTTTTATTGCGAAGCATTGAGTGTGGATTTTCCTAAAAATAGCAGTCAATTTTGGTGAATGATTTCGTCCACTGCATTCAAAAGAATTCCTAGAAAATTTCACGACAATCACTTAATTTTCAGTAGCGAAATGACCTGAATCCTGTACAACCAACTGATAGCGGTTGTTTATTAAAAGTAAAATCACTATTTTCAGTTATTTCTTTTGAAATTATTATCCTCTCTAGATGGCCAGTAAAATACCATTTCTAAAATCTAAATTAATCAACATTTCAAACGTAGCTGACTAACGTCGGGCATTATATTCGATGATGTCTGGCGAGCGGTTTTCTTTGGTATTACCCGTCTGGGGCTCAGCGCTCAGAGTTGCCAGTGTTAGAGTTGGCGGAGTTGCGTGGAGTTGGAGAATTCCTAGAAAATTTAACGATGTTCACTTAATATCGAGTAGCCAAATGACTTGAATCACGTAGAGCCAACTGATAGCGATTAATTATTAAGCTACCAATCAATATTTTCAATTCTTTTTTTTGAAAATATTATCCTATTTAGATGACAGCTAAATTACCATTTCTAATATCTAAAATAATCGACATTTCAAACTTAACTGGCTAACTTCGGCCATTATGCTCACAGATGACCGGAGAGCAGTTGGATTACTTTGTTATTACCCATCTAGGGCTCAGCTCTCAGAGATGCTAGTGTTGGAGGGGTTGGAGTTGAAGGCAGAGTTTGAAGGGACTTGAAGGGGTAGAATTTGAGATGGGGTCAACGGATTGGGGGGTAGGATGGGTAGGATTGAGAGGGCGTGAGACGAGAGGGGATTCCAAACCACCATGTAGAGTAGTGTGGACTGGGGGTGTGAGTGGTGGGATGGGGGTGGTTTAATGGTGGTGTGACTTCATTAAGAGGTACAAATTAAAAAGTTTTCTGAGTGTCAAAGTTTTCTTATCTGGTCTCTAAATTCTGCATGAAAAGACAGATTCTAAAAATTCTCATAATTTAGCTTCTAAACTGAATGCTGTTGAACTTAATACAATCATCAGCTAGCAATCAATTTGATGAACTCTGATAACCTAATGCGTAATGACTTAATGACCTCGCTTTATATGTTTTTACCGTTTTTGACTTAGCCTTTTTGAAATTGATTGTATTCACTACATTAAGTAATTCAATACGTGAAAAAAATTTAAATCCATTCAGATGAAACAGTGAGTGACATAAGTCGGAAGTCAAGTATGAAAATTGTTACCTATGCAAAATGAAAAACGCGATCAAAATGAAAAGCGAATTTAAAAGAAAAGTGCCTATATAATGGCTGTTGAGACAATGGCTTATTATTTCACTATAACAATAACAGTGAATTATGATGAGCTTTGTTGAATTTAATCACATACAAATGATATCAGTTACAGATGGACCATTTTTCATTTTTTCAATATTTATATACTTTCATTCCAAATTTTCTTCTATATGTCAGACATAAATCAGATGCATGATATTATTTAGATGTTGCGGTGCCTTGAGTGATGAGCTCCTTAAGAATAGTAGTCGATATTGGTGAATGATATGGTCTACTGCATCCAAGAGTTCCTGGAAATTTTCATGACGTTCGCTTAATTTTTAGTAGCCAAATAACCTGAATCCTGTCAGCCAACTGATCGTGATTAATTTTTATGCTGCCAGTCAATATTTTCAGTTATTTTTTTTGAAGTTAAGATCCTTTCTAGGTGACAGCTAAATTACCATTTTTAAAATCTAAAATAATGGTCATTTCAAACGTAACTGGCTAACGTCGGGCATTATGTTTGCAGATGACCGGCAACCGGTTGGCTTAATTTGTTATTACCCATCTGGGGCTCAGCTCTCAGAGATGCTAATGTTGGAGAGGGCGGCTATGGAGGCAGAGTTTAATGGATTTGAAGGGGGAGAATTAAGCGTGCGGTCAACGGATTGGGGCCTAGGATGGGTAAGATTGAGAGGTCTTGAGACGAGGGGGCGTTCCAAACCACCATGTAGAGTAGGGTGGATGTGGGGTGTGAGTGGTTGGATGGGGGTGGTTTAAGGGTGTTGTGACTCCATTAGGAGGTACAAATTTAAGAATTTTTTGAGTGTCAAAGTTTTCTTATTTGGTTTGAAAATTCTGCATACAAGGTTAGATTAAAAAAAATTCTCCTAATTTAGCATCTAAACCTACGGCTATTAAGCATAATACTAACATCAGCTAGCAATCACTTTAATGAACTTTGAGAACCTAATGCGTAATGACTTAATGACCTTGCTTTATTTGTTTCTTTTGACTTATTACTTTTGACATTGACTGTATTCACTACATAAAGTAATCCAATTCGCGAAATAATTTAAAATCAATATAGATGAAACAGTGAGTAACATAAGTCGGAAGTCAAGTGTGAAAAATGTTATTTATGTAAAACGAAAAACGTGATCAAAATGTCAAGCGAGTTTAAAAGAAGGAGAGTGCTTTTATAATAGCCGTTGAGACGATGGCTATTAATTATTTCACTGTAAAAATCTTTGCAATTTTTTTGTTAGTTTACCACAAAACTGTTATTGAGTAATTACTGTAACAATAGCAGTGAATTATGATGAGTTTTGGTGAATTTAATCACATACAAATGATATCAGTTACAGATGTACCTTTTTCTTTTTTTTCAGAATTAAAAAAACCTTTATTCCAAATCTTCTTTTATATGTCAGTTAGACGCGTGATATATTTTATTTATTGCGATGCATTGAGTGTTGATTTTCCTAAGAATAGCAGTCAATTTTGTTGAATGATTTGGTCCACTGCATTCAAAAGAATTCGTAGAAAATTTCACGACAATCACTTAATTTTCAGTAGCGAAATTACCTGAATCTTGTACAACCAACTGATGGCGATTGTTTATTAAGCGACTAATCGCTATTTTCAGTTATTTCTTTTGAAGTTATTATCCTCTCTAGATGGCAGGTAAATTAGCATTTCTAAAATTCAAATTAATCAACATTTCAAACGTAACTGACTATAAACGTCGGGCATTATGTTCGCTGATGACCGGCGAGCGGTTTTCATTGGTTTTACCCATCTGGGGCTCAGCGCTCAGAGATGCTAGTGTTGGAGGGAGCGGAGTTGGAGGTGGAGTGTGGGAGATTTGAAGTGGGAGAATTGGGGTGTAGGGAGTCAACGGATTGGGGGTAAGATAGAGTGGACTGGGGCTGTGAGTGGTGGGATGGGTTGATTGAGTGGTGGTGTGACTTCATTAAACTTTCAAGATCCGAACCGCCTTCACAACATGGAATTGTCACTGTCTCTTCAAAACCGTTTTGGCTGAATAAAATGGCAGACAACAATAACAAATTTATTATTATTATTTTAACCACCCGCGAAAATTCATAATATGGACCACAACATATTCTTCTCAACTTCTTCTCAATAAAAGTTAATAAAGTCAGAAACTTTTGAACAGTCAAAATGTTTTGGAATTTTTTTCTCTAGTGCAGCTTAAGAGGAGTCCTTTTTCGTCAAATGAACTTGAATTCAAGAAACTTTGATATAACTGCCAATAATCTTATTTGAAGTTAATCAAAAATTCGGTTTTCAGTGTGTTTTTCAGTTTGGACTGAAACTTACAAGTTAACCATTCGACTTGCAAGTTCTTACAAGTTAACCATTCACTTGCAAGTTCTTACAAGTTAACCATTTTTTGCAAGAAACTTGCAAGTTCTTACAAGATAACCATTCGGTCTCGACCCGGGAATTGCATTCTTAAGGGACTGCTAGGCCTCATGCTATAAGAGAACTTAGTTCCCTCCGAGCGTTACTTGTTTATCCCATATTAGAGAATCAAAAGTCAAATTGGTCAGAAAAAAATTGGTAAAGCAAAAAATTGCAAAAAAAGACCACAGAACTACTATAATTGCCACAAAATTTGTTTTAGAGCAATCAAATACTTAACAATCTATTCTGCAATTTGATAATTTTGATACAGTTTGACATCAACAATAGAAAATATTGTTCACATTTTATATAATTTAGTTTCTATATCTCTTATGCCATAAGAGTTAGTCACCAACTCCGTAAGCATTGACATCCTATCGCATTTGCACATTTTAACAATCATCAGTTAATTTTTTGTGAAATCTAATTCTTATTTGGGTCATTTTTTGTCCTTTCCGTAAAGCAATCGTCTCATTTCTTCCCTGTCATGTTGTTCTCGCTTGACAGAACAACAAACTGCAATAGTCACCACGAGTATCAGAAACTGCAAGATCAGTATCAGTATCATCAGAGCGATCATTCCCTAAAACAAACGTAAGTATAATATTTTTATAATTCGATTCCAATTCCTGGATTAATCACTACATCCGTTTGATATCCGTCGAATGCACCGTTATAACTAGGATACCCATAACAGTTTCAATAGAAAGTTTCCCAGGTTGCGATCCAGACGGCAGTGACCTCTGATTAGACTATGGAAAAGTCTCAAAAGTCGGGTTATTCAACTTGACTGGAGCCTTTTCCGACAATTTTCCAGCTGTTATTTTACCTTAAAAACCTTATTAATCTTGCTACGGCCTTACTACGGCACCTTATTAGTCTTGATATGGCATTAGCACGGCACCTTATAAATCTTAGTACGGCCGTAGTACGGTGCCGTAGGAAACTTGACAAGACTTAGTACGGTTTTTTTTCTAAGACTTGTACGGTGCCGTAGTAAGGCCTTAGTAAGTTTTCCAAGTCTGGTCAACCTGGGTGGTTTCGTCTGCGCTCAAAATGCGCTTGAAGCCACCAGTGATCAGACCATCTCAGACCAAAATTACGTCACATCATAGAACACTTTTAAAAGTTTAATTTTCGAAACCACTTGTGATCATAGATGATCGTGTGTTCAAAAGATCTCTCTGATCGGACTCTCGTTTGTACAAAAGTGCTCTCTGATACCAAATTTGTGCCTTCACTGCCACCTCTGATAAAACTTTCACGTGTTCAAAATCTCTCTCTGATCAGATTTTTGTGCGTTCAAAGTGCGTTCAATTTAACTTCAGTTTGAGAGAAGGGGAAGTGAAAGAGCAGAAGAAGGGATCTTTTAAGGTTTTTTGGAGGGCTGGATTGGTGCGGGTGGAGAGCGAGTTCTTAAAGTAAACGCATGGTTTGAGGGGGTGTAAGAAGGGTTCAAGCGTGGCAGTGGAGAGGGGGATAGTTAGGCGTGCGTTAAGTTGGAGGGAAAGGGCGAGTGTGGGAGCGGGTTAAGTGAGGTCCAAACCGCCAGAAAACTGCTTTTCGCACCATAAATTTGTCTTGTCAAAAACTTTGGCGATTTTTTCACTTAGAGGCTACGCTAAGCGACTTAATGCTCATAAGGCTTTACCTTTTTATCCCTCTCTTGAGAACCAAAAGTCGAAGGTGTCAGAAAAAAACTGATTATGCAGAAAATTGCATAAAAAGACCACAGTACTAATAAAATTGGTACACTTTTCGTTTGAAGGCAATTAAGGATAATCGGTTACAATCGTACCAATTGTTCTCAAACACGTGGCGAGCGAGGGGGTCGATTTTAGTATTCTCTAATTTGATGTTGGGAGTTAGGGGTCTTCACCCCAACTGAAGAAACAGAAATACTTGCGCCGTTATGGGCTAAATTTCTTTTAAGATCGTCCTGAACTGGACCAAGAGAGCCTTGTGGTTTGATTGGAGACGTGTCTTTGTTGGCCTGGAGTGTGAGGTTGTTGCACTTCTGGATGTAATCCACTTTGTATGTCACAGTCAGCTTCTTGTACACTTTGGGGGGTGATGAACTGAAAGCCTCGTCTGTGGAATCGTAGTACTTCTCAATCTCTTTACAACATGTCAGAGGCGCTTTGAATGCTGAAATGATGTTTGGTGGAACCCCATATCCATTTCAAATGAGTTTCACACTTTCTTTTGATACCAATTACTCCTATCAAAAATAGATCAATCATTCCACTCTTTTTTTTAACTTTTTGGATTTTCTATATCAAAATTTGATCACAGTTCTCGACCAGGGCTAACGGACATTTTTTTTATTTAATAATTTAATTTAAGGTTTTACTCAGGGTAGCTTTTCCTCTTAATAGGAACGGGGTTATATTAATTGATGAACTACTAAATGCTAGAGCCCTCATGATTTGACTCATTAAAGTGTCAGCATTTAGAATTTGTCCAAATAATAATAGGATGCATATTGAGATCACAATTCTACCATCTAAATTCACCTGCGGATGTTCATACAAAAAACAATCGATTTCAAAAAAAAGTTATCACACCACCTTTGGAGACTCTTGAATGACTCTTACCTGACCCTTCATTAAAAAATTCCTGAGTAGGGTCTTTTCATAAATCCAGGTCAAACTAGGCGGCAGGAATGCTTACAGATGATCAGAGCCAGCTCTCTGTATGTTTCATGGTTTTTAAAGACCACATGGGGACGGAACAACTAATATTGACCAATAGGGGGTTTAGCCAAAGGAAAAAATAGGACATTAAGCCGACAGATTAGTTCTGATTGGTCGACAAATTAATTGGTCAAAATATCTCTAGTTCGTCCAACCATTAAAATTGATGCGCGGTCGGGTTATAGGCTTAAATTATCTTTTTTGCATGGTCGGCGAAACTTCTGTCGATATTTCGCCCTCGGGGACATACCATGAAATGAAGTAGATGGATTTCTCTATAATTGACTCTCTTTTTGCATAAGGGGAGGCAGTTCTTGAAAAGAGTTTAAACGAGAAAATTATTGACCAATCAGAACTTAACTGAGCTGTAGGCCTATGTGAAACGTCGAAAGTTGTTTGTTATAACGTTGACTATAGCTTAATGTGTAGTTTTTGTTCTAGGGAACAAAATGGAGGCCATTGTTCTAAAGATTGAATTAGATGGACTAACGTTTGTTGTTCTTGTGCCATACTGAGTCACTATAGTCACCTGGTCCGTGCACCCCACAGGATTTATACTCCACTTGAATCGCATTCCAGTTAGCAGAGAAGGGGTCTGTGTTGTACTCGCCAAAATACAGATTCTTTAGAGTGAAAACCAGATTTTTCTCTAACTGTGTTCTGTCCACCAGTTTATTCATGCTTACTATGTACCCGGCAAACAAGCCGATGCACGCTAAACATAAACAAGACCGACTAACGTCGGGGCGAATTGCTCTCAAACGACTGGCGAGCTATTGGATTTGTTAGTAGCTAGCTGCTGCTTAGGAAGGGGTCAAAAGCGCGAGGGGTCAGACTATAGAAACCATCGTTCACATCAGGAACTTATGTCTCTGAAACTGCTTCGTTGAATCGCATTACATACTTAAATAGTTAGAGATAAGTGAGCAGTAAGGCGGCTGGCGTCCTCAATAGCTGCAGTTTAGAGAGCTATTATTAGCTTAATTGAAGGGCGTGGGGTGAGCATGGGGAAACTGAGTGGGGGGGCGGTAAAGTTGGAGGGTTCAAGTTCTAAGAAGCGCATAATTTGGGTCTAGTAAACCGTGCAGCTCTAAGAAACCTTAACGCCATCCGGGCGTTACCTGTCTATCCCGTTTTAGAGGAAGAGAAGGATTGGCGAGCCATTGGCTTCGGTAGTACCCAGCTGTGGCTCAGATATGCAAGCATTGGGAGGAGGGGGGGGGGGGGGTCAACTGATTGGAGAGGTGGTAAGATTGAGATGGCTGGACGAGAAGGGGATCCAAACAGCCAACGCCAGGTGCAGGAAGGTGGACGGAATTAGTAGGAGAGGGGGTGAGTGGGTAGCGGGGGTGATTTAGTGGGGGGTCAAACTCTCAAGATTAAGAACTTCCCTTCAAACCATAAAATTGTCGCCTCAACAATTTTGGTGAGTTGTTTTCTTAGAGACTAACAAGGTTTGACAAACATGCACACTAATTAAAGTTAAGGTAACACACTTCAACTGTTAAGGTAAATCTCTCTTTCCTTAACTCACCTTAACTTAAGCTAACTTCACCTGATTTTTACCTGAAAAATTAAGGCCTCAATACATTAAAAAACTTAAATTTACACTAACTTGCCCTAAAATTACCGTAATTAGTTACCATAACGTCAACTGTAAATTTCCCTCAAATGTGACTTAACTAAGCTGAAATTTGTAGCCTGAAATTAGGGTAAGCTATTTAAAAACATAATGTTGATGAGAAGAGCAATTGTTACATTATGATTACTTATCACTCCCCTCATTTAAATTGGTAATGTTTTTGGTGCCTCATGTTTGGTAATGTACTAAAAATATACAATTATGTACTGCAGAGCGTTACAAAAAAAATTAAGCTGATTTTACATAATCTTATCTTAACAAAGTTAAGGTCAGTTAATAACTTATTTCAAATTAAATTTAAGTCAAACGTTATCTTAACTTTGCCTTAACAACAATTTACCTTAACTCTGTTAAAATAATTTTTACTTAACTTTATTTCTTGTGTGCAGTTCAAATTTTTGCAGTCGAAGCGCACAGTTTTGATGTTTAGCTCTGCTGTAAAATAATTCAGCTCAATTAAAGTTTTTGCACCGAGGAGTGCTAATTTATTTAAGTTTTCCTATGACATCTCTAAGTCCGGTTCACTTGAAAAAGATCTATTACTTTATGGGGGTACCAAAACAAAAGATTTCCTTAAGCACAAAAATAGATATTCAACAAAGAAGCAGCGATTATATCCGAATGTAACTCTTGATGCAAATTTGTTTATCTTTAAAAAAAATGAAAATTTCGTTTGATTGAGGAAACTGAAAATCATTGTAAGTTTTGGATTTTTAGCACCATTTCATTGTTTCAAATTAATTCTATATTATTTTTTGCATACTCATGCATATTTGTAAAGTGTATAGTCAAATGTATCTTTAAATTGTGAATGAGGATTAATGATTGTCTCACCAAACATGACGATGAGTCTCGTAATGATGACCATGTGGAAGCAGCACATGTTCACATACGCTGCACACCTAAACGAACAGCAACTCGGCTCTGCAAGTTTTTTTAATTATCATAAGACAACCTCAACTTTTGTCTTCACTGATCATTACTTTGAAATGAGGAGGCTCCATTGCGGAGTTTTTGATTGCAGGAGTTTACCAATACTGAAAAAACTATTCTCTCAAGCAAAAAATTGCACTAAAAAGACCACAGGACTAATATAATTGCTGCAAATTTGTTTGCGAGCAATTAATGAGTAGTCAGGTGGTGTTTTGAGGTTACGAGAATAAGTTATTCTATTGAATACCTATTTAAAAAGCAAGATTATTACCACAAAAAATTGTAAGAATGATTGGTATATGATTGGTGTCAAACAAAATAATGATTGTCCAACACTATTGCAACATAGAGGAATATGTATGCGAGGCCGTTTTTTATCTTCCGTCGTAATTTCACATTTTGCTTGCGTGGTGTCGTAGAAAAATATCATTTTGTGGCCCTCAGAATTGACTCCAGATCTTTATAAAAAGCCTGCAAAGTTCATCGTAGGTTGAAAAAAATCTCAAGTTCTTTAAAAAGTGGAAGTAAAACAGGGAAAATATTTGGGGGTGGTGGATATGATAATTGTTGTAAATTGTTATAAAGCATATTTTAAAAATTAAATAAAGGACAAAACTGAAAACGTTTCTAAAAATTCACGGATTTTCTTATTCTCAGAACTTATCAAAGATTTCTATCTATTGTAGTTCAAAAAATTTGCGATACAGTCAAAAAAGAAAAGCCCTCTAAACGTGGCACCCAAAAATATTGAAACAGACGCAAAAATGTTATTAAAACGACAATTTTACCGTTTTTCCTTGAATTTTTTCAATAGCTTCTGAAAGTATAAATTATCTTGTAAATAATTTTGTGGGAAATACATACAAAAACGATCAATTGATAGACTGATTTAATCCTGATGTAGAAACAAAGCTTCAGAAAACAAATTTTCTTGATAACTAGAAAAAAAACCAAAACAAATATGAAAAATTTTACACATCATTTTTCTGACCTTTCTTGCTTTTTCATCAAACAGTCTTCTGCACAGGTTTGGAACTTTATATTACAGAATATTGGTTTAGGAAACCGCCAGGTTTTTGGTTTCAGAAGTATAAAATAATTTTTTTTTGAAAAATAATCCAATTTTGAACATCTCTGCAGGCCGTCACCTTCATACTGGAAACCTCGTCCAAAATCAATAGAAAATTGATTTGATTCGCCATATATGGGATACTTGAGACAATATTAGCCCGAAACTTAATTTCGTATGAAATAAATGAATTTTTTTCTCAAATGTATATGCTGTTGATTGTTCCCAATGCTTCCCGTGGCTTTAAGAATTAGGCAATCCATTTGCTTCCTTTCAGAAGCAAATCTGAAGAAGTTATCTGAAGAAGTTGTCATTTTATCATAATTTTACTGCTCTAGACATAAAGAAGAAAACCTCCAATCAGAAACTTTTATGAAGTAGATAATCTTTTTCGTACATTTCTGGGCAATTTTACAAAACATCTTGAAAATGTTCCTTTTAAGGTTTTAGAGGATTTTTTGACATTAGTTTTTCAGTTGTTTCTTTGGGATTTTCAAATACATCACAACAGGAAACAACTTTAGGAAAAAATGAAAAATTTTTCTACTTATAATTTGATTTTGTAAATTAACTGAATGTTCGAATTGTACATTTTGTGTCAAAATATGGTGCAGTTTTGCTTTGGAAAACTTATAGAAGTATGATTGATAGAAGTTTAAATTTTTTTTAGTGAAGTAGAAAATTTAAGGTTCTATTTGATCAACAGTTAGCTAGCTGAATTGTCCGCATTGTCGTAATTAGTAACAAGAAAAACAGAAAAAGCGGCCTTTGCGGATGAAATTAAAACTCAATTAAGATTGTTATCTTCTCTAAAACTTCTGCGTATAAAAGATGCGCAAAATGAAAACTAAATGAATTTATGTCCAAAAGTAAAAGGAACCTTTTCCTTTTATTCGGTTATATTTTCACAAAATTTTTATAAAGGCTCTTGATTTGGACTGATTGCAAAAGATTTACAAGTCTGATATATTTTAATTAATAAAAAAAGAAAATTGAAAAAAATGTAAAGGTGATTTTAACTTTTTACTTTGCTTTTTGAATTCTTGATCCGGTACTTGATAGTTTGCTGTTTTGATCGTATTGCAGCGAATTGTTTTGTAAATTAACGTCTGTGTTCGTATAAGCTACTTTTTGGCCAATTACTGCTCTTTTTGTGCTTGAAGTTTCTGTGAAGAGCTATTTTATTTTATAAGATAATTGAGATTGCATTTAGTTTTACATCTGGTAAAATTATATCAATATTAAGGTTCTGAGTTTTTCATTTTTCATAATCAGGAAAATTGCACTGAAGTGTAGTCTGGAACATTTGGCTCATTTTAGCTTGGCAAAACTGATCACCCAAATAGTTTTTTCTCCAGTTTTTGACAAACTTAAGACGTATATTGAAACATTCCGTGCTGAATTGTCCCACAGCCTCACATGAGCCATCTTGTTCTTTTTACCTTTTCCGTTTACGTTTACGTTCCTGTATTTAATTACATTTGAACAAATTATTCATTCGGGATTGGGCAACTAACCACAACACGAACTCGAACAGTATTGACAAGAATCCAATGGCCACGAACACTGTCAGCAGAAGGACAGCAATGTCCAGATTCCGTCTGTCCATTAGAAATACTATGTACTGGAAGCGTGTCATTACTGAACTGAACACTGCACAGATCACAATCAGCAGAATGATCAGAACCAATAACAGGAAGAAAGTCACCACACATGACATCAAGTGTGGGTTGTCCCCAGTGCACTGTTATATTGGGGTTATTTCATAGTTTAAGACGCTCACAGGGCGTATTATACAAAACTTCAAACTGCGAAAATTATTACCTCTTTGAGTCGAAATCTTTTGTCGAACTTTATTTAGGGATGTCATCTTGTTTGAAACTTAATCTGCATATAATATTCGTTCATTCAGCTTATAACGAATCTTCCAAATTTGGGGTTTCAAAAATTTAATTTTTTACAGTGACCTATACAATGTAGCCAAAATCCATTTTAGGGTATCAAACTATCACACAATCTGTAAGAAATGCATCATCATTAAGTGGTGCCCTAGTTGTGAAATTGTCAGCTTTTAAACATAAGAAGTTGCCGGTATCGTCGGTTTTTTTTCTAGCCAAAAAACGACGTAAATTCCAATAATTTTTTTGTCTGTATCAACGTTTTTGTTTGGTATTTAACATAAGAAAGAATCGGTATCGTCGTTTTTAAAATTAGAAGAGATTCGTTATCGTCGTTTTTCAAACATAAGACGATTTCGGTATCGTTGTTTTAAAACGTAAGAGATATTCGGTATCGTCGTTTTTAACGCAAAAGAGATACTGTAATGTCGTATTCTTGAACAATGACGATAATAAGAAATATTGTCAGAAAAAATAACTCAAGTTGATTTAGAAAACCAACATTTGACATTTTCCTGTATTTTCTAGCGATGTTTGCCTCCTCTTTTCTCATCCGGCTAAGGTGGAGTTACAAACAAGCAATTATAGGAGAAATGAGTCCGAGCAAACGGCAAAACGTTTTTTACGTCTATTAACCGAACATACCGAATCTGGCTAAACCAAAAATACCGAATCTTTCTTACGTTCCAAACCAAAAATACCCAATTTGTCTAAACCGAATATACCAAGGCATTTTTACGTTCCAGAACAAACACATCGACGATTTCTTACGTTTGAAATCAAACATACCGAACCAACCGAACGTACCGACGATTTCTTACTGGAAAATCGGACATGCCGAACATTTATTGCATCGTTTTTATTCGGTCTTCTGGACTAGGGTGACACCTTTTGGGGAATCAAAAAATGACCAGGGCCGTTGAATAAATTAAGTGCCATTTTTGAGCATCACAGAAATGGCACTGCGTAAGTAATCAAATTAGTTCTCCGGGCAATACACTTTTTTTGAAATCTGTCAATATGTCCTTACTGATTTTTGAACGATGTAACTATGTTTATAAAATAAATTGAGTAACTAGGTAATGAAAATCGATTAACAAGATCGAAACAAACTAAAACAAACTAAAATCGAAATAAACTTTAAAAAATGTCTACAACTTAGTTCTAGGAATTCTGGTTAAGGAAATCTAACAATTGAATTCTGGTATAGATAGTAGGAAGTGTTAGGAAATTATAAAAACGTTAGGAAGTTTTAGATAAATCATGAGAAAAAAGCTGTGAAAACAGCAAAGCTACTGAAAATCAATGTAAGTATGTAAAATTTGGGGCTGGAAGATGTTTATAAAAAAAAAGATCATCGACCTCACAAATTTCTTCTGGCAAAATTTTAGCTCTTTCAGCTTATTTCATACAAATTACCAGCGTATTGTTAAAGGTGTGATGTGGTTTAAAGCTCGATATCGTGCATCTGATCCCTGTCTCTCTGCACGTGTCAATAGATCTCAATTCTCTACAATTGTTTTTGTTTGTTTTGGACAAAAACATTTTGCAAGAAGTGTAGACAAACGCAAAAACGCTGAAAGAGTTGAATAAATTTGGGGAAAATGGCTGAAAATGCTGCAAATATGTAGCTGAATGAGAATCGCACTCAATGCTGGAATTTTGCTTAATGTGATCTTTAAAGCGCGGAAAAATTAAAAATTATTTCAGGGGAGGTGCCTCAACCCTATCATCAACACAACTTTGCGCTGACAGTGCGCGGGCTGCTCAACTCGGGTAACAGGTTTTGTTGGAAAATTCTAACAACAGTTTTTACATTTGTAAAATGATCATCCAAGAAAAATTGTTTTGATAGTAAAATGATAACGTGCTATCTGTTCGATAGCTGAGAAACTCCTATTTTATGCAAAAGTTCGAGCCATTCGTATATGCACTTGAATGTTGAGAGCAAAAACATAGCCGAAAAAATTCCGGAAGCAACTCGAAGCGTCAAAACTTCACAAACAAACCGCAATTGCAGCTGAAGCCATTACATTTTGTATTAAAGTATTAACTCATAACCTCCTCAGGTCTGAACTAATTGGTGAAATGTAAGCCACTGTCACCAAGAGAAACGAAATGCGGCAAAATTTTAAGTTAGTGATAACGTTTAGTAACGTGAAAAAGTCCCAAGTAATTGGGATGGCGAAAATACTGAGAGGTTGAAAAACCACTACAATTAGATTTCTAATCATTGCAAATAAAACAAAGCAAAAGGTATTTTTTTTTCTTCGCTGGAAATATTCTAGAGATGATTTCATACTAATTCAAAAATCAGGTTAATCATAGAAAAGACATAACAAACAGGATAAATATCAAAGGCAAAAAATCATTTAAGGAGAATGCCAAGGCTGAAAAATTGCATTAAATTGTGATAAGTGAATTATTTCAAAAAAAGTGTTCTAGTAAACTCTCAAAACTGCCTCATACTGAATGAAATCAATTGTAAGCCAAATAAATAACAAAAAACTAAGAAAAAGCTGAAATCAATCAATTTTTGAACAACTGAAAAAATTAATATAACGAATAGAAATGTAGGTGCTAGGACAAAGTTAGAATGATTCAATCTAAAAAGTGAAGAATATGGTCTCAATTTAAGGAACACCGAAACTAAAAGATCAATTCTTGATTTTTGAAAATTAAAAAATCAAATTTAAATAATCAAGAAAAACGAATAGATTTCATTGTTCAGCATTCGAAACATAGAAAAGACAACAGGTCTTCCAAGACAAAGATCCATCCTCATGAACTCATGAACAGAACAAAAAGAATCAAATATACGAAACAATGAAACGCTTTGCAAAAAATGTTCAAAAGTCAAAATTTTCTAGAGACTGCATTTATGAAAAAAAATTCAACTAGTTTTCAAAACGTTCACGCCACAAAAGATTGAATAATGAAAAGCAAATAAAATGTCTCATTTTCACAAAAAGTCACAATGACAAATCTCTAGCAAATAAAACGACATTCAAAACAAAAAAAAACAGAAAAATTTTTTTAAAAAATCTACCAAATTGGGATAAGCATATGTAAAATTTTATTAAACAAAATTACATCGAGGTGGAAAGTGTTGTTGAATATATGAGTTATCAAAGGTACAATGCCATATTAACTAATTTTTGACAAAAAGATGGCTGAAAGATCCAGAAAGACGGCTGAAAGATCCAAGAAAAATAATAAAAAAGCCAAAAAATAACTGAAAAATTAAAAAAAAACCAATTTTAAAATTCAAACCCATTTTCAGGCTCTGCAAAACACTTTGGTATCAATTTCCAAGGTTTAAGGTTCAATATAGCAACCAAGAAATATATTTTTACAAAAACCAAATTACAAGAAAAAAAACTTGGCTACTTAGACGAAATAACGGCTGAAAATGGTTATCTATATGCGCCATTCAGTCAGAAATAATTTTTCAAAGTCAAAAAGTCATTCAATAAACGCAGCGCATGATCAAAAAACTTCTCCCGCTCAGAAAAAAATAGTTCACTCTGCAATTTTACGCACTTTCGCTTTTAGGTCAAAACATCGTCTGAACGAATAGCACTTCCGACAAAAACCTCAAGAAAACAAATACTCCTCTTTGAGTCGTAACAACAGCATGCAAGACACTTAACCGTAATTTCAATACCAATTTTATGTAATAATCGTTATAAAATCTTCATTACTGGAAAAAGAATAACTTTACAAGATTTACTGTTCATGAAATGAGTGACATTGCAAAAGGTACACAAGAAAATACTCGAATATAAACAAGTATGCCTAATAAAAAAACCACGAACACCGGAGCTGAGGAGAAGAGAGCTGGCAATTCTAGCAATGCCACCAAATTTTTTTACAGTAATAGACGTTAATTTGATCTAAAGACAGTAAAATTTGTTGTTTATGAACAAAGTTTTGAACAATTATTGCACTGAGAAAAAAAGAAGAAAACATGTATTTTTGTTGCTCAAGTTTAGTTAAGTCTATAAAAATTTTCGGATTTACAGGTTTTGTGCCGAACCCACTAAGTGGCAGGTACGAACTAATTGCTCAATTCGTTATTATATTTCCTTCAATGAACTTTGGCCAATTTTTATTTTTATCGTAGAAAATTGTGAACAGTATCAACTAAAAGCTTGTTCAGCACAAAATATAAAGTAAAAAGTTTCCATTTTTGTTTTTATCGAGAAGTTATCGGAGTTTATAATTTTAGAGAATATTGGCTGATTTTCACTACTTTTGTTCACTTGTCTTGAAATTTCAGATGAAACATTGTTTTATTTTTCGAAGGCAAAATGTTGTCAATGAAAATAATGGTTTCAGTTTTTCAAGTAAATGGATGGTATCTTTGGTTTGGTATTTTGAAAAAAAAACATTGGCTAATTTTTATTCTAATTTAACTGTTTTTCATAAACACCAGAAAAATAAGTCAGTTTAGCTATAACAAGTATTAGCTTTTAAAACACGGGCCCAAAATCTTCTTGTTAAACTTGTAGGATCTCTACTTCCTAGCCAAACTATTTAAAACAGCAGTTCTGACTGTTATTGGCTAATATAGTTTAACTTAACGCAATTTTGTTCATTTTCCTACGCAATTTCATTCAATTCCGAATGTTTTGTTCTTTCGAAGATTTAGGTCTCCAGTTCATTTGCGAAGCAACAAGAGGTTTATTATTGAAAGGATTGTGGCTGCCTACAAACTAAAATCTGATAAAAAATAATAAAATTTGTTGCTGTCTCTTTTTTCGAACTTTTAAAGGTGATTTTTTCTCCTTTTTATATATCAACAAGACGCTCATATAAAAAGAGGTTTTATTAATACATGAGCAGTAAAGGGGTTTCCAATTAATTTGTTTAAAAGCCTTAATCTTTAATACTCTTTTTGGAGACAAATAACAAATTTGTGTTGCAGAAAATTTTCCGTTTTAGAGGGTTTGTTTATCAGGTACGGAAGTTTAACTGAATTGCTGTTTGTTGCTGGCCGTCTTGCGCAAATCCAGAAAAAACCGAACCATGTATCCCCTGTGGTGCATGAATCTGAATAATTACGTTGGAATGAATCAATGGGCCATTCACACCGTCTTTTTATAGAAATAAGTGTAAATGATTGACTTTTGATTTTTTGTCTTGCCTGAGTAAACTTTGATTTTTTGTCTTGCCTGATACTCTCATAACTGTCAAGTCCCCCTTGATTTTCTAAGGACATTTATTTCGCCAAGAAAAACTTATTCACGGTTTTCAATTAAGGGCTTATGATTTCTATATCTTTGACATCATCAGATGCAAAAAAATATAGTTTTGGCTGTTCTTGTCATTGGTACTTTAGTATTATCTTTCAGTCCCTGTGACAGGATTCATCATTTTTCAGGAAAAGTTTATAACATAAAAAAGATTTTCGTAGATATTTTTTGCTTTAACTTAAAAAAAGTTTTTTTTTCAAAGAGCAGTGGCTTTTTTACAAATCTTGTCCCTCTTAAAATTAAATTTTTAATCTGTCTCAATAAAAGCAGTGTCCAGATGCTCTATTGCAAAACAACATTGATTCTATTTTGTTTCTTTCAAAATGAGGATTTCGAGTTTCGCAGTATTTGTTTTTTTTAACCGAAAAGCGCTTTCTCTTGTCGCGTTTTAAAATCAATGGATGTTTGTCAGTTTAAAGTTAATATTTTTCAAAATATCATATTTTCGTTTTTTGAAAGATTATTATTTTCAAGATTTTTTTCTGATTTTCTGAAGCTATCTTTATTTTGTTGTTATTGAATTGCATTGATGTTTTTTGTTAGTTTGCCGTTTACTTTAGAAAAAAACATTCATTGATGTCAAACATTTTTTTAGGATGTTAATGTTTCTAATATTTAGTTACGTTTTCTTTTAATATTGATGACAGTATTTTTTAAAATTACTTTTTCAATGTTTTATCCCAACTACGATGATGTACGAATTTTTGAGCATATATGAAAAACATTACTTTTTCACTTCTTCTTCCACTTTATGTATCTCAATTAGGAACAAAATTTTTAACAACTTATAGTTTAGTCACATTAATGACAGATCTGATTTCCTTTCAAGCAAAAACTAAAGGAACTTTTTTAGTTTTTTAGTGTTGATCAAAGACTTCTTGGACCTCATAATTCCTGATCTCAAAGAGTACTGAATGTTTCGGTTTCACTGTAAATTATGTTGTATCAACAGAGCCTGTTTCGTTTTGAGAATAAAAGGCGTCATATGACCTTTAATATGACTTTTTTCCATTCAAATTGCAGTTTTAGTTTATATCTGATGTTATTTAGTACCTGACCAATTATTTTTTAAAAAATTTTGGTAACTGTTGAAAAATGACTTCATTTGTTCTACATAATTGGCTTTGATGTCTTGTATATTTTCGCATATTTGAATTGAAAGGCATTGTGAGAAGCGCTATAAAATTAAGGATTTGATAGATTTTTTATACGATTGCTTGCTTTTTTAGTCTCATTTCTACACAACCAAAAAAGGCACTTTTTCACGCAAGAGTGGAACACAATGCACTTTTTTCCATTCGAGGTTGCATAATAAAGCATAATCTAGTTTGGTTGTGCAAAAATCATATTTAATAAATAATATATATTTACTTTACTCGTTGTAAAATTTTGTACATGACATCGTCAGTGGAACTCTTAGTTGTTATAAAATGAAACTTTTTTTCTTAAATCCCCTGTTAATTGGTTAAGTAGAAAAAGTTAGAGATTGAGTAGCAACTAAACATTAATAAAAAAATCTTGCCAAATTACGCAATTGTTTCGGTGATATTGAATTCAGATTGTCAATATTGACTGAACAATTTAAGTTTTTAATCTCTTTGTCAACCCTCCCGCTGCTTAGTAGTGCACACTATCAAGGGATTGCAAAAAAAGACATCGTTCATCTTTATGCAAGAGTAGAAAAATATCATTCAAGAGTTTAGCGTATCCATGGGTCCAATAATGAACTGCGCTATCTTAATTTTTTTTTCAGAATTGCTTTAAATTGTAATAGAGACGCCACAAACATTTTTTAAAATTTTCAGTGCAAATTGAAAATTGATGTAGGATATACTGTAATTAACTTCAACATCCTTTCGTGAAATAGAATAACGTTGCTTGAAGCTATATCCTGATTTATTTAATCAAGCTATAAACAAATACATTTTCAAATACATTTTAAAACTCAAAATTTCTATGCAAAAATGTTACCAGGCGGTGTATGAATTAGACGTCATGGTTGTACTATGTTCTTATGGGTATAATTCTTTTTTTACAAAAATGAGTGAAGAGCGATCTATTACTAATCGAACACTTATTCATTCAATAGTTCACTTATACAAAAATTTCAAAGCCCCCAAAATTTTTGTACATTTTTATTAGAACCGCAAAAGCCAATTCTCACAGTTTCAAAAACGTAAAAATACTCTGACGGGTTGAAATTCTTTTGACCATTAAATTCACCCGGCTTCTATATTTAGACACTTTTAAATTCCACTTACTTTCCGACCAGAGAAGACAAAAAGAGCTGTGAAAATGGAAAACAGAAAAGAGAGGGTAAGAAAATGGGCCCAATTTGGAGGTCTTTGGCGGTGCTAGCATCCATCATAAATTGGAACTTATTTGTCATTGTCTGAAGGAAACAACTAATCTGTCAATAACTACTACCCTCAAATCACGCCTTAAATCCCACCCCCCTTCCTCCTGTACTCTTCCACCTCAACCCCCCATCCCATTAGCCTCAAGAGCACACTCGATCTTGCCTCTAACCAGTTTAAGTTCACATAATTGTACATATATTTCTTCAGGAAAAAATAATCCTCTCTTCGTCCTCGATAAATTGCTTCCTTTTTCGCACATCTCTTTTTTCCATTAACTTTGTACCGAAACCAAAATCTCCTTTTAGATTTTCTCCGTTATGGCTTGAGGTTATGATTAACTAGCATCTTTTTTGCAACCAAAATGCAGACAATGTGAAATCAGATGAGCGGAAACAGTGACTAAAAATCCTACGCGAGATTCGAACTTAATTACACAAATAAATTACACATAAATAAATCCTTGTTATAATCCGTTCTCTAAATCCGTTTTCACTCATATCAGATAAAAATGGAAAACTGCTCGTTTTAACCTCTTTTCTGTCCATTTTAATTTGGTTGCCTTTTACGAAATTATCTATTCATTTAGAACGAGTACCTTGTCTTAACTATACACTCAATCAAAAATCCCTTGTAAACGTCGCGTTCAAATTGGTTTAAAAGCCCTGTGAGCTCTTCATCAGAAAACTTCGATTGACCGTAAACAATCTGAAACAAACAGGTAAACTTCTATCAATTATTCGAATTCGAAGCTTTGTAAAATGCTTTTGCAGCGTTTTTATATGAGCGTATCAAAAAATGAGCGTATAAAAAACGCCCACTTATCAACATTTAGGGTCAAATATAAGAGAAAATAGATGTTCTCCCTAACAGCTCATTATGTTTCAGTTTGCGAACACCATAGTGCTTTTAGTTGAAATAAAAAAAACTAGTTGAAACTGACAACAATGTTTGCATCCATAATGTGGGCACAAGAAAACTGAATCAAATATTTCTTTATTTTTAATTTCTAACTTCTCATCTTTATCAATGAAAAGCCAAACTATTTTGACGCATTTAAAAACAGTGTTCGTCCAACTAAAAGCAAAATTCTACTGAAAAGGGTCCATTGCTTTTAACGAGAAGTCTTGAAAAAATGAAACTGTCATCTGAAAAAAACTAATCAAAAATAATTATCGGCGATGAAAAAAAAATTTACACAGCGGCCATTTACTTTACACATTTTTGATTTGTTGTTGGTTAATGCACAATTATTGTGAATGACAAATTTTCAGACATAATTATTGTGAATGACAAATTGAACTTCAGAAAGAGAACGAAAAAAATTGGTTGATGAAACTGAAAACCACAATCGGAAACAAAAAAATTTTATCATGAAATAGGTTAAATTGAAAACAGTTACTGAATTGTGCAATGTAAAAACAAAACTGTTTTTTCTTAAAATAAAATATGAGAAATGCATAATGTATCTAAAAAAAATTAGAAAAGAGAGTATAATTTTTCCAAATTTTTTGAGAACTTCTCCGTGTAAAAAATGGGATCTATTATTTTTCGCCGCTTTCCCCGTGTTTTTATGCCCCCCGTTATAATTTAAGCATTGTTATTTGAGTATTTGTACTCTAAACAGTTTTTCATGAAATAGGTTAACTGGAACACAGTTACTAAATTGTTCGATAAAAAAAAACAAAATTTTTATTGCTTAGAATAAAGTACGAGAAAGATAACGTAACTAAGAAGTAAAAGGAGATGATGAAAATTTTACGCCTAAATTTCATAGCAAAGTCAAATGATTTGAACAATTTATACTCAAAGACTGTTCTTAGCAGTAGTTTTGGACTTTTTCGTCTTACTTTTCGGTATCGTAGTAAAATTAAATTTGAGCAATTTCAGTATTTGTACTCCATTAATTCCAGTTTTCAATTACCTCTAAACTATACATTGTTGGTTCAAACCACTTTTATTGGTTGGAACTAGTTAAATTGTACCCAAAGCTCAAATTAAAATTATTACAAAGGCAAAAGTTTTTTATCGCCCTAAGAAATCCATTGAATTTGAAAACGATTAATTAGTGTTGATGTAAAATGTGAAAAAATTTGCATAGAGACAACTACAAATATAGAACAGTGTAACATTAGAATTATACAAATTAAACAAAATTTAATTTTCTGAAGATCACTTCATTTGCTTTTTTTGGTTTTAGAAATTCAAAATTATGAATATTGAATATTCGAAACTAAAACAATTTGAATGAAAGTTGCGCAGTGTTGAAACGTACAGTTTGGCCCTTTTACATTAGGTGTATCGAGTTTTATCTGCCGCAAATGGCATTTAATGAACACTTAGCATTTAATGAACACAAAGAAAACAACATTTTCCAACATTGCGAACAGTCCCAACAAAGATCCATCTCTAGAAAATGCATGCTTGAATACCAAATATTCATATGCATTTATATTTGTGTTTGTCTTGTAGATTCCCAAAAAAAAAAACAAAAAAAAACGTTTCATAAGGCTAGTATTTTTTTGAACTTAGTATGCTCAGTAAACCAATTAAAACTAAGATCCTTTCTGTTTGTGCCCCCCGGACGTTATGCAACCCCAAATTACAGAGCACGTGCCATTACATAGTAAATTATTATGTAAAAATATGGCGGATCTTTTCCGTTTGTGCCCCCCCCCCCCCAGTACGTTATGCGCCCCCCAGTTACAGAGCACGTGTCATTACATAGTAAATCATTATGTAAAAATATAGCACGTTTGTCTGGGGGGTGCAAATAATATGCGCCCACTCTGCTTGGGGGGCACAAACGGAAAAGCTCCAATATGGCACGTGCGTCTGGGGGGGGGGGGTGCAAATAATTTGCAACCACTTAGCTGTGTTATGCATACACTCCTACTTTTCGTTTAAGTAAACTCCTTTTGCTTGCAAGTGAATAATTAATATAACTTTAAATGAAAAAGCGTTATCGTTACCTTTCGTGTTCGACTTCTTTATCCCTGGATAAAAACAATCTGGATCTAGAAAACTGCGTCGGTTTTTCCTACCCTCTGTCTTTCATTATCTTGCTTCAGCATTTATTTTTATTCCAATTCACAGAAGCTGTAAAATTTAGTTGCAAATTTGTTCTATCTCTTAAACAATTGTCAAAGATCATATGTATGTTGGGCTCTTATACCCCCCCCCCCCCCCACCACCACCACCCAGCTTAGTGAACAGATGACATACCCCAAACTTCTCAAGGTAAACATACCGCCGCAGAGGGCTATTATTTCGTCAGTGTGGGGGATGGAAGCTATTACTGGAGAGACCCTCATTTTTAATGGCTAGCCCCACTTCAAAAATACGTTAACTTGTTGACACATGCCTATGAAAACAAAAACTGTTCGGGGGTTGGTGAGACGCAAAAGTTCCTTTAAAAAGGGAGCAAATCAGTTTCCTAGATCGGCTAGCAGCTGTTTTGGTGCCTGGATTGTTGCTCCGAGGCACTGTTGTCTGCGTGGGAGCACTTGACGTCTGGTTAGAATCCATTTACCCAACTTTTAATTTGTGACTCCAGTTTTACTGCACATCTGTAAGGGAATATTAATAGTCATCACTTGGATACAAAATTTCTATAGTAACATGCGGAAAGGGCAGTTTAGTTTTCGGAAGTCAACTAATTGAGAACGACTGAAGCGCGGGTTTCTGCTCATACGCTCGTGCTAATGAGAAAATTGAAGCGCCAATTTTTATGAAATGTTGGTGGCTATGTATTATTAAAAATGTCAGTACATGGCAGGATCACTTTCTGGCGCAAAATCAAACGTCAATAGGCCATCAGAGGAGTACTCTGAAAAGAGTGCAAAAAAGGAATCCCAGGTTGAGGTCCCTGACCGAAGCCGGATATGTCCAGACCAATGACAACGCACGAGGGGGGCGTCGTGCGTTCAAAATTACACGGTCTGTAAACACGGATGAACGCACGATGGTCTTGACATGAATGCACAAAAGTTTGAACATGAAAGCACGAAAGTCTCGTGAATGCACGAAAGTCTGAATATGAACGCACGGAAAATGTCGTGCGCTCATGATCAGACTTTCGCACGTTCATTTCCAGACCACCGTACGTTCATCCCAGACTTTTGTGCGTTCATGTCCAGAATTTCGTGCGTTCACCAGACGGAAAAAATTTACCTGCTGGGATGCAGTGCAGATCCTTGAAGATGAACCCAGAGGGTACAAAAGTTCCACAAATCCAGATATTTAAAGTCTTTTCTCTAGAAAACTTGAGGTACACGAACATCTCAACTCCAATAGGAAAACAATTTTTTTTGCTGGGCGGTATCAGACTTTCGCACGTTCATTTCCAGACCACCGTACGTTCATCCCAGACTTTTGTGCGTTCATGTCCAGAATTTCGTGCGTTCACCAGACGGAAAAAATTTACCTGCTGGGGTGCAGTGCAGATCCTTGAAGATGAACCCAGAGGGTACAAAAGTTCCAAAAATCCAGATATTTAAAGTCTTTTCTCTAGAAAACTTGAGGTACACGAACATCTCAACTCCAATAGGAAAACAATTTTTTTTGCTGGGCAGTATCAGACTTTCGCACGTTCATTTCCAGACCACCGTACGTTCATCCCAGACTTTTGTGCGTTCATGTCCAGAATTTCGTGCGTTCACCAGACGGAAAAAATTTACCTGCTGGGGTGCAGTGCAGATCCTTGAAGATGAACCCAGAGGGTACAAAAGTTCCACAAATCCAGATATTTAAAGTCTTTTCTCTAGAAAACTTGAGGTACACGAACATCTCAACTCCAATAGGAAAACAATTTCTTTTTGCTGGGCGCAAAATTTAATATGGAGTTTTCCTACCAACATTGAGAGCAAAGTGAAACGCTAAAGAGCCAATTTTGTAATGAAAAAACTCATTCAGCTGGCTGAAATCAACATGAACGCATAAAATCACCAAACCAAAAGGCAACAAAAGCGGGAGACAAGCCAGAGACGAATAAGACGAGCGAGAGACTTATTTATTCTGTTGTGCTCCCGAATTGTTTTCTACGCCAGTACCCCGTTACAATTTATATGTTGTTATTTGGCACGTTATGATGAAAAAAGCACGTGCGACTGGTGTCGTAAAAGATATAAGCCCTGTAACCTGGGGGGGTGGACAGAATAGATCACAAGAAAGAGTAAAAATTTTCGGCATCAGAACTTGGTGGCTTTAACTACGAGTACGAATCTTGATTATGTCAGTTTGACATTTCGTGTAATGACATCGTTAGTTTGCGCTATTTAATTTGACTTTTCGTGCGGCTTCGCATTCCAAATCTTTTTCCCCGGAAATTCACTAGAAGATATGGTCTGTTTAATCAGCGGTGTTTGAATATTTTACAAATTTGAATAAAGAGATAAAACTTTGCAAATCAAATACGGTAATGTATCCAATGTAAAGAAAACAACGAGGAGGCTCAGCAGAGTGCGTTCGCACATAAAGTTTCCACCTCGCTCAAACGCATCCTTGACTTAATTGGTTACCAAATGAGGAAGAGATGGAAAATATTCAGAAAAATACAATCGTTCAACAAGTCACTAATGGAATGAATGATTCCAAATTAGAGGGCCGATGAAAGTTGTTGTTATTATAACCACTAGAAAAGACAACCCTAAAATTCAAATAACCAATATTAATAAGGACAAAAACTCGATGTCTATTTTAAAAATATAATGGTATCAAAAAACAAAAAGCATGAGATAAAGCCTAAACAAAACAATGTAACCTACAATTCATTAGAAAAGGTATGGGATCTGTCCTCAATGCGACTAAATATCAAGTCGACAAAACAAAGAAGAAAGAGGCGATGTTCAAAAAATTCTATTTTCGAAAAAAGTTATTTTCAAAGTGACAAAAATCAATAGATAGTAACTGAAATCTTAAAAATTTTCTTTTTGCTCTCCATAGGAAGCAATAGAGACCCGTCATCATTGATTGTACGTCATGCGACTTCAAAAGTTCGGTCAAATAGCGGCAAAATTGTAAACTTTTATAAAACTTGGTATGAGCAAAAATGGTAGTGAAGCCGCTCAAACCAAAAGTTTTTATCTAAGAACAATAAACATGTTCAATTGAGCAATTTATGAGGAACCAAGGGCAACTAGTTTTTTGTTATAATTTAAAAAAACCTATAAAATGTACAAATCCCAAACTATTTTTAAAATCTTGCAATAGTAAAGCCGAGAGACAAATGTTAAAATTAAAACAACTCTAAGCACTAAATTACAACTCACTGGAAACAATTTTTGACCTGTCTTAGCAGAGATTAACCTACTAATTAACCAAAAAATGATTTTAAAAAATTGAAGACGCTCAAAAGCACAATCATGTTTTTGAAAATAAGTATTTCCAAAAGTCATAGCAGACATAATATTTCAACTAAAAGAGATGGACTAACTTGCAGCACCTTTGAAAAACAATTGCTCGTGCTATTAACGAGATAAAGGCACAAGACTACAAACAGCAACAAACACAGGCAGAAGCCAAAGATTTCGCAAAAATTTTTGCGACAACACAATGTTGAAGACACTATAGTTATAAATCTTTATCCACAAGTTCTGTAGATGAAGCGACAGGGTTTCAAAATTCCTAAAAATCCAGTTAATTAAAGTCAAATTTCCTTATTTAAGAACAATAAAAATGATTAAGTCAAATTGAAATTTTTCGTAATGACAATGTTAACTTGCGCTATTTAATCTGAGTTTTTGTGGGGGCTTGGCATCCCCATTCTTCTTCCCGGGGAAATCAATAAGAGATTTTCCCAGACCAAAACGTCCAGACCGAAATGAGCGCACAAGCGAGCATTGGGCATTCGAAACAACACGGTCTGGAAACGCAGATGAACACACGATGGTCTGCACATGAACGCACGAAAGTGTGGAAATGAACGCATTAAAGTCTGATGAATGAGATGGATTTTTTGCAGCACCATCGAAAGCTAATTTCGCATGTTAATATGGAGATCAAGTCACAAGACTATAAAACAAGAACAAATACAGGCAGAGGCCAAAATTTCACAAATATTCACCACAAAGTTCAAAAACACACCACAAATTTCAAAGCACAAATATTCACCACAAAGTTCAAAAACACACCACAAAGTTCAAAGCACTATAAATGTAAGATGTAATCTGCAAGGTCTGTAAATCATCATCTTCTCTGAATACCACCTGGTATTATTATTTAGAAAATGTGGGGCAAAGCATAATAGACCTCAAAAATTTTGGCATCAGTACTTGGTGACTTTAATTAAGAGTACGAATCCTGGCTATGTCAACTTGATAATTTGTGTAATGACATCGTTAACTTGCGACATTTGGTTGAATTTTGACGGGGCTTCTTATCCCAATTCTTCTTCCCGGGGAAATCAATAGGCAAATTGCCAGATACGTCCGGACCAAAATAAACGCATGAGCGGGCGTCGTGCGCTTAAAATTGCATGATCTGGGAACACCGATGAAAGCGACTTGTTTTGAATATGAAAGCAGGAAGGTTCAGACATGAACGCACGAAAGTCTGGTGTTTCAGATGGATTGATTGGCAGCAGCTTACAAAGCCAATTGCGCCTGTTAGAAAGGCGATTAGGTCACAAGATTAAAAAACAACAACAAATTCAGGCAGAAGCCCAAACATCACAAATATTGTCAAGACACCAAAATGCTGAAGGCACTATAATAATAAGACATAATCCGCAAGATCTTAAATCATCATTTACTTCTCTTCTCAATATCAACTAATCTTCTTTATAAAGAACATGGGGGGAAAACAGAATAGACCCCAAAAAAGATTTGAAAATTTTTGGCATCAGAACTTGGTGGCTCCAGTTAAGAGTAGGGATCTTGACAAAGTCAACTTGACTTTTTGTGTAATAACCTCGTTAACTTGCGCTATTTAAATGACTTTTTGTGGAGGCTTCGCATCCCAATTCTTCTTCCTGTGAAACCAATGGGAGATTTTTCAACCCAGACCGACGCCAGATATGACTAAAATGAACGCCCAAAGGGACTTCGTCATTCTAAAATTACGCGCTCTTGAACTACAGATGTACGCACAATGGTCTGGAAATGAACTCACAAAAGTGTGGAAATGAACACATTAAATTCTGATGAATGAGTTGAATTTTTTGCAGCGCCTTAGAAAGCCAATTGCGCATGTTAACAAGGAGATCAAGTCACAAGACTACAAAACAAAAACAAATACAAGCAGAGGCCAAAATTTCAAATATTTTCACAACACCAAAATGTTTAGAGCAAATAAAAACAAACTGTAATCCGCAAGATCTTTAAATTATCCATTGCTTCTCTTCTGAACATCGACTGGTTCTCTTTAAGAAAACAAGGGGAAAACAGAGTAGACCCCAAAGAAGATTAGAAATTTTTTGGCATCAGAATTTGGTGGTTTCAGTTAAGAGTACGAATCTTCACTATATCAACTTGACATTTTGTGTGATGACGTCCTTAACTTGCTCTATTTGTTTGACCTTTCATGCGGGTCTCGCATCCCAATTCTTCTTCCAATGGAAATCAATAGGAGATTTGCCCAGACCGGAGCCGGATATGTACAGACCCAAATGAGCTCCCAGAGGGACGTCGTGCGCTCAAAATTAAATGGTCTGGAAACACAGATGGACGCATGATGGTCTGGAAATGCACAAACGAAAGTGTAAAAATGAAAGCGTAAATGTCTGGTGGATGAGATGGATTTTTGCAGCACCTTAGAAAACCTATTGCGCCTGCTAATAAGGAGATTTAGTCAGAAGACTACAAAACAATAACAAATACAGGCAAAAACCAAAACTCCACAAATATTTTCACGACACCATAATGTTGAGGGAACTTTAATTATAAGATATAATCCGCTGTATAAGATCTGTAAATCTTCCTTTGCTTCTCTTCTGATCATCAACTGGTTTTTTCATAAGTAACACAAGGTTCAAAGCAAAAAAAAGTTTTTGGCATGAGAACTAGGTGGTTTTAGTTAAGATTACAAGTGTTGACTATGTCAACTTGACATTTTCTGTAATGATGTCTTTAACTTGCATTATTTTTCTTGACTTTTTGTGTGTGCTTAGCACCACAATACCAACTCCCGGGGAAATCAATAAAAGATTTGCCCATACCAAAGCCAGATGCATCCAGACCAAAATAAACGCAAGAGGGGGCGTCGTGCGTTCAAAATTACAAGGTCTGCAAAGACCAATGATGGCACGATGGTCCCCGACATTAACGAATGGAAGTATGGACACGAAGCACGAAAAAATTTTGTGCGTTCATAATCATACTTTTGTGCACTCATGTCCGGACCTTCGTGCGTTCATGTCCAAACCACCGTTTTACATCCCAGATTTTTCTTCATGTGCCGACTTTCGTGCATTCACTAGATAGAAAAAATAACTTAATGGGGTGCAGCGCAGATCTTTGAAGATGAATCCAGAGGGTTCCAAAGTCCCACAAAACCAGATTTTTAAAGCCATAAACTTTTAACTAAGAATATTAAACACGTTCAATTGAGCAATTTCTGAAAAACCAATGCATCTACTATTTCTTTTTAAAATTTAAACAAAGTCCCATAAATTGTGCAAGTATAAAAAAATCCCAAACATTAAATATGAAATCTTGTAGTAACAAAGCCGAAAAACAATTGGTTTAAATTAACATTAATTAACACTAAATTTTAAATCAATGGATATGGGTATGGCCTGTATTTACAATGATTAACCTAAAATCGACCAAAAATTGATTTCAAATTGGCCAAGCTCAAAAATCCGAATATGTGGTTGATAACAAATGTTTTCAAAGTCATAACAGACAAAATATTTCAAAAAAAGAGATGGGTTGACTTTCAGCAACTCAAAACCACACAATAACTTCAAATACAGGCAGAAGGAAAAGCTTCACAAAAATATTCACCACACAACAGTGTTGAAAGCACTATAATTTTTTATTGCCAGGATCAGTAATCAACAATGTCTTCTCTTCTGAACATCAACTGGTTTTCTTTGTAAAAGAACTACGTAGAAATGAAAACAAAAAGAAACCCAAAAACTGAACAATATCAAAAACTCAGAAATTTATAAGGTTTATTAGTCGAAGTGGTCAGTCAAAACTAATCACCATAAGAAAACTGATATGTCCAGACCAAAATGCACGCACGAGGGAGGCGTCATGCGTTCAGAATTACACGGTCATAGGAACAAAAAAACAAGAATAAATACACGGTGAAGCCCAAACTTCACAAATATTTTCACAACACCACAAATTTGAAGTCACAATAATGATAAGATGCAATCCGCAAGATCTGTAAATCGTCCATTGCTTCTCTTCTGTGCATCAAATAGTTTCTTTTATAAGAAACACAAGGGTCAAAGCAAAATAAACCCCCCAAAAAAAATTTTAAAAATTTTGGCATTAGAACTTGGTGACTTTAGTTAAGATTACAAATCTTGACTATGTCAACTTGATATTTTGTGTAATGATATCTTTAACTTGCACTATTTGTTTTGACTTTTCGTGGGTGCTTAGCACCCCAGTTCTTACTCCCGGGTAAATCAATAGAGGATTTCCCCCGACAGAAGCCAGATACGACCAGACCAAAATAAACGCACGAGGGGGGCGTCGTGCGTTCTGAATTACACGGGTGGAAACACCAATGAACGCACGATGGTCTGGATAATAATTGAATTTCTGGACATGACCGCACAAAATTCTGGTGAAAATACCAAAGCCTGGACATGATTGCACAAAAGTTTGGATACGAATCACGAAAAAATTTCGTGCGTTCATAAACAGACTTTTGCGCAGTCTTTTCCGGACCTTCGTAAGTTCATGTCCAGATCATCGTTGTACATCCCAGATTTTTATCCATGTGCAGACACTTTCGTTCGTTCAGCAGTTGGAAAAAATTATATTCTGGGATGCAGCGCAGATCTTTGAAGATGAATCCAGAGGGTGCCAATAGTTCACAAGTCTAGATATTCAAAGTCATATATTTTTAACTAAGAACATTAAACACGTTCAATTAGCGATTTCTGAAAAATCAATAACATCTTTTAATTCTTTTCATAATTTAAACAAATTCCTATAAAATGCACAATTATAAAATAATCAAAACCAATTTATGAAGTCTCGTAGGAACAAAGCCGAGAAATAATTGGTGGAAACTAAAACCGTTTTAAACACTAAAATTTTTTTCAATGAATAAGGGTTTTGTCCTGTATTTACAGAGATTCCCCTACAAACGACCGAAAATTGATTTAAAAAAAGCCCCAGCTCAACAATCCAAATATTTGGTCGATAAAAAGTATTTTGAAAAATCGTAACAGACATAATTTTTTAACTAAGAGGTCGGCTAATTTTCAGAAACTGAAGACCACAAAAAAACCATTAAATACAGGCAGACTTCACAAACGTTTTCTCTAGACAACAGTGTTGAAGGCACTATATTTATAGGATGTTATTGCCAAGATCAGTAAACCAACATTTTTCTCTCTACTGAACATCAACTGGTTTTTTTTGTAAAAGAACTACGTATAAGTAACAACAAAAAGATACCACAAAAAATGAACAATATCAAAAACTCAAAATTTTATAAAGCTAAATAGTCGAAGTCATCAATCAAAAAAAAACCATAAGAAAAATTAAACTGTAAACTGAAAAAAATAGTTGACACATCATATTGATGAGGTTCAGCTACATCATGACAAATTGAGAGCAAAAAGTGGACTGTTGACAAAAATTTTCATTCTATTTTCAAAAGTTCATTAAAACTTTTGAAATTCATTAAAACAGTTAGCTATAATTTGAAATCTTCAATTAGGTTAAACATACGTCTTGTGGACCCAATAGAGACCTATCACTATAAATTATATGTCATACAACAATAGAAAAAAACACAATCACCGATGTCAAATAAACAAACTCACATATATTCAAAAAGACGCACAAAATTATGCGTGTGAACTCTGTCTCAGCCCATAAAACAATAAAATTTTCAACAAAAACATTTGACATATTCGGTTGCGGATTTTTTCCATGCTTTAAATTTTTTCCACTACGCATTCTTCCAAATGAACCTTCCAATAATCTCAAAACTGAACAAAAAACACAATGAACCTAGAAAATGTCCAATTATGCTCAAAGTCAATACAAAATTTTTAAAGCTCGTAGCATCAAAACCAAGAAACAATTATTTAAACATAAAATCGTTAGAAACCGTAACTGATAACTTTCAGGAAATAGGTTTTCGCCTGTCTTTACTGATACTACGCCAGTAATTGAGAGAAATAAGGTAAAAAAAATGGCAACAAATAAAAAATTCATAGACATTTTTTATAACAATTATGTTCAGGGTTCTACTCGGCCTTAGATAACAAATGAAAACATGATCTATGATCCAAAGAGATCAGATCGATTTTTTATTGGGCAGACTAAATCATTGGACTACAAAATTATAACTATTTAAAGCAAAACATAAGGTCTTCAGAAAATTATACGAAAACTTTTTGTCAAAGGCATAAAAACCATGAGCGTAACTCTGAAACAAATACATATGTTTGTTCAGCCCCGTTTGTCAATTCTTATCTGTCAAAAATTGAGCCCTAATTTGAATTTCTTGGCAGTGAATAATACAAAAAAAAAACAATAAAGGCTGAAATTTGTTTAAAAAAGGCCCCGCCTCAATAAAATATGCACCGTATTTTAATGTAATCATACATGGTGGGACCAAGATCAGCCCTGATGACATTGTGCGTCTATGACAACACTTAATTGTTCAAAAGGAATCAAAATAAATCAACTTTTAAACAAACTTTCTGCATATATGAAAAAAATGCATTTTGTATTGTTATCGTTATTGAAATTCCGAAAAACTGACAAACTTATAATTCCAGAAGACTCTTGTGAATACTACTAGCTCTCCTTTTGAGCTAATAAAGAAAATTTCCGTAGTTTTTAACTGTTTAATTCCAGCAAAAATAAATAAAATGCGCTAAAAAAGCATATTTGTTCCTATTTTTGACCAAAATAAGTCTGAATTCTGAAAAAATTAGCTTTATTTCTAATAATAAAAAACTAGGATCGAACAATTCGGTAACCGTCTTCTATCTTCAAATATAAAACCAATAACACTACCGTTAACAATTACAACATATTTTAGCAAAATTGACGAAAATTGGCCAAAAGTTATGGAAAATTTGAATGAAAGCAGCGTATTTCGGCCGAATGTTCGCAAAATTTAAAATCTCGATAGCTCCCTTTAAGGAACGAAATTTGAAAAAAAAATATTCCGTATTCTTCACTGGACGGGCTTCCTAATGATACTCCTCACAATTCTTTTCGATGATTATATCGATCTGCGAAAATTGACTGAACAAAAAAAGCCCATTTGAGTATATAGTTCCTCCCCACACTTAAGTGCGTCGGAACAAAAAATGTGTTTTATTGTGATATCAATCAATTTGATCAGCAAGAGGATCATTGCTAGAACAAACCAAAAAAAATGTAAAGTGGATTTTTGGTGTAGAGGTTGTAGACCTACTGTTTGTCAAATCAAGTATCCAACGCCTGGGTACGTAAAAGATGTATTCCCACTAATCTGGGGGGGGGGGGGGGAATAAGGGGTCGTTCCCCTTATAGCACACCCTGAAAATATAACCCGACATTGTTTTATTAATAGTATGATTGAGGAGATTTACGTTATATGATTTTAGGCTGGGAGGGGGGCTATAATGGGAGAGTCCGAAAAAGAATAGGTCCTCAATTTCTTAGATTCAGTTTGTTCGGTTTTAAGCGTAAGAAACAGTCGGCATGTTCCAAATCATTGAAAAAATTACTTAAGTATTTTACTACTCATACGTATATCAAGACTCAGTGAGTTTTATTTAATAAACTGAATCCAAATCAATGTTCAAAAAGTCTGTTAATTTTTTATCTTAAGTTTTTTAAATCAGCTGAAGATAAAAACTAGATCAATTTTACTTATGAAGGAATTGGAGGTTATTTTACAAGAGGTACTTTTGAAAAGCCAGCGACTAGAACATTATCAAAACATTTTACTACTTAATAAACGAAGCACCTGAATTTTGTCTAGAAAAAACCAACGATAACTTACATTTTGAAAGGAACATACCGAAGCTGAGAAAACCTAACATACCGAATCTAAGAGACCAAACAAACCGAAAATTTTTTATGTTTGAAGCCAAACAAACCAAAAAAAAACTCGACCGACAGTTTCTAACATGGAAAAGTGAATAATCGCAACATTTCTTCGCTCGTTTTTATTCGATCTTCTGGACTACGTTTATCAGAGTTGACTGGGGATATTTAGTTGTTGCCTGCTGTTGATCTGTAGGGCTTGAAGATAGGATACAGTCAAGTAAATGGAACCACCTATGTTGGAGTACAAGCATTTGTTAACTATCAAAGATTCTCCAATCAGAAAAAAAATAAATTGCAATAATGAATGACAAATATCAGTCGTTTTGTCAAACAACGATTGAAACTATCGTCGAAACATTAGACTCAAAAACGTCTTAAAATTGATAATGCCGGAAACGACTAAATTAAAATCAATTAAAGCGTTTCCTTATAAACGATTTATCAGTTCACTTCTTTCCATCAAGTCCTGTTAAAATTTCTGGCAAAAGTAATCAATTCCTTTACTCAGCAGAAATTTTTATTAAAAAATTTCTTTTTCAACAGATAGAAACACTTTTTTACTGCTTCACGAATAACACTTTTGTGTTCAGAATTACAACCAACCGTTGATTGAGATGCAAATTTTTCAGGATACTTTTGTAGTTCTGAAAAAATGTTGAGATCATGTTGAAGTTTTTTTTCTACTTATTTTTATTCAAACTAAATAAACTGCTTAAATTGATCTTTTGAGCCAAAAAGATGGCCTTGACATTTAGACCATTTTGAGAGTGTGAAAATTCGAATACAATTTTCTCCGTTTCGTCACAGCTAAAACTTCTCAATTATTCACGAGTAATTGGGATCCACTCTTTTCGTTAGCATTGAATTATTGGTAAAAACGCAAAAATCTTTGAAACTTTAAACAAGATGAAAAAAGGGAGAACTGTCCCAGAACGAAATCTATATTTGTTCCGACCCTCTTGAGGGGGAGGAACTATATACTCATTTTTTTTTATCAGACAATTTTGACCGATCGATATATTCATTGTACCGAGTTGTGAGTGGTATCATTAAAAAGCCTGCCCAGCGCAGAATATGGAATTAAAAAGATTTTTTTGAATTTCGTCTTCTAGAGCGAGTTATCGTGGTTCAAGTTTTTGTGGATATTAGAAAAAATTGCCTTATTTTTATTCACATTTTCCGGAATTTTCGCCTAAAATTTCGACTATTTTGCTAAAATATGCAAAAATTGTTATCAGAAGTACGGTTGATTTTATTTTAAAAGATAAAAAATATTGTTGACTATTTTGATCTAATTTTTTTGGCCAAAATTTTGGCTAAATATTACAATATTCAGCATTTTTTATCAAAAATTGTCCGAAATAGGCTACTTTAGTCCACTTTGATTAAATTTACCGGAAGTACACACCAAAAAACAACTAAATCAATCTTCATAGACTATAATGGGAGATATGGTTACTTCCATATCCGTTGAGATTTGTCTGGAATTAAAAATTTGCCGTTTTTTGCTAACCTTACTCTATGATTGTCGAATACGCAGCATTTTATTTTGATATTTTAACTAACAAATTAATTAGATCTAAAGCTTTCGAAACAAATATTTTGGTTAAACAAAATAAATGGGACCAACAGCGATAGCAGGGCTTATTTTCGACTGTTAAAAGCGAAAAAATATTTCGGATTGCTTTTTTGTTATAATTTCGAGCTTTTTTATGTTAAATAAAGAACAAAACAATTCAAATCAGAGCTCACAGTTGATAGGTTCAAATTGCTTCCCAAGCAGTTCCAAATTATTTTATCTAGTTTCTTCACCCGAACTTTTATAGTCGTTTGGACTTTTAAAATTATTTTACTTTTAATGAAACAGTTGCTTTTTGAACTTTGCGACTATCTTTTCTTTATTTGGTCAACTTGTAGTGTGTCAACTTACAAAAGAAACAATGCTTCTTCTTGCTCTTCCTTCTATTGAATTAAAATTTAATCTTATTAGTGTTTTTACGCGTTAAGTTATGGTTTTCCTGCTTTGATACTACTAGATCTCATATATTTTTTTTTTATTTTTAGACGTTAGCCCATTTTTCACGTTTTTTCTCTATTTATTTCATTAGTTTATTTATGAAAGTTCACAAGTTACTTTTTTGGGTTCAACAGAATATATAAAAGTCTTTGGAGGCATAGATTAATGTTTTAATGGCTTCGATACCCCTTTCTCAAAGATTTTTTTAAATTTGTTTTTAACTTTCGTTTTCACTCTGTCTTTTTAGTCGCATGAAACCTCCTGGATAATGGCAGGTCTCATTGGTTTTCTTATGGAAAAATAAATATGTCTATAATCGGATCTGAAATGATAGTTGATGGCTTTCATGACTTCGAAAACCACTTTTTTCAAAAACAAAAAACGGTTTGTTACCTAGCCAAAAACCTACCTACAAAACAGGTTTTATACCTAGCCTCGTCAATTACGGGTCATCTATGACAATATTGTTATCAAAAAATGTGTAATTGTACAGAATCTAACGTTTTTAACGAACTCGTTATGGATTTACTGGCTTCGGCACGGGTTTTTCACAAAAAAAAAGAAAACTAATTTTTGATTTTTGACTTTTTTGGACGTTGTTATTGTAGACGTAAGTCATTTACTGAAAAGAAAACAATTTATCCAGCAATTTTTTTGGGACGAACAAACATTTCGATTTAATTATTTCTTTTTATGGCTAATGGCTTTCATGACTTTGAGAATAATTGTTTTCGAAAAACACAAAAGCATTTCTTAATTTTTCCTCTTTTTCTTTTTTTGTCTACTTTTTACCTAGTCTCATTAATGAGAGGTCACATACCACATTTTTTCGTTTATCGAAGAAGGCGCAATCAAATATTTTTTGAGGGGCAAATGTGCCTTACTGGGTCGACAGCTTTTTCTCGCAATTTTGAATTGATTTTTTTTTGTTTTCTCTATTTGTTGTTCTATTTGTAACAGCATAAAAAATCTAAAGGTGACCGGTCTTAATGCCCTCCTATAGAGCCATTAGAGGCATAGGTTTTTGTAAAACATTGAGATGTTTTTAGTTGATATCTAATGGCTTTCATTTCTTTTGAAATTAATTGCTTAATTGTCTTTAAAAAAAATAAAAGTAAATTTTTTAAACTTTGCTGATTTCGTTCTTCTGTCTAATTGTTACCAAGCCTAACTATGGACTGGTCACATATCTGTTCAATTGAATACAAGTTCTTTTCCTTAGTTTCAGTTTTATCTGACGCTATCTTGACTTTGTTATTAAGTTTTTTTAAATGGACATAAGTTTTGGATGTAATTAATGTTTGTTGTTGTTTTTTTGATTTTGTATTTCGTCTAGCCTTGCGGCGTTTTTTTATTCTATCGGATTATCTGCGTTGAAGGCAGTCTTCTTGTCCATGCATTAATTCTTTTGAAAAGTTCTTGTCCATACACCAATTCTTTTGAAAAGTTCTTGTCCATACACCAATTCTTATCTGTTCCTCATTTGATGGACAATTATGCCAAAAATGTGATGAGCGGGGTCGCAACTTTATGTTCGGACGCACATTACCGAGACTCTTTGTTTTTCAAAATATTAAATGATAAAACGTTTTAAAAGGAGTAAATGACAACACATCCAAAAAATTTCAAAAAATGTACAAAAAAATTACTGTATTTCTCGCTCAATAGAAAAAAAAACAATTTTAGAATTAAAATTTGTCTGGGAAAGCGTCAACTTCATAAGCTGTCTGCTAAGCTTCCTAGACAGTTTCCTTAAAAGTTGCATAAACTGAAATCAGTTCTTAATCGAAATTGAGAACGACGTGACGTTTTTGGGCAAGCAAAAGTTCATAGCTGATCAAAATTTTTAATGGGCAGTTTGCGTCTACTATGTTCTTTTCATACCCTTTTTTGGTAGAATTTGATTTTTTTGCAATCGATATCTAAATGGAGCAGGTTAAACATTGTAATCTTTTCCCTTGTTCTCGAACCAGCAGGGCATATTAGTCGGTTTTCACTTCCAAGAAGTAAGCTTTTCCTTTTTTATAAAGTTTGCTTTTTGTTTGGCTAATATTTGTTCACTTTGATAAAGCCAGGCAAATGTTGACAAAAAGCTGAAAATTTTGAAGAAAATAGAACCATACATGAGGCCAATATCCATAAAATACTTATTAATTTAATGAAGTCACAATTACGCTACACTCAAGTTCTTATTCTCATACAAATTTTTCTGTTTTGTAAATTGGGTGTCTTGTAAATTGCATTGTTCATAATGCATAGGGAGGTAAAAAGTTTTGAAAGCCATGCTTTATAACATGTATAATTTTAAACGGGAGGGGGTACAAAAATACGTAGGGCGCAAACTAAAAAACTTTCTAATTTCCCGGGTTGACCACCATACACCGATCTTTGATACCATATCAAAGTCATATATGGAGTGTATGGCTTCTTAGATACCATATCCAAGACCATGCAAAAATTTAAAAGTACTCTAAAACGAAGTGTTTTGGCCTGTTATACAAAGTTCTAGAGGCATTATTTCATTTGGATGCGGCATTAGATTTTTTTTTCAATGGCTTCTTAGATACCATATCTAGGATCATACAGTTTTATGGCCCATATAAGACCATAAATTCAAAAAATTTTTTATCGCTTTTTCCCGTTAAAAGATGTTAGTTGATGCTGAAAAAAGATTTGGTTGAATGGAAAACCTGTATGTAGAAGCTTTCTGGAAACAAGTTTTTTTACGGTTTCTTAGATAACATATCCAAGACCATACACTTTCATGGCCCATCCAAGATCATAAAACTTTGTTTTTGCAACATCCTTTTTTGACATAAAAATGTTTTTAACAACGTCCAATGTGAGTTTCATGCGATGATAATGGAGTTTTAAAAGTCACTCATGGAAAAAATTTTGATATCTAGAAAACCATTTCCAAGACCATAGACTTTTATGGCCCATCCAAGATCATAAAGGTTTGTTTGCGCAACTTATTTTTTGACACAGAAAGGTTTTTAACAACGTCCTATGCGAGTTTCATGCGATGAAAATGGAGATTTAAAAATCACTCATGAAAAAATTTTTAGGTATCTAGGATACCATTTCCAAGACCATAGACTTTTATGGCCCATCCAAGATCACAAGGCTTTGTTTGTCTAAAAATTAGGGTACACTTCCCTCTCTTTTATGATTTCTCCTAAACTAAGGAACAAAATTGAACAAAGATAGTCAAATTTTGCTTGCTACTAATTTTTCGTGCTTTGAATTAACAGTTAGTACCTTATATCTGTCTGATCAAAAAGTTATTCAAGGGAAAATTGAAAATAATTGTTTTCCTGGCTCAAATTGACGTAATTTTTTGTAGTTGGATTGTTTAATTGTCAACAATACATTAGTTACCGGTTTTTTTGCCGCTTTAGAGAGCATTTTGCGAAGATTTTGTTTCACTCAGCCATTATTCTTTTACAAATTTACCTGATTTCTGTGTGTGTGTTGTATTTTGTCAACCCACACAAACGATCACAGCGTAAACCAAAAGTGTAGCATTTTTTTCATCAATTTCAAAAACAAGTCAGTAGTCAATCACGTGCTTTTGCTGCTCAATTTTAAGTTTGCGCCGTTACATCACTGTTTAGAGGGAATTTGACTTTTGATAGGTTCTTTTGACGCAAAACGTAAAAAAAACTTGCAAATTTTTTAATATTGTGATTGGAGTGTTATATTTTCAACGATACGTCTTATCCCTGTTTAATTTGCGTTTCTCAAGTCAAACTCTTGACTATGAAGCCAGTTTTTTTGGTGGTTATAGTTAATTCAACATTTTTTGCTTTTTTGCCGACTTCAACAAATTTCTGTATGTGTTTTATATGTTGTCAAACCAAACAAAACTTTGTAGCCTTCATGACGAGGTGGGAGTTCTTTTCACCTCACCATGAAGGATTGAAATGACCAAGATCTACTAGTTTGAACTAGGATACTGCTGAAAAAACAATAGCAGTGCTGTTCTACTCAGTTATGCTTAAATTTTGGAGAAATGGGCCTTTGTCTCTTGCTTAAAAACGAGATATAATTCAGATATTTAGCAATAACTTCTGGAGCACTCCATCAAATTATCCGGACGTGAGCTTAATTTCTTGATACTGTAATTTTGTAGCACGTGCTGTCTAGATGATGCCCTCAGGCCGTTTTTTATAAAACTTATTCAAGGAAATATTTGAAAAATTTCTTTTTTATGTGATTTTGTTGTTCTCCGTAAATTGGTACTTTAAAAAGCCAGAGTAAACCTACATATATGGGTTCAAATATGGGTTCCCTTGTTTTCCCTGTTGATTCATCTGACGACCATTAACAGGTCTCAAAGGATTTGAGGTACATTTTGCGTTGGTTTTCTTTAAATTTGTTTACCCTCAGAGAACTAAATTGAGGTTACAGTTTACTGTTTTAATGATATCTGCCAAAATATTGTATCAAATTGAGCTGTCGAGGCAATATTTTGTTTCCATCGAACTGTGCTTAATTGTCTTACTTAGTTCGGTCGTTAAATTGACCGGAGCAAATAATTATTAAGGTGTAAATTTGAAGGAATTTATTTTTTTCTTCGTTATTCTGAACTGATGCTGTTTTTATTGTAATGAATGTTGTTGTTACTTGCAAATTAAATTATTTACCCTTCTCTTGGTTCAATCAAGCTGTCTGAGCTAAACGTTTTTAGTAATTTAACAATTTTTAATTTTTCGTGAAATGAAATTCTTGTTCATGATGTTTTTTTCGTCAAAACACAAAAGACCCTGGCCTTTATGGTGAGGCGAGAAATGTTTTCCCAGTTCGCGGTGGAGGTCGTCTGTTTCCTCTCACTACGCAATGGACTTCGAATGCGCCCAGAGTCACGTCCGAGGCGCAGATTTTAGTTGTCTGGTAAGAGTTATCGAGAAATTTAGGCGTCCTAATAGTCCAAAAATAAGGGTACGGCTCAGCTATTCGATTATTTCTTCAGAACTAGCGTACCAAATTGAACAAACTTGGCTACATTTCGTTGATATTGAGCTCTCCTTTCTTGCCCTAGTGAGGGGTTTTTACAATCTGATTAGTAAAAAAAGTTAATCAAGATCAAATTTCAAAAAAAAGTCGAAATATTAGGTCAAGTTGGTGTCACCCAAAAATCGGTACACAATATAACAAAGCAACCCTGTGTATATGCGTTTAATAGCTTCCCCTGATAATGAAAAACATCTCAGTTTATAATTTCGTATGGTTTTGTGGAGTTTAATGGTTCTATTTTTCTCTGTAAGGGTCGAACCACGGAAAAGCAAATTTTTTCTGAAATTTAATGTCTCAGGGGTGTTTTTTGCATTTGAACACGTTTTCTGGCTGGCTTTTTGTGTTTTCTGGACAGCATTTAAGATAAAGAAGCTAATTGAGTCAATCAATGGGGTTAACTCAACAATTTTTCTTTTTTCACGATTTCATCAAATTTCTGGATGTTGTTTTATGTCAAAACACACAAAACATCATAACCTTCATGGTGAGGTGGGAAATTTTTTCCCACCTCACCATGAGGGTTTTCCGTGACCCAGAACGTCGAAGTGGACCAGAATCATAACCACAAATACGCCGGGAACTCTGTTTCACGTTGTTTTACGTCAGTTCCGCAGATTTTGGGCCTCGCTTTTAGCCCAAAAAATGGGGTACAAGTCAGTATTTTGTTAATATCTGCTAAAGTACTGGACCAAATCAAACGGAATTAGTCGCATTTGCTTGGCACTAAACTCGTCTTTCTTGTTCTATGACATGGTCCCTGTAACCAAAAGGGTTAAAAAATTGTTTTGTGTCAAAATTGAAAAAAATTCTATATTTTGGGTCACGTTGGGCCACCCAAAATTCGTAACCCCAAAATACCCGAGTAACCCTGCATATATAGGTTCGTTAGATTCCTCAGATAGTGGGGAGTATCCCCATATATATTTTGTATGTGGTTTTATTGAGTTGAGTGGGTCAATTTTTGCTCTGTATTGCCCGAAACTCGATTTTGGCCCATTTTCGGCTATTTCGGCGGTGACATAGAAAAGGTGAAATTTTTTTCGTCGGGATTATAAATGATAGTGTTTTAGATTGCCCATTTGATGGGGAGTATCACCATATATATATCGTACCCCTTTTTTCCAGGTTCTGAGGGTCTATTTTAGCGAAACGTGAATCTCGGGAGTCAAAAAATGACATTTGGTACCGTACCTTTATTTTGAAATATCTCCTCGTAGAGTGAACCGATTTTTGATCTGTTTGTTGATTTGACCTCAGCTTGAGCCGTACTTGATTCCCTGTAAATGGCGTTTTGTTTCTTTCAGCCGTTTTTGAGAAATTGGCCAGGACACATACCTCAATTTTGACATTTTAGTGTCCGGTGTGTTTCGTGTTTCGACTTGGGAAAGTTTGAAAATCATGGAGTTTACTTACGTATATTGGTTCCTTGAACTCCATTTATGATGGGGAAACTCCCCATATATACTTTGTATAGGGTTTTTGGGGTTTCAGGGGGTCTATTTTTACTCTGCAAATGACCCCCCAAACCCCCTGATTTCGTGCTTATAATCAGATAATTCATTTGGGAAAATGGGAAAACTGTCGAATTCGGGCCCCCGGAATGGTCCCATAGACCCAGTATGTGTTGCTGGATATTGTCGTAACTTGGTTATAATGGCTCGTATTTATAACATTTATACATTCATTTATAACAGCGAAACAGTGCCCTGACAGGGACCCATTTGGTACGGTACCTTTATGTTGAAATATCTCCTCGTAGAGTGAACCGATTTTTGATCTGTTTGTTGATTTGAACTCAACTTGAGCCGTACTTGATTCCCTGTAAATGGCGTTTTGTTTCTTTCAGCCGTTTTTGAGAAATTGGCCAGGACATATACGGCCATTTTAGCACATCTGTGTCCGGTGTGTTTCGCGTTTCTACATGTGAAATGTTGAAAATTGTTGATTTTGGTTTCAAGAATATGCCTCTGGGTAGCTCCGTGAGTTGTCGCACCCTTAAAGTGGAGTGCTGAGATTGCATTGTATGTACACTGTATACAACTATATTATATATTTAATACTATTATTTATAAGGTGAGGGCCTCGGGCCCGCATGAGGTGCACTCCCCCCCTGCCCCGTTGAGACGCCGGATAGTCGGTTTCCCCCCCGCTGGGCCTTTGTGCACTTCATGTTGGGGACGTAATTGGTGTGGGGTCGGATTTAGGTCTGTTTGGTCTGGTTCAAAACCCATTCTTAATCGTAATCGGAAATCTCGACTTATTCGCTTATTCTTTTTTCAAAAATAGTGAAATTTTATCGGGTCAAGGAGTTGTTTAAAGTGAACCAAATTGATATCCCAGACTACCAGTAACATTTAGGTTGTAATGCAAAGAGAATGGTCCGCCTAACGTTCCTAGAAAAAAAGTTCGTATCTCAATCGGAAATCTCGACTTTTTCGCTTATTCTTTTTTCAAAAATAGTGAAATTTTATCGGGTCAAGGAGTTGTTTAAAGTAAACCAAATTGATATCCCAGACTACCAGTAGCATTCAGGTTGTAATGCAAAAAGAATGGTCCGCCTAACGTTCCTAGAAAAAAAGTTCGTATCTCAATCGGAAATCTCGACTTTTTCGCTTATTCTTTTTTCAAAAATAGTGAAATTTTATCGGGTCAAGGAGTTGTTTAAAGTGAACCAAATTGATATCCCAGACTACCAGTAGCATTCAAGTTGTAATGCAAAAAGAATGGTCCGCCTAACGTTCCTAGAAAAAAAGTTCGTATCTCAATCGGAAATCTCGACTTTTTCGCTTACTATATTTTCAAAAAAATAGTGAAAATAGTGAAATTTTATTGGGTCAAGGAGTTGTTCAAAGTTGACCAAACTCATTTCCCAGACTACCAGTAGTATTTAGGTTGTAATACAAAAGAGAATGGTCGGCCTAAGGTTCATACGAAAAAGTCCGTATATCAATCGGAAATCTCGACTTATTCGCTTATTCTTTTTTCAAAAATAGTGAAATTTTATCGGGTCAAGGAGTTGTTTAAAGTAAACCAAATTGATATCCCAGACTACCAGTAACATTTAGGTTGTAATGCAAAAAGAATGGTCCGCCTAACGTTCCTAGAAAAAAAGTTCGTATCTCAATCGGAAATCTCGACTTTTTCGCTTATTCTTTTTTCAAAAATAGTGAAATTTTATCGGGTCAAGGAGTTGTTTAAAGTAAACCAAATTGATATCCCAGACTACCAGTAACATTTAGGTTGTAATGCAAAAAGAATGGTCCGCCTAACGTTCCTAGAAAAAAAGTTCATATCTCAATCGGAAATCTCGACTTATTCGCTTATGAAGAATTTCATAAATTCTCACGGTATTTTTGGTTGAAATCATGGTTGAAATCATTCGATTCTCAGAAAGTTTTCCTGCGATCAGCCTTCTGACCACAAATCACCATGGTGCCGGAAAATCGGAAAATGGAGTGTCATCGACAATTGAGTATTTGTCTTTTATTTGTTCCCAGTAACCTTTAAAATCGGGTCTTCAAAATTCGCGTATTCTATTTTCAAAAATAGTCGAAATTTATCGGGTCAAGGAGTTGTTCAAAGTGAATCAAATTGATATCCCAGACTACCAGTAACATTTAGGTCGTAATGCAAAAAGATTGTTCTGCCTAACTTTCCTAGAAAAAAAGTTCATTTTTCAATCGGAAATCTCGACTTATTCGCTTATTCTATTTTCAAAAATAGTGGAATTTTATCGCATCAAGGACTTTTTCAAAGTGAACCAAATTGATATCCCAGACTCCCAGTAACATTTAGGTTGTAATGCAAAAAGAATGGTGCGCCTAACGTTCCTAGAAAAAAAGTTCGTATCTCAATCGGAAATCTCGACTTTTTCGCTTATTCTTTTTTCAAAAATAGTTAAATTTTATCGGGTAAAGGAGTTGTTTAAAGTGAACCAAATTGTTACCCCAGACTACCAGTAACATTTAGGTCGTAATGCAAAAAGATTGGTCTGCCTAACTTTCCTAGAAAAAAAGTTCATTTTTCAATCGGAAATCTCGACTTATTCGCTTATTCTATTTTCAAAAATAGTGGAATTTTATCGCATCAAGGATTTTTTCAAAGTGAACCAAATTGATATCCCAGACTCCCAGTAACATTTAGGTTGTAATGCAAAAAGAATGGTCCGCCCAACCTTCCTAGAAAAAAAGTTAGTTTTTCATACGGAAATTTGCTATTATTTCAAATAAATAATTTCAAAAATAGGTCTTTTTCATCGGGTCAAGGAGTTGTTCAAAGTGAACCAAATTGATATCCCAGACTACCAGTACTATTTAGTTTGTAATGCAAAAAGAATGGTCCGCCTAACCTTCCTAGAAAAAAAGTTAGTTTTTCATACGGAAATTTGCTATTATTTCAAATAAATAATTTTAAAAATAGGTCTTTTTCATCGGGTCAAGGAGTTGTTCAAAGTGAACCAAATTGATATCCCAGACTACCAGTAACATTTAGGTTGTAATGCAAAAAGACTGGTCCGCCTAACTTTCCTAGAAAAAAAGTTCGTATTTCAATCGGAAATCTCGACTTATTCGCTTATTCTATTTTCAAAAATAGTGGAATTTTGTCGTGTCAAGGAGTTGTTTAAAGTGTATTATGATTGCCTAATTGTTATTTTTCCTCCTCAGGTTTGACATGAATAGCTCTCCAGTCGGCTATAGGATCCCGAAGAAGAAGTTGGAGGCAATCCCGAAGAAGAAGTCGGAGACAGCTGTCATGAAATTGGTTAATATTATTAATTTTTTTTTTGCATGTGGGCCTCAATGCCAACGAGTAATATTTCGGGAAACAACCAGATTTTCTCGTTGGCATTGGATGAGGGCTTTTTTGTAGGAAAAATGACATGTATCAATTACGTTTTCAAGTTTCCACGTCTTTCAATTGGAAATAACCATTTATCGCACATTGCAATTCGAAAATATGAAAAAATATTGAATTTTTATCGTGTCAAGGAGTTGTTCAAAGTAAAAAAAAAATTGATATCCCAGACTACCAGTAACATTTAGGTTGTAATGCAAAAGGAATGGTCCGCCTTACTTTCCTAGAAAAAAAGTTCGTCTTTCAATCGGAAATGTCGACTTTTTCGCTTATTCTTTTTTCAAAAATAGTGAAATTTTATCAGGTCAAGGAGTTGTTTAAAGTGAACCAAATTGATATCCCAGACTACCAGTAACATTTAGGTTGCAATGCAAAAAGATTGGTCCGCCTTACTTTCCTAGAAAAAAAGTTCGTTTTTCAATCGGAAATATCGACTTGTTCGCTGATTCTATTTTCAAAAAATATTGGATTTTATCAGGTCAAGGAGTTGTTCAAAGTCAAAAAATTTGATATCCTAGACTACCAGTAACATTTAGGTTGTGATGCACCAAGATTAGTCCGCCTTACTTTCCTCGAGAAAAAGTTCGTTTTTCAATCGGAAAAATCGACTGATTCGCTTATTCTTTTTTCAAAAATAGTGAAATTTTATCAGGTCAAGGAGTTGTTTAAAGTGAACCAAATTGATATCCCAGACTACCAGTAACATTTAGGTTGTAATGCACCAAGATTAGTACGCCTTACTTTCCTCGAGAAAAAGTTCGTTTTTCAATCGGAAAAATCGACTGATTCGCTTATTCTTTTTTCAAAAATAGTGAAATTTTATCGGGTCAAGGAGTTGTTTGAAGTGAACCAAATTGATATCCCAGACTACCAGTAGCATTCAGGTTGTAATGCAAAAAGAATGGTCCGCCTAACGTTCCTAGAAAAAAAGTTCGTATCTCAATCGGAAATCTCGACTTTTTCGCTTATTCTTTTTTGAAAAATAGAGAAATTTTATCGAATCAAGGAGTTGTTCAAAGTGAACCAAACTGATATCCCAGACTACCAGTAACATTTAGGTTGTAATGCAAAAAGAATGGCCGGCTTAGCTTTCCTAGAAAAAAAGTTTGTATCTCAATCGGAAATCTCGATCTCGACTTTTTCACCTATTCTATTTTCAAAAATAGAGAAAATTTATCGGATCAAGGACTTTTTCAAAGTGAACCAAATTGATATTCCTGACTACCAGTAACATTTAGGTTGTAATGCAAAAAGAATGGCGCGCTTAGCTTTCCTAGAAAAAAAGTTCGTATTTCAATCGGAAATCTCGACTTTTTCGCTTATTCTATTTTTAAAAATAGAGAAATTTTATCGGATCAAGGACTTCTTCAAAGTGAACCAAATTGATATCCCAGACTACCAGTAACATTTAGGTTGTAATGCAAAAAGAATGGCGCGCTTGGCTTTCCTAGAAAAAAAGTTCGTATTTCAATCGGAAATCTCGACTTTTTCGCTTATTCTATTTTTAAAAATAGAGAAATTTTATCGGATCAAGGACTTCTTCAAAGTGAACCAAATTGATATCCCAGACTACCAGTAACATTTAGGTTGTAATGCAAAAAGAATGGCGCGCTTAGCTTTCCTAGAAAAAAAGTTCGTATTTCAATCGGAAATCTCGACTTATTCGCTTACTGTATTTTCAAAAAAATAGTGAAAATAGTGAAATTTTATTGGGTCAAGGAGTTGTTCAAAGTTGACCAAACTCATTTCCCAGACTACCAGTAGTATTTAGGTTGTAATGCAAAAAGAATGGCCCGCTTAGCTTTCCTAGAAAAAAAGTTAGTATTTCAATCGGAAATATCGACTTATTCGCTTATTCCGTAATCTATTTTCAAAAAATAGTGAAATTTTATCGATTCAAGGAGTTGTTCAAAGTGAACCAAACTGATATCCCAGACTACCAGTAACATTTAGGTTGTAATGCAAAAAGAACGGCCGACTTAGCTTTCCTAGAAAAAAAGTTTGTATCTCAATCGGAAATCTCGACTTTTTCGCTTATTCTATTTTTAAAAATAGAGAAATTTTATCGGATCAAGGACTTCTTCAAAGTGAACCAAATTGATATCCCAGACTACCAGTAACATTTAGGTTGTAATGCAAAAAGAATGGCGCGCTTAGCTTTCCTAGAAAAAAAGTTCGTATTTCAATCGGAAATCTCGACTTATTCGCTTACTGATGTATTTTCAAAAAAATAGTGAAAATAGTGAAATTTTATTGGGTCAAGGAGTTGTTCAAATTTGACCAAACTCATTTCCCAGACTACCAGTAGTATTAAGGTTGTAATGCAAAAAGAATGGCCCGCTTAGCTTTCCTAGAAAAAAAGTTCGTTTTTCAATCGGAAATATCGACTTTTTCGCTTATTCTTTTTTCAAAAATAGTGAAATTTTATCGGGTCAAGGAGTTGTTTGAAGTGACCCAAATTGATATCCCAGACTACCAGTAACATTTAGGTTGTAATGCAAAAAGAATGGTCCGCCTAACTTTCCTAGAAAAAAAGTTGGTATTTTAATCGGAAATATCGTGTTTTTCGCTTAGTGAAAATAGTGAAAATAGTGAAAATAGTGAAATTTTATTGGGTCAAGGAGTTGTTCAAACTTGGCCAAACTCATTTCACAGACTACCAGTAGTATTTAGGTTGTAATACAAAAAAGAATGGTCGGCCTAAGACTCATACGAAAAAGTTCGTATATCAATCGGAAAACTCGACTTATTCGCTTATTCTATTTTCAAAAATAGTGAAATTTTATCGGGTCAAGGAGTTGTTCAAAGTGAACCAAATTGATATCCCAGACTACCGGTAATGTTTAGGTTGTAATGAAAAAAGAATGGTCCGCCTAACGTCCTGGAAAAAAAGTTCGTATTTAAATCGGAAATATCGACATTTTCGCTTATTCTATTTTCAAAAATAGTGAAATTTTATTGGGTCAAGGAGTTGTTTAAACTTGACCAAACTCATTTCCCAGACTACCAGTAGTATTTAGATTGTAATACAAAAAAGAATGGTCGGCCTAAGGTTCATACGAAAAAGTCCGTATATCAATCGGAAATCTCGACTTATTCGCTTATTCTATTTTCAAAAATTGTGAAATTTTATCGGGTCAAGGAGTTGTTCAAAATGAACCAAATTGATATCCCAGACTACCAGTAACATTTAAATTGTAATGCAAAAAGAATGGTCCGCCTAACTTTCCTAGAAAAAAAGTTGGTATTGCAATCGGAAATACCGACTTTTTCGCTTATTCTATTTTCAAAAATTTAGAAATTTTATCGGGCCAAGAAGTTCTTCAGAGTGAACCAAATTGATATCCCAGACTACCAGTAACATTTTGATTGTAAAGCAAAAAGAATGGTCCTCCTAACTTTATTAGAAAAAAAGTTGGTATTGCAATCGGAAATATCGACTTATTCGCTTATTCTATTTTCAAAAATAGTGAAATTTTATCGGGTCAAGGAGTTGTTCAAAGTGAACCAAATTGATATCCCAGACTACCAGTAATATTTAAATTGTAATGCAAAAAGAATGGTCCGCCTAACTTTCCTAGAAAAAAAGTTGGTGTTGCAATCGGAAATACCGACTTACTCGCTTATTCTATTTTCAAAAATTTAGAAATTTTATCGGGCCAAGAAGTTCTTCAGAGTGAACCAAATTGATAACCCAGACTACCAGTAACATTTTGATTGTAAAGCAAAAAGAATGGTCCGCCTAACTTTACTAGAAAAAAAGTTGGTATTGCAATCGGAAATATCGACTTATTCGCTTATTCTATTTTCAAAAATATAGAAATTTTATTGGGTCAAGGAGTTGTTAAAGTGAACGAAATTGATGTCCCAGACTACCAGTAGCATTTTGATTGAAAAGCAAAAAAATGGTTCGCCTAACTTTCCTAGGAAAAAGTTGGTATTTCAATCGGAAATATCGACTTATTCGCTTATTCCGTAATCTATTTTCAAAAAATAGTGAAATTTTATCGAATCAAGGAATTGTTCAAAGTGAACCAAACTGATATTCCAGACTACCAGTAACGTTTAGGTTGTAATGCAAAAAGAATGGCCCGCCTAACTTTCCTAGAAAAAAAAATACGTTTTTCAATCGGAAATATCGACTTATTCGCTTATTCTATTTTCAAGAATATAGAATTTTCAACGGGTCAAGGTGTTGTTCAAAGTGAACGAAATTGATATCTCAGACTACTATTTATATTTAGGTTGTAATGCAAAAAGATTGGCCCGCCTAACTTTCCTAGAAAAAAAAATACGTATTTCAATCGGAAATATTGATTTTTTCGCTTATTCTATTTTCAAAAATATAGAATTTTCAACGGGTCAAGGTGTTGTTCAAAGTGAACGAAATTGATATCTCAGACTACTATTTATATTTAGGTTGTAATGCAAAAAGATTGGCCCGCCTAACTTTCCTAGAAAAAAAAATACGTTTTTCAATCGGAAATATCGACTTATTCGCTTATTCTATTTTCAAGAATATAGAAATTTCGCTTGTCTGTGAAGATACTGATCGCGGTTTTCCGTAAGATGACCTGTGCGTCTGGAAAACTGCTTTTAGTGTCCGAGCAAACAAGCTTAGTTTTTAATATATATCATTAATTGCTTTTAATAGGTCCTAATAAAAGAGTTCGTTTTTCAACTGGAATTTTACACTTTTCCGCTTATAATTTCAAAATAAGTGAAATTTTTTTGGGCCAAGGAATTGTTTAAAGTGAACCAAATCGAGATGCCAGACTACCAGTAGTATTTAGGTCGTAATCCAAAAAACTAATCTGCCCGACATTCCTAGAAAAAAGTTAGAATTTCAACTGGAAATATGCAATTTTTCGCTTCTCATTTTTTCAAATTCAGTGAAACTTTATTGGGTCAGGGAGTTGTTTAATATTAACCAAAGTGATACGCCATACTACCAGTAGTATCTTATTCTTAATACAAATTAAATGCGCCCCAAAATTGAATCTGTAATAGATTTGATCAGAATAAGAGTTTTGGAAGAAAAGTTGCAACTCTTAAGATGCAATTTTCCGTATAAGCTCTAGAATTCAAAGGTCTCAGGAGCTACATGAATAGTTTTTTGTCAATTTTTGGAAAAGGCAATCACACTAGTTCATGCAATAATCAATTGGCAAAAAATTGCTCTGAATGAGAGTTTTGAAGAAAAGTTGGATTTCTTAAGTTGCAATGTTCCATAAGAGACTCTAAAAATTGTCTTTTCGCTTGTCTGTGACGATACTGATGGCGGTCTTTCGTATGATGACCTGTGCGTCTGGAAAATTGCTTTTAGTGTCCGAGCAAACAAGCTTAGTTTCAACTATACAACAGCAATTGCTTTCAATAGGTCTTGATGAAAAAGTTAGTTTTTAATCTGGATTTATCCACTTTTCCGCTTCTTGGGCTAAGTAAAGTTTTTTGGGCTTAAGAGTTGTTTAAAGTGAGCCAAATCGATATGCCAGACTGCCAGTAGTTTTTAGGTTGCAATGCAAAAAAAATAGTCTTCCTAACTTTCCTAGAAAAAAGTTATAATTTCAACTGGAAATTGGCAATTCCTCGCTTCTCATTCTTTCAAAAATAGTGAAACTTTATTGGGCCGCAAAGTTGTTAATATTAACAAAAGTGATATGCCATACTACCAGTGTTATCTAAATCTTAAAACAAAATAAATGCTCCCGAATATTGAATCTGTAATAGATTTGATCAGAATAAGAGTTTTGTAAGAAAAGTTAATATTCTTAAGATTCAGTTTTCCGTATAAGCTCTAGAATGCAAAGGTCTAAGCTTGTCTGTGGAGATACTGATCGCGGTTTTTCGTAAGATGACCTGTGCGTCTGGAAAACTGCTTTTAGTGTCCGAGCAAACAAGCTTAGTTTCAAATATACAACAACAATTGCTTTCAATAGGTCTTAATAAAAAAGTTAGTTTTTCAACTGGAATTATCCACTTTTCCGCTTATAGTTGCAAAGTAAGTAAATTTTTTTGGGCTAAGGAGTTGTTTAAAGTGAGCCAAATCGATATGCCAGACTACCAGTAGTATTTAGGTTGTAAGGCAAAAATAGTCTTCCTAACATTCCTAGAAAAAAGTTAGAATTTCAACTGGAAATATGCAATTTTTCGCTTCTCATTCTTTCAAAAATAGTGAAAATTTATTGGGCTATAAAGTTTTTGAATATTAACCAAAGTGATATGCCATACTATCAGTGTTATCTAAATCTTAAAACAAAATAAATGCTCCCGAATATTGAATCTGTAATAGATTTGATCAGAATAAGAGCTTTGTAAGAAAAGTTAATATTCTTAAGAGTCGATTTTCCGTATAAGCTCTAGAATGCAAAGGTCTAAGCTTGTCTGTGAAGATACTGATCGCGGTTTTTCGTAAGATGACCTGTGCGTCTGGAAAACTGCTTTTAGTGTCCGAGCAGACAAGCTTAGTTTCAAAATTTAGATCAACAATTGCTTTCAATAGGTAATAATAAAAAGAGTTCGTTTTTCAACTGGAATTATCCGGTTTTCCGCTAATTAAATTGTCAAAATGAAATGTTTTGGTCCAGATAAATTTCCTGGATATATAATCTTTAAGTTCAGCCTAATTCTGGGTTTTCTCAATCAAGTGCTGAATGCGAATGAAATATGACTTCCATTTATTTAAGAGAATGAGTGATAGTGAAAACAAAGAACCAGCTTTATGCCCTAAAGCAAAGAAACGCGGTAAGAGGAGCGCTGCTAGTCTAGCAAAAAGAAAAAAGAAATATCAAGAAGCGCAAAGGGGGTTTCTCATAAAGCGACAACGTGCACTATTGAGCGAGTTGGATGTTGTCAAGGAAGAACTTGTTGCAAAGAAACTGGAACTGTCACTTGCTACAAAGAAAAAGAGTATACCAAGTCGTGTTAGTAACTTTGTCCCTAGAATTTGGAGTGCAAATATTATTGGAGTGCCTAAAATGAGATGAACTAGATTGCCGTCGAACGTTTTTTAAAGATAGGATTATTTAGTCTTTCGATGGCTATAGATAAATTGGAAAAAGTTGCTTTTGGTGTTTATTGTGAATTAAATTTTTAGAGCGTTCTCAGTCACGGAAGACCACAACAGCGGTTCTGTCCACGAGCTGTAAGTGAAAGAAAAGAGAACCACGATGGGAGAGCTCAGAGAAAAAACACAATCGAGAATTTGCCAGCAACTTCTTCATTTAGTGTTCAATTTTTCAAAGTTCGTGAGGACCGGCGTCTTGGATCTGGATCGTTCGGCGATGTGTTTGCATGTAGTTTTGGCTACAGTAATAAATTTCAATGCGTTATAAAGAAGGCCAAGCAAAGTGCTTATGAAGATTTAATTCTAGAGGGAAGAGTACTGAAAGCTATTTTTGATGAGCCCCCCGATTGGAGGCAAAAGTATTTCACTTTCTTTTATGGCTTTTCCGAAAAACCGTGTGGTCTTGTTCTCGAACGTTTCTTTGGTCAGTCTATAAAGCAGTACGCACTGCAAAAACTTGAAAACGACTGGGTCAAGAGGTTGATCGATAATTCCAACGCGTTGTCCTTCTTGCACTCGAGAGAGATTCTTCACCTAGATCTGCACACAAGTAATGTTATGGTATCAAAAGAGACATCCAAGATAATTGATTTTGGTAAAGCTACTTTGATCAAGCACCCCGTTACCTATTCTTTAGATTCTGTTGAAAAAGAAGAATATAACAAGCGCTATCAACAAATTGAATATGAATTACGCAATGAAAAGAACTGCAAAACTAATTACTGTTCCGATGTATATAGTCTCGGTGCTATTATTTTGTTTATTACAGAAAAATGTGTCATAGCTGGGGAAATAAAGTCAAAACTGAGAAGAATCGGTGAAAGCTGTTGCGCCCCTAGATGTGTTAGAAATTCTTTGGCAGTCGTTATTTTAGATTTGGCAGATATTGAGTCTGAATGATAGTTACATTCCAACAAAATCTATCAAAACGGGCATGTTTTGAGTTTCTTGCTTCTTTTCTTTCTTGCTTGCCTAATTTAACAGTTACCAGAGATTATAAAATTGTAGTTTTTCTGGTTAACGCAAATTATGATCTTGATTTTGATTTCAGTTGAAATGACCTCACAAAGCTTGCTAAGAAGAACTGAGCGTTCTAACAAGGGAATAAACCCTCAACTGTTCATCAATTCACAAAATGACGAGAAACTTGAAAAAGAGGCTCAAGGTCTAGAATGGGTTTTCTACCACAAAGGTGACGCCTACCCCTTCCCCGTGTCGTACAATAGTTGTCGTTGGCCAGACGATTATACCACTGCCATGAAAATGAATCTCAAACAGGGCGATAAGGTTCATCTGACATACAATGGAGGACCTCTCAAGTGTTCCCTGACTTGTCGGGTGAGGAAATCGGAAGTGACTGAAGCTGAAAGAGTAGTGGCAAGCAAAGTGGCTGACGCAGACCACACGTTGACTGATGTCAGCTATTTGCCGTTAGTTTCTGTTTTTGGTAGCATAGAATTAGCTTCAATAAAATTAAACAAAACTTTGTTGATTATTTTTGCACCGCTGCTCTCGTCAAACAGTTTTGTCTAAACAATAATTCTTTACAGTGACTCACAAGACGTACCAGATTGCGGAAACGAAACCGACGCTGAAAACGATGCTGATGCCAGGAAAAGAAACTTGAAGAAGGAGCGAAAAAGGAAACTTGGCCAAACATCTGCAAACAATGCTGCTAAGGTTCTTCGATTTGTTGAAAATATATCGAAGGAAATCGAAGAAGAGCCATCTGTGTTGCTTGGTGCAGCGTCTGCCACAACTTCGACACCAATAGAAACAGTTAGAAAAATTTAAGTTAAAACTAAATTAAATAAAACAGAATAATCAAGTTTTCAAAGGAGACTTATGCTACGCCTGCAAATGTTTTAGGTATCCGAAGTTCTTTTCAACTAGCAGCAAGTGTTGCATTTGTTTAGGCGAAATTGGTTTCGGAGGAAGTAGTGAAGGAGATCACTAATGCAATGACTGAGAAGTTTCAATCTCTCTTAGAGGCTCAAATTGAACATTCAAGGAAGACTTCGAAAGAGAATCAGTTGCTTCGGTCAAAAATTACTGCGCTTCTGAAACAATCTAAGACTGATGCTGGAACTAGTGGTAGAACTTCTGAGCCTATTCCTGAACGAGTTGAAGGAGACTCAATCTGGGTAGGAAGTGTGGACTTGATGACACTCCGACCGGATGGAGGTCCCTCAAAATTTGGAAGAGCTATTGCGGCCGCTGCTTTTGGGGCGAACGAGAAGTGCCTTTTGATCAACCATAGGATTGGAGCACGTTTTTCAAAAAGCGGTGCGCGAAGTCCGTGTGACCCTGAGCTTGAGAGTAAATTCAGGGAGTGTATCGCAAGAAACTTTCCAAATGATGTGGATGAAACTACGGCAAAAGCAATAAGTGGTGCAAACCAGTACGGGTCTGAGATGAGAGCAAAGTACCCTCATCTGATTATGAGCAATGAAAATGTCCAGAGTTGACTTGAGCAAAGTTTTTGATGTCTCAGCTTCTTTTTTCACTTGTAATACAATACATGCCATCATTGCTGCTGTGCTTGTTATACATTTTTACATTTGGCGCCCATGTTGCTTTTTTGTTACAGATCTTGTCTTCATGTATAAACTGCCCATTTTATGTTGCTTATTTATTCAGAAAGTTTTCCAGTTTCTGATTATTTTGGTTTTCAGTCATATATTGTGTTTTCTGATGTTTAATCTTTTCTGGTTAATTTAATCTCAACTTTCTATAAACTTCGGGATTGTTTTTGATGAGACATTGAAAAAGATTCAGTTCAATTTTGTTGTCCTATTTTGATTGTCCTGGGTAATTTTGGCTGTTTTCAGAGCCATGTCTCAATGCAGACCAATTGATTCATCTGATGACGAGTTGTTTGATAACCCAGCTCCTAGAAAGTGTTCAACTAGTAGGAAATCGCTTGCTTTCAAAAGAGTTCGTCTTCAAACTGATAGTGAGGAGGAAGCCATCAACTTGCCAGTGAGAAAAGTTCCGCAGAACAATACTGTCACGCCTAGTGGCTTGGACTACAAAGAAACAGCTGTTCCCGAAGGAAACAAACTGATTGACTCCTTCAAGGAAAACCTTGATGAGATATTGGTGAAGCATAGAGCTTGTCTTAAAGAGATCCGCCGAAAGGAGAAAGCATCCAATATCGAGTTTCTAAGCTCTGTCCGATATCTTATTCTGGGAGAAGTCCTTACCGTTGATAATTCTTCTCTATTCCCAGAAGTGATCGTTAACGGTTTAAACTTGATGACTTTGCAGGCTGGTCCCGAACCTTCAAAATTTGGCAGGGAGTTGGCAAAAAAAGTTTTTGGTGAAGGCGAAGATTGTGTCCTTATAGGCCAGATGATCGGTCAGGGACGAAAAGTAAGCGATGTTCGGATTAGAGTTGAGCTGCATCTGTAGAAGGCTTTTGAAGGTTTGACTACATTTCACAGCTTTTCATCCTTTAAATGTTAGAAAATTAGCAGTATCTGATAGTACTTAAACCTTCAAAAAAGAGTTTGTTTTCTTAGGATAGAAAGATGATATGCGGGTTGCTAAAATAGTTTTGAAAGCTCCAAAATTTTTCATCTTGTTTCAGAGGTTATCAGGAGAAAGTATCCAAAGCAGGCAGATCTTGCCTATCGAGAAGCCAAAAATTCTGCCAACCAGATGGGATTGGACATCAAAAAGAAAACTACGAAACGTCTGGTGGCACAAGGTGCTCAGAATTGAACTTTGAGAAGACAAGATTGAATAAAATTCATTTAACTGCTCTATGTATTTCCTCTGATTGTTGCCAAGATTTCAAATCCTTTGTCATTTTGATCTAATCATAAGCTAGTACATTCGCGGTTTAAAAAATTGATGCCTGTATTCAATCATAATTTTTTTTTAGTTTTCACGTGTCTTGTTGATGCTTTGAGCTCACGTTTAAAAACATTGTTGACAATAAATAAAGGTATTGTTTATTTTTTGTCTCAAATTCTTCGCTACTCTGAAACGTAGACATACAATTTATATCAAAATTTTCAAACCCCAACTATTTTTAGATTGGATGAATAGCAAACAGAAGGCACTGGTTCTCGCGCAATGTGACGCTCACGTGACAGTTGAACTGATAAATGATGGCACTTTAGAGGTTGAGTCAATGGTTGAGAAGATATCCGACGAAGAGTATAAATTTCTGCTGAATTGTAATCCTTTATTCAAAAAGTATGACCAGCTGCTGAGGTTGAGCTACGCTGAAGCCAAAGAGGCCAAATATACGATCAAACCCGACATTTTTGGTGGCTACGGGCTTTTCTATGAGGGTGACGAAATATTAAGAGTCCCTAAGAAGAAGAAGTTTCTACCTAAGCTGTGGTCTGTCCTGGAGAAAATTAAAGACTGTGACGAATCATCGATCAAAGCTGTCTCTGTATTTAAGCCGACATTAGCTTGTAGTCACTCCAGAATAATGGTTGGGGCTGTGAGGTTTGCAAATCATTCGTGCAGGCCGAACTGTGAGTATCAGATAAGCGAGTGGAAAGGACAACACTTTGTCAATCTTGCTGTAATACGAGATATTATGCCGGGACAAGAAGTGACCGTTTTCTATGGTGACTCATTCTTTGGAGACAACAACTCTGAATGCCTCTGTCCCTTCACAGCCTTAGATGAATTGTCGGAAAGAGATTGCACCGTTGATAACAGAAAAACTCTCAACCTGATGCCAAGAACAAATTCAAATCAATTGAAAAGGTTTTCCCAGAAACGACATCGCTTATTTGTCAAAACCACGAAAAGAAAAAGAGCCAAAATAGATATTGAATTGAGGCAATATGATACAGAAGAGTCAGATTCGGATGATGAAACCAATTATGGAGAAGAAATTTTGGCGGAAAATAGTGAAACCGTTTCCCAAGAAACGCAAGAGCAAAACGAAAATCAGACCACTTCCTCAATTCTGTCACCAGTACCATTTCAAAATCTCTTTTCTTCACCACAGCATTCAAATGTTGTCCCTTTGGTCATAACTGAAGTCCCGGAGGTTCCAATGGCTGCCGCAGAAAAAAATGAATCAGACAGCGATGACACTGTTCTCGAAGTATCGGAAAATGGAGTGTCATCGACAAACTTTCAAATTTGTATAAATGCTATAGCTGCTCAACATGGAACTTCAGACGCTGAAGCAGCTCATTGGATCAAGCTTCTCAAAATTGTGAGCGGACGCAACGATCTACCCAGTTTTAGAACATTAAAGAAAGAGTTTCATCTGTCAAAAAAGGAGCTTTCTGGTATTGTACGAGTTTGCGAAAATGGGGAAAGATACAAATTGAATTTTGTAGCTGAACTTGGTTCTATTGTGCAGAAAAACGTTCAGACAATTATCAAGTATGCCTCTATTCGAAATAAGAAGCGTGACCTCATAATTCCAAATGCATTTGATGCGGCAAAGAGAATATTGAATATTTTCCTGATACTCAATTCAGATGGTGTGCGAATCATGAAATCGGCTAACAAATCTATTTGGCCTGTGTGGTTTGCAATTGCTAACTTGCCGCCCCTCAGACGTTCTGCTTTCGAAAATATTGTTCTGGCCTCCCTTTGGATGGGCAGCAATAAACCCAACTGGGATGAGGTGTTCCAGGTATTTTTTTGAATACTTCATTTGGTTTGAATCCACAATTTATTCTGTGTATTAAATTATTTAGGAAATTGAACAGCAGATTCGCGAATCCTCCGTTGTTGTGTCTCATGGAAATCTCAAGTACTCGGTAGTCTTTAAAGTTATTCTCCTGGTCGCCGACATTCCAGCTACTGCCTCCTTGCTCAACATGCACCATCATTTGGCAAGGTACGCTTGCACCCTCTGTCTCATAGAAACAAAAGTAGCGAAAAATATTCGTTATTTTCCTCTCAAAATGACAACTGCAATGCGAACATCCAAAGTTCATAAAAAGTGTCTCGAAAAAATAGAAGAATTGGGCTTAAATTCGCTTATGGGAGTGAAGGGCCGCAGTAAGCTCTTCGATTTGATTGACAATCTGCCTTTGACTGCACCAGTTGACGTAATGCATCAGGTGTATTTGGGCGTTGGAAAAGTTCTGCTGCAAGTCATAGTCGCGAAAACAGTAAAAAAAGACATGGAGAATATCAATAGCATGGTGGCAAACCTAGAGGTATGATTTTTTTTCTAACTTTCAAAATAGAGCATTGAAGTTGTTTTTTTTTCAGCTCCCTAATGACTTCAAGAGAAAAGTGAGGACTTTGAAAGACCTAGAATTCTTCAAAGCAAACGAAATAAGAGCTTGGCTGCTATATATTGGACCTGTTCTATTCAGTTTTGCAGTTAACGAACAACTTTACGAGAGGTTCATGTTGCTGAGTTACTCAGTTCGCCTAATGATGATTTCGACCGACTACGCTGAAGATGCGAAAAGACTTGTGAGCTTATTTCTGAAAAAGACAAAAGACCAATTTGGCGAGGAGGTTTTCTCTGCCAATGTACATTCCTTGATTCATTTGCCCTGGCAGCTCAAATTCTACGGCCCCATTTGGTCAATGTCAGCAATGATGTTTGAATCCGCAAACTATTTGTTGCAGTCGAAGTTCACAGGCACAGTAAATCATCTCTCTTTGTTAGTAGAGCGTTACCTTAGGAATAAGCAGTCAATGAAGGTTGACGTTGTCAAAGATAGTCTGCAGGAGTTTTGCCTTTCGCTACGTAATACAAAGAGGTTCTGCAGGAAAGTTGTAACAAGTGGAATCCCAGAATCTTTGCTGTCACCGGGCAAGGTTTTCTATAGCAATTGTTACCATAATTTGCTTTGGCTTGATTCTAAGGCTCATTTATCTTCCAAGAATAGTTATCTGGCTTATTCTGATGGTTCAAGTGCCCGATACGGACAAGCGAGCATTTTCTTTACTGTAGGTGGCATCGAAAATGTTTCCGTGGAAATGTTCAGAGTAACAGACTCATACAAATGCAACTCGGCATCTAATTTTGACGTTTACTCCTATATAAAGGTTGAGAAACTAAAAAAATATGAAACTATTTCTGTGGAAAGGATTGTTTCGAAATGTCTACTCATAAAGGTTTCGCATGAACTCTATCTCGTACCCCTTCTTCAAATGCTGGAGCACGATTAACTTCATTTGTTTTTTATTGGTTTTGAAATTTCCATAATGTTATCATTTTACTTTGTATAACACACTGATATGTGCGCTAGAACTTTTTGTTCTAAGATTAACAGTTTGCTGCTGAAGTATGCTCTGCTATGAAGAAAACTTGTAATTCATTTTTAGACAATTTTTGTTTCATTTTGAAGTCGTTGATTGAGAAAACTAATTGTTTATATGTTTGTTTTGCTAACACTGTAAGCTCAAAATTTGCGTCCTAAACAGAAGGAAAATCCTTCTCAGGTTTTGAGCATCAAAATATTAACAATTTTGTCCTAATAATGAATTATTCTTTCGTGAGAAAGAAAAATCATAAATCAAGCGAAATTTTCAAATTTTCAAAGATACCTGCGAGGACAATTTGATGTATGCAATTTACTTGTAACCAGCCTAGAAAATTAGGGTTACAAGCGCACTGATTCCAAATAATTTTTGAACGAAAAGGGCGAACAAAACTTGCTGAAAAAAAGCTTTAAGCGCTTTGAAAATTGTTTTCAAGTCCAGCCACTTTCAAGAACGTTAATGCCAAAAACATTGCTTGTTTGGCACTGTAAACTCAATTCAGGAGCTTTAATTAGAAGAAAAGTCCTATTCCGGTTTTTAGCAAAAAATTACTAAGAATTTTGTCCAATTAAAAAATGCATCTTTCATGAAAACAAACAAAAAGCTAAAATCAAGCAAATTTTTCCGCAATAAAATTTTTATGGGTGCGTTCTACCAGTATCCAGCCTCAAAAAACAGTGTTACAAGCCTATTGGCTTTTTGAATGAAAATATTTTTTCATTAAGCTTTCCGAATGAAATATGAGAATCCTATTAGCTTATCGAATGAAAAATGAGAATCGAACCTATTTAAAAAAAACTTAAAACATTTGGAAAACTGTTGTCAAGTTGAGCCACTAATAAGACGTTTCATGCCAGAAGATTCGCTTGGCTAGTGTAAGCTCACTTCAGGAGCTCTAAAGAAAAAAAAATCCTATTTATGTTTTAAAAACAAATTATAATGAAATTTGTTCAATTAAAGAATGCTCCTTTCTAGAAAACGAGAAAAAGCTAAAGTCAGTCAAAATTTTCAAAAATTACGCCCAGAAAAAACTGTTGCATTTTTCTTTTATTCAGCCAAGACATTCAGGGTTGCTAGCCCAACAACTTCAAGTAGCTTTTTGAACGAGAAGTGAGGACCGAACTTAACAAAAAAAGGCCTAAGCGTTTTCAAAAAAGTTTTGAAATTTAGCTAATTATAAGATGCTTCAAGGCAAAAATTTTTTTCGCTAGCACTGTCAGCCTAATTCAGAAGGCCAAAAACAGAAAAATCTTTTTTGGGTTTTTTAGCAACAAAATATACGGAAGTTTTTCCATTTAATAAAAAATGAGAGAAAAATTTGATAATTGCAGTTGAAAAACAAACTTTTTCTTGGAATGTTAGGCGGAGCATTCTTTTTGCATTACAACCTAAGTTCTACTGGTAGTCTGCTATATGAATTTGGACCACTTTAAGCAGCTCCTAGGTCTTATAGACTTTTACTATTTTCAAAAATATAAGCGAAAAAAATCGATTTTTCTAATTGAAATACGAACTTTTCTTCGAAATTTTGGCAAACCAATCTACTTGCAATTGGTTTGCGATCTTGCTGTTTGTTTGTTAAATGTTTTTTTTTGTGTTTCAGGTGTCAAATAAAGAGAATGAAGTCAACCCTCCAAGAAAACTCGCAAAGAAGACAACGAGGATCAGGAACTTATACCATGTTCCCATATCTTTCCGATTTTCCGGATTTCTGCCGACCAATAAGGGATCCCTGAGTCTAGCGAAAGCGGAAATGAAGTCGTTGTACCCTTTAATCAAAAATGTGTCCTTTTTGGGGCTGCGCAAAGGATCTGAGGCGATGCATGGTTGGGCAAATTTTGCCAATCCGACCGATTGCGCTGTAACTTGTGATGAAGTAAAGAAAAACCCAAAAAATGGTCTTAAAGTTGAAAAGATGGGACCCACAAAGCCTGCCGAGTTTGAGGAAAGCATGAAGGAAAATGTGTTGCCGCCTCCAACAAGAAAACCTTGCCGCTTTGATTTTACACAAAACTTGAAAATTGAAAATTTGTAAATTTTGCTTCGGTTTTGTGAAAGTCAAAATGAGGAATACATTTTTTTCAATATGAAAATAAATGATCTCCTTGTACTTTTTTTTCAGTTTTTGGTTTCCACAAAAAACGCGTTGTTGAAGAACATTTTTTCGAAAAAATCGAGATCGGGTTTTTTCGTTCTTACACTTTTATATGGTGTCTTAGATAACATAACAAAGACCATAGAGTTTTCTTAGAAACCATATCCAAGACCATACAATTTAACATTTGTTAAAATGGATTGAAAAGCGTTCATTTGGTTGTAGTTTTAAAATATTTTGCCGAATCTTAGAAACCATATCCAAGATCATATATGGTTTCTTAGATACCATATCCAAGACCATAATGATTTCTTAGATACCATATCCAAGATCATACAACTTACCATTTGCGGAAATGTAGTGAAAGGCATTCATTCGGTTGCAGTTTTAAAATATTTTGCCGAATCTTAGAAACCATATCCAAGATCATATATGGTTTCTTAGATACCATATCCAAGACCATAATGATTTCTTAGATACCATATCCAAGATCATACAACTTACCATTTGCGGAAATGTAGTGAAAGGCATTCATTCGGTTGCAGTTTTAAAATATTTTGCCGAATCTTAGAAACCATATCCAAGATCATATATGGTGTCTTAGATACCATATCCAAGACCATTATGGCTTCCTGGATACCATATCCAAGACCATAAAATGTTCCATCGATGGGAAAACCATCGAAAACGCGTTGCTCTGCCTAAATTACCAATTTCATGTAAAATCTTGAAAATCATACCAAAGATCATATATGGCTTCTTAGAAACCATAGCAAGATCATGCAAGAAATTTTGCTTAGACTTGGATGGAACCATATATGGTCTTTGATATGGTATCTAAGAAGTGTCAACCCGGGTTACTAATCTTTGTGAGCATCAAATTCTCGACGTTTCTAGCGATTTCATTGAACACTTTTCAGAATTTGTTGACAAACTCGTTGGTGAAAAATCACGTTTGACTCACAATCGTGATTTCCGCTGAATTCGTCGATTTGCTTAAATTGTCATCATTGACTCTTTAAGCAAGCTAAATTGGTTCAAGCTTCTATTTTTGGTATATAGGTGGAGTAAAATTAATTCTTCATTGAATTTAATTCTCATTCACATCACCGATTTCATTCGCAAGTAAAAAGATCAGTTGTTAATTGTGCCTCATTTTGAATGGCTTCATTTCTTAAGCCTGTTTGATGCGTTGATCGCAACTGAAATGGTTAAAAGCGCAACTACATGTAAGAGGTGCTCTCGATATATACAAATAATGGATTCGACAGAGCATGAAGGCCCATTGAGAACCCAATTATAATCTGAGAAATGGAAATAGAAAGAGGGAGAGCAAAACAAGACACGCGAGGAGGAACAAATTGATAAACAGATTTATTGATTTCACACGATAATCACTTTAACACAGTAAGCATCGCGCAGCCGTCCGCCGCATTTTCAACGAATGAAGGCATTGTTTGCCATAAAATTTTGATTCCGTTTTGTCATCAAATAATCAAAACTGCTATCAAGCTTTTCTACTCTTTGAAGAGTCAATTTTGTTGTTTGGGGATGTTTTTCGGGTTGAGTTCATATGGCTGCTGCACATTTTTCTAACTTTTGACTATTATCTCAAGAAAAGTTTGTATATGAGATCAATGGAAGTTCTTTTTTTGATGTTTAAGAATCAAAGTTGGATCTTTTCAACAATCGCCCCCCCCCCCCCTTTTGCAAAAGGGGTGGCTTTTCTTGAATACAATTTAAGCGAGCCATTTATTAACCAATCAGAGACTACTAATAACTTTCCACGCCTGCACATACTATATTAAATTGAATAGAATAAAATACACCATGGTATGGCAACTAGCCGAACCGGAATACAAAGCGAAAAAAATTTCGACTGGCGGGTTGGTGGGCGCGTTTTGCGCGCGTCGCGGCTTCGCCTTGATAACCGACCCGCGATTTCCGTATTATATCCCACAGCGCATGAGAGGCATGGCCATGAACAGCGGTCCGCAATTGCGCTTAAACTATTATTCGGCTATCTGAACTGTAGGCCAAGTAATATCGTGGTAAAGTATAGCACAGAAGGGGTGGCGATTCTCTACTATGTACCAAAGGGGGGGGGGGGGCAATTGTTGAAAAGATCCTCAAAGTTTATCAATTATATTATTGGCGTATTTCGGCTAGTTCGACTTTCATTATCCAATGTTCAATTCTAATAATTAGATAAATGAATGTATTATATTGAACTGACTTCAAATTATGGCTTAATATCAATCATAGACCTTTAGTAGTTTATTTGCATAATCATAGAGTTCAAGTAACAAAAAGCGAAAAAAAATTGTTCCACGTGATAAACATCAAATATCAGTAGAGAGGAAAGATGAGGGAAGATTTTTCATTAACCCTCTGGTTTGAGGTTTCAATTAACTCCAGATCAACCATTTTTAAGATACAAGCAGATTCGGATGTACCATTTTTGAAAATTATATTTTAAAAAACTTGATGAGAACGTGCAAAAAAAATGTAACCTAATTGAATCGAAAAATTGTCTTTGGCTTTGTACTAGCGCTCTGGTTTTGTAACTATCACTTCGGTCACCAATTTGTGACGAACTTGAGCACAGTTCCGCCTCAACTAAAAAATGTTATAGTGATTTCCTGACCTGCTATCTTCCTCGTCCTTGCAACATTTAGACAACTCATCAGCTAAAAATCCCCGTCGATGTTATTTTTTCAGAAAAAATGAACGAAAAAAAATAGTCCAGGATGCCATATATGCGTATTTCAGGGCATTTCTTACATAATTTTCCGAAAATTTCTCTACCCGGGTATTTACGTTTTCTAAGCAACCACTCTTGTAAACTACTCTTCTGATTCCACTCTTCTGATTCAGTGTAAACCACTCTTCTGATTCAGTGTAACTAAACACTAAATCAGAATGATGCCTAATTATTGTTATCGCAGATTGTTGTTAGCAAGTTTTTAAAAACTGGTTTATAGAACAAAAAGAATTTTTTGGACAAAACTGCGGATGAAAATCTAACTGCTATTCTGATTTTTCTATTAAACTATCTTGGCATTTCCCGCTGCTCATTCACAAGCTCAAAATATCTAACAGTTTCTTCACCAGGAAGAGAAGTTAACGTCAGATGGGACAATTTATACTAAATTGGAGTAATTTTTCCTATTAGTCTATTTATTTGTTAGAGGTTCTTTTCTTGGGTTTTCTGTTTTAAGTGTAACGTGTATTGCCTGAGTAGACAGCGGAGCGTACAAAAGTATGAATAGGTCGCTGAAAACGCTGCTGTGCAATAACAAACAGTAGAGAGTTCTAGAAATCACCTAAACAAATTTTTCTTATCGTTTCCTTTTTACTTTGTTTTGTACGTACCTTTTTTGGTGATATATTTTTTTATGATTTGTTGGTTTGGAGTATAAATGAACATAAAAGAAATTTTTTTTCGTCAGTTTATTTTTTTCATGTTTCAATAATACAAGAGCAAGAAAATTTATTGCCTACAAATCCAACTGAGCAGTAATCTGGTTCAAAGGTCACATTTCAATTCAATTTGACTTTAGAAACTTAAAAAAAAACAAAAATTGAATTCCAAACTGTTACACACCTTAAAAGTGTTAACAAATTGGCAACGTACAAATCCTAAAATACATAAAACAATGAAAATTTATTTTTACAACGTTTGGAATATTAAAAAATTATATTAGATAATTAGAAACTTAAAAAAATTAGAAAAGGTCCCTCAACAAAACTCTTTATTCCAATGCTATTGGGTCCTTCAGATATTCCTTGAAAAAGAACTCTTTCAGAAAACCTTTGATGTTTTTTACAATAACAATTTTTTTTTCATATGGAACTTCATTGTACAATTTCATGCCCTGCAGCATCAATGATTTATACAAAAATTCGGAATTACTTTTCATAGTCGGATAAATTTTTCCTGTTCCCGCATTCTGGACGCACTTGGAAGTTTGCAATTCATTCTTATTGATAAAATTGGTAAAAGTTTCTTAGCATATTTCAAGACAAATACCATGTAACGATATTTGAGAGGGAATTCATCAGGCATGATTCTTTTTTTCATTTTTCAAGCAGTCGAGCGATTATACTTTTTTCTTTTGAAACACATTTTTAATCCCCAATTATGTTGCTTTTCTAAACTTATCATGAGATTTTTTCTGTTGCCAACAAGCATAAGAGATGGGTATTGACAGTGACTCAAAACAAGTGCGCTCAATAGTGCTACCCTAGGTTTTATAGGAAAACAATTCCTTATATCCTTCAAGATTTTGATGCTGCACGTCATTCTGGATAGTATTCTTTTGATCTCTTCTTTAAAGGTTTATTTGATGTCTAGTATTATTCCTAGATATCTTTCCGACGACGGTTCTCCTATGCTCACACCGTTAACATTGAGATATGAGGAGTTCTTGTTTCTAATGGAGCAAACATGATATATTCTGTTTTCTTATTGTTCCTCATCAATTGATGTAATTGGAAGCAATAACACAATTCTTCAAATATTTTCCAAAACCTTTCTGGCTACACTTTTGTTTGTATGAGAAGAATCGAGAAATGTGTCATCGGCGTACTGGATTACTCGAAATTTGTCATTATCAGCAGCTCTCTGAAGATCATTCACATAAATTTTGAACAATAATGGTCCTAAAACTGTGCCTTGTGGCACTCCTCTGTTAAGTAAAATCCAGTCGGACTAATTACCTGAGAAAATACTTTTCGAAATCTTTCCTTCAAATAGGATCTAATCAATTGTGTAGATGTTCCGTCGAATCCCAAATTATTTTAATTTTCTATTAGTATTTTGTGTGAGATTGAGTCAAATGATTAAGAGAGATCGAGGAACGCTCCACAAACTGTCTTTTTTATTCATTTCGTTTCTTACATATTCTGTACATTGTAGTATGGCATCCGTTGTCGACACTTTTTTCCTATATCCAAAATGTTTAGGTGACAGCAGGTTATTTGAGAACAAATAGTCTTAATTTTGTTCTTTATAACTTGCTCAAACATTTTAGCCAATGCACCGATTACTGATTTTGGTCGATAGCTCTTGGGATTTTCTGTGTTTCCTTTTTTAAAGAAAAGAGAGGAAAGCTTTTTGAGGTCAGTCGGCAAGAAAGATGCAAGGATCGATTGAGCATCTTTCAGCGCCCATGCGGAAATTTTTCAGAGACCCAAAGGTTTGTCCACATTCAAACATTTTATCAAATCCTGAACTTTTTTACAAATAACATATTTGAAAACAAACCACATTTACCATATCAGCTGAGAACAATGTTTTATCAAATATTTTTCTTTCACCAAAGTTTTGTCCTATAAAAGAAAACTTGAAGTTCAAAACGTTTGCAATATTTTTTCCGTTCGTAATATGCTCACCGAAGCTGTTACGCAGTGTTTCTATTAGAATTCGTTGTTTTTCACCGTTCCTACTTTCTTGCACAAACTTCCAGCGACTTTTTTCTATGTTCAGAGCAATAAAGTTTTTCAACAAGGAAGCTTCATTTTCTGATTTTCTGATTCAGTTAGAAATTTATTTCTATCCAGGAAAATTTTCAGTTTATCCTTCCTCACAAAACGAGATTTCAATGGCGCATGCACATTTTTTGCTTGCTCAACTATAATACAAAGTTGGGGCCTCATTTCGCTAGCATTTTGTGACATCCAGAAAGGACTCCAATCTGGCTTCCGAATATATTTCTAAAATTTTCCATTCGAAGAGTTCTTTTGTCGAATTTTTTTTTTGGAATTTGTTTCATGATCTTTTTTTCTTCTAAAATAGTAACTGTTCCATAATGATCATTTTTCAAAAAAATCTCTGTAACAAAACACTTTTTGAAGTTTTCTCGGGTGATACAATCAGTCAATGTAGTCCTGTGATACTTTGTCCTGTCCCTATCTTTTTTTGCATGACATCAACCCGTAGGGAATAAACAGCGTTTCTAACTTTCGTTTTTCGTTATTCTCAAAAATTCAAAATTGTAATCGCCCATTAAAAATATTTGTTATTTCTCGGGTGCAGCATAGTCAATCACAGAGCCAGTTCTGACAGAAACATTGGAAAAAGGTGTTTGGTCGGATAGTACGAAAGATTTATCAAATACTTTTTTATTGAACTCTCATTCTATCCGGATATTTCGAAACGAGATTCGGAGGTTGTGGTAAGATCTGTACGTTCTTTAGGTTGAATGATCTAAATTGATGATCTAAATTGATAGATCTAAATATATAGAGCAGCAGGCCATCTCCATTTGTTTTGTCTTGTAATGAAAGATTCCTATCTTTTCTGAAACATTGGAAATTTTCACAAGGTACTTTCCAAAAAAGGATTTTGTTATTTGTTTTGAGCCATGTTTCTGTAAAGCCAAAAAATTTTTTTTCTCATATCATCAATTAATTGTCTTGAGTGGGAGTTATGATCTTCAATGCTTCTACAATTGAGCGAGAAAAACTTAACATTATCCGTAAAAGACGCGCCTACATTATCCATAAAAGACGCGCCGACTTCAAAACCAGCCCTGGTTTCTTTTCTACATCTACACATTGAATCATGATAGAAGCCTTAACTATTAAAACAAAACAAATATTTAATACATAGGACAAAGAAATTGAAAAAAAAATGAAAGGTTTTCAAGATTGTCATACACCAATACATTATATCCTCATACACCAATACATTACATAAATAATTATATCCTCTGGTGTAGTAATACGTTTGTTTGAACGCTTTTCTTTGAAAGAGTTGAAAATTATTTTTATTGGATGATTGGTTGAAACTTGGATTGTATTGAGTATTTGCAATTACATTGTTTGATGTGAGAAGAAGGTGACCTAGAACTGTATTCTTTTGAAAAGATACTCCCTTCTGTTATTTAAAATGGATATCATCGTAAAACAGATACTTGTAATGGGGTAGTTTCATCATCATTTAGTCAATAGATAATTTTTTTTCAAAATCATATTTCAGCAGAGTCTGTAAAAATCTTCAGCCGAGTCTGCAAAAGTTTTTCTATGAAAGCTGATGTTCATTCATTAGCAATAGATTAATGATTTGATGACATGATTGGTTGGATCTCCATTAGCACTAAATTTTGTTAGACACTCACTCAACAAATTCAAAGCAAAGTATTCATAAAAACGTTCGTTCATATCCTGATGTTTTTGTTTTAAAATTGAATTATTTCTATTTTGCAAAACAACAGTTTTAAGTTCTTTCTCTGGATATTTTGCGAGAACGGCTACCCCTTTTTTTGTTGTTGAATATCTATAAGCGTGAATGCATATGTCTTGCGGTATTGAAAAAATATTGACCAGATTCTTAATCAAACTACTTCCAAGGAATAAATTCTCCGTATTTTCTGGAAAATTAAAAATGGGAAACGTTCTCACCTTGTATTCAATTTTTAAATTATGTGGTACTTCCGGATTTTTTTGTATGTTGCCTGATCATCGTCCTGTCTCCTTTATTTGATGTAAGCGCTGCATTGTAAAACATATTTATTTTTAAAGCCATCTTTTTCTTCAATTTTTTTGAGAAGGTCAACATAGATTTGATAAAGTTCGCTTTTAGAGAGTTTCTCGATGGATTGGAAGGTTAACATTGCGGTATAAGTGTACAATTTCTTATTTACAGATGGAACAGTGTTAACAATGAGGGTGTAATTCGTAAAAGTAAGCGAATTAGCGGATCTGTTCTAAGTAAAATTCATTTGGTAGGACGGGTAAAAAGAGTAAGAATTTCAAAGATGGAGGTTAAAAGTGCAATTCGAACAAATTAAAACGTAAAAGCAATTGTACAGTAAGAATGAAACGTTCGCTTGTGAGTGAGAATGAAAAGTTCGCTTGTGAGAATGAATTGTTCGCTAGTGAGAATAAAACGTTCCCTTATTTTAGTACATGCGTAGATATTCCCTCTTACCTGAAATTCCACACGAATAAAAATATCTAAGAGTTAATATGATGAATTATAACCAATTGAAGAAAAAAAACTTTTGTTACTTATTGTTTTTAGTGTTATCGAAAAGAACATAGAATTCGAAAACTTTTGCTGGTGATCAAATTGTTGCATCTCCTTATATTTTCTTAGTTGCATCAATTTAAAATAGTTTGGTCTTAAAATTGGTTACCATTTTCGTCTTGCTGTTCAAAGTGGTCTCCTATCATTGGGTAAGCCATCCAAGCAAATGAGAATTAGAAAATTTGCAGCTCGCTTGTTTTTTCTTTGTTGACCGATTAAGGCGGTTTAACATTATTCACAGAACAGCACAAATATCATAAGATGGGAAAACCTAAGCATCTCAATTTCTTTAATTTTGCAGGCCTTTTCACGTAAGGAAAACCCTCCTAAAGGCTGAAATCTAACCAAAATCTGGGATAAAACTTATTACTTTCATCATATTTCACAATTATTACACTTTTATTTTTAAAGAAAACCAAACAGCAAAAAAATGCTTCCTGAAACATCACATAGGAAAATTGTTTGGAGAAAATGGTTTATCAAACGTTTTCTCTTTATCCATTAAAACTTTCTGCATTTATCTCACCATGGGGAAAATTAACTCAAAAAAATGTTTTCAATGAACTTCAATGAGTGTTATTAAACAATATTCTAGGGATTAGCTTTTTTCAAGGATAAGTTACTCCAAAGCATTAGCATAGTCCTATAGTTGCACGTAGCTTACTCATCATCTCTTCTATACCAATTTGTTTTTATTAGATTCGTATAGAACTGGATGCGATTTTTTCTATGATTTTGGCTCATAGTAGAAACCTATTTAGCCGAAACGCCTTAGATGCTCGTTTTCTACCTACTGACCAAAATGTTTTGAATATCCTCATAGTTTTTTAATCGTTCATTATTATTTTTGTTATTAAAAACTGCGATGTATTGAAAACAGCACGGGCAATTGGTTCCTTGAAATTGTTAATTAATCAATTAATTAGTTATCAAAAGTATGTTAGAAACATTAATTTGTTACTTTATCATAATTTCTTTTTCTGAGTAATTGATTTGATATATGGCGGAAACTTTGATCAAGCCTACTTTTCTACCCCTGACCCATGAGTTTGGCCCATCATAGCGCAAGCTAAGAAAAATCACAGTGATTCTGCCAACCATTTGAATGTAATTCGTACGCCGTATTTCGATTATGTTCTCGCATTATTTTCCGTTTCTTAACTCAGAAATTGCTTTCGCAATTTACCCCGACAGATATTTGGTTTCGACGAAAAAAAATGTTAAACTGTTTCAAAGCCCGAGAATAGTGTATTAATGGTGAAACTTGAACGAAAAAGTATAAACAGTCAAAATGGCCAATGTTTTACGAATTTTTCATAGTTACAGTTCTGTCAACACCCTCTTGTTTGGAGAGCAAAATCATAATCAAATAAAAATCTGCATGTATGCCTGCGCCATTTTCAATTTTTCAATTTTGAATTATTTTATGAAATGTCCATTTAGAACTTTGAAATGTCCAAGTGCAAACACACATTATCGATCCTCATTAATTCAGTTTATTGTACTCTACTGAATAGTGCTGAACGCAAAATATTGCGGAAAAACTTAGTGTGGTTTTTAGGTGTAATGCTTAGGAGTTCAAGAAAAATTTCCTGGTGATTGCTAAACTGAAAACCTTCCGGCAATCTTACAAGAAATCTTGCAATGGAATTCGTAGTTCTTCCTTTTTGTTTGCAAGAGTCTTCCAAGAATTGAATCTATCTTGCAAGACTCCGGCAAGATTTAAATTCACCTTGCAAGAATCTTGCAAGATTTTCAACCCAACATTTTTTAATCAACTGATTCCTGGTTGAGCTCAAATAAGAAGGAATAATATTGAATAGATGATACTGTGTCGGAAAACTGTCTCAAGTCCAGTAAAAAAAAGCCACTCCTAAATTTTTCAATTATGTTCTGTTTTTTACCCTCCTCCCTTTTTTTCCGAGCAGTAGCGGAGTTACTTAAAATACCTATAAGAGAATTGAACAGAGCACTAGATATGAAACCAGGCCCAGAAACCTCTCCCCAAAACAAAACAAACAAATAAATTACGCAAATAAAAAAATAATGGCTTGCATCAGTCGGAAAATTTTCTCATGTCTATTTTAAAAATGCACTTAGTGATTTTTTCAGTATGTCCTGGTTGTTTTACATTCCTCTTATTTCATGGTTTGGGACAGGCCGTGGAGGAGTTAATTCAAAGAGCCATAAGCTAACTGAGCAGAGCACTAAGTATCAAACCAGTCCCAAAAAGTGTCTCCAAAACAACACAAATAAAAACAAAAGGCAATTAGAAGCATCATAAACGCCATCTGTCAGAAAAAAAGTTTCTATCAAATTATAATATATCTTCCATTTGTTACCTTCTGATAGAGTTGCATATTGTGTAAAATGAGCAATTATTCAAGACAAAAACTGTCAGTAAACTTCTAAGCGCGAATATTCAGTTTAATGAAAGGATTACGATGTATGACTTTTTTAGTGAAGCAGCTTGCACATGGTACAAAAGATGTCATGCACTTCGCCGTCATTCGCTAGCAACAAAGGTACTTTTTGTTCGAGGATCCACAGGCAATAGAAAAGGTGAGGAGCAATGTAAAAGTCATTGTTCGAAACACTCTTTTTATTAGTTTTTGATGTTCCAGATAATGTTTTGGTGAAAGTATACCGCTTGAAGACAAAAAAACATTAACAAACTTTTGCGTTTAACAAATGCTTCCGGATTCGCATCAATATCAAGTTTTTAGCAAGGCCATCTGAAAAATCGTTACCATTTCTAATCATGAAATTCTCTGCGACAATAAAATTTGAGAGCAGATTGAGTGGTACAATAAGTTTGATGCGGTTGTTTTGCGAAATATTAAAAAAAATCCGACTGCCGGTTTCCCTATAAATATTTTTTTGAAAAAAATTGAAACATATTTGTCGTTTATTGAGTAAATTGAAGTTGAAAACAAAGTATTTGCCTTGTTCGAGATGTTTTCAGCTTTTTCTCAGAAAAATGTTTTTTTAATTCAAAGTCTTGCAAGAAACTTGCAAGATTCTTGCAACATTTCACATTCAAAAGGCCTTTAGGAAAAAAAGTCAATTAGAATTATATCTGCTGATCAAATTTTCGTTAACAGTCGGTTCAATTGGTTTTCAGTTAGTTGTAGCTTCCAAAAACTCAAATAAATTTTCCACTTTTTAATAAATTACAAGATTATTGCAAGTTTTTGAATCCGGGTCAAAAATTTTTTCATTGATTTCAGTTTGTTAACTTTTTTAATAAACAATAATTTGTTTCAAAGACGTTTTCTAAAACGTTTGTACCCTGATTTATTTTTGGCCTTCTTGCATGTTTTTGATATTGATTTATTGATATCTTGCAATATTCTGGCAATAATCTTGCAAGTGCTAAATCATCTTGCAATACTCTTGCAAGATTTGAATCCGCAGGGTCTGTTTTTCTGCAGTAAAAGTTAAATACATTTTTATTGCTGTAGAAATTTCTAGTTTGTGCTAATCAATTTTTCGTTTTTTCTTATCTTTTCTCACCTGTTGATAGTCATCCACAAGAAAATTGGAATACGTTTCTTGAAATTTCTTTTGCTGATTTTCCCGAAAACACGCAGTCTAAATAGGTATATATCAAAAGTAATTGAGTAGTTTTTGAGTGTGATTTCAAGTTTTACTGCGAGTCGAATCCAGTGTCTTTTTGTTTTGTTTTTAACTTTGCTATTCACTGTTTTTCACTTTTCACCTCTGTTCAATGTTCTTAAAACAATTACAGTCGCTTGTGCATTTGCGAGTTTTTTTTCACAGCTGCAATTTCTTGAAATTGTATTTCATTTTGACATGGGCCAACATCAATATGATCAATTATTTGTCCCAAAAATATAACAAGAATCGATAATTATCCCTTAAGACCACTTTTATCTTTAAATAAGCTTTCAAATTTTGTAATTAAATGTAAATGTATTTTAAATGCTACGTCAAAACGGATTTTGGCGCGTAACAATCTAAATCCTGTATCCAATAGTAATAATATTGCGTGAAAAATTGACGTCACTGCTGCCAATTTTATGAAATATACCGGATTAGAATGAATTTACGCACTGCAATAATATTAAATACATATTATGCAGCTTATGCACATGCTTAGAAAAAATTAACCGCAAAATAACGAAAACGATTGATTGACAGATAGCCATGACATTTAATTGTTATAACCCCGCCTCCCCCAATCCCAGTCACCCCCGTGACAATACAACGGGATATCAAAACCCATAGATTTTTTTATTGGTATATATCGTAGACTAGACTGTCATTTTCGGCTAGAATGACAAAATGATGAAATTACAGAATAAATAACATCTTTCAAATTGTACCCTTTCCATTTTTTACTTTATCAAAAATAATTATTATTGCGGTGAGTATGATCTAGATAGAAAATTAATTGTGACCAAAAATAACAGAAACAGCGGGATGTTTTCATTTTCATCAATTTAGAAAGCAAAAGAGAGAGCGTAAAAGAGTTAAAAAAAACGAAAATTTTGATGTGAAAGGAAATAAAATTTATGACAAGTGAACTGATTCCTGAAAAGCGTGTCATGACTAGAAGAGAGCTAGTGGCGAAATGGAGGAATTCATTTTATGAATTTATGACCAGTTAAGCATCGAATGAGCCTTATTAGTACCATACACATCCCCTACCATTTACCATACCTTCGGGCTACTTTGTGAACAAACCCGTACCTTAATATTGAAAAAAAGAGAGAGACAGAATCACACATGTTTCATAAAGCTTACATTCCCCCAAGATATGAGCAGCCTAGCCAGCCCCGAAGGATCGAAATAAGAAACGGGAATGGGTATTCTATATTTTGCCTGAATAATTAGTATATATGTGTTCAATATTGACATTGTGAATACATTATACCATTGAATTGATTTAAGCTAGGATTGGACGAAAATCAGAAATTTATACTGTCAATATCTTACCTCACTTTTCAGTAAAAGAAAAAACTAATAATTCCTTTTCTAGTCTCGTTTCTATTTTTTAATGAAAACAAAGGCTGCTGTATTCCATACTTATATTTTCCTAATCGAAAAGAGCATCTACGCTAGCCAATAAATATTCACTATCTTATCTGGTAAATGATAAAAATTTTGTTTACCTGTTATTGTTTACCAAATAAATAGGCCATCTTTGTTTATTTATTTCTAACTTCCACAATACCGTACCGTCAAACAAAAAACAAATGAACGTATGTTGGCGCCAACAACGGAACTTTGCGCCTCCCTGAAATACAATAAACAATACGCCTTTTCCCTCTTTATGGTATCTTTCCATGGATTTATTCTGTCTTCTAATTAGCGCTCACTTCTTTTTTCCAATTAGTTTCTGAACTGTTTACGTGGTTAGTGTCGGCTGCTTTCATCTAACCTTACAAATGAGTGTTCAAATTCCATGCTAATATTAGGGAACTCGATTAAGCGCCGTTAACTATCTGCTAACTTTCCAACTGTTTATTTTGGTTCAAAGTTATTAATTGCAATTATTTAACCGTGAAAAGAATTAGATTGTTGTGACATTTCGCGTCTCTTTTTATATCCAAAACAGGTAGGAGGAAAGTATTTTACATGACATCTAAACTTATTCTGATTGCATTTTTTTGTTACTCAGAGTACCAATTCAAGATATTGTTCTCAAATATCACCCCGGCTCTTGGTAATAGATGTTAATTTTAACATAAAGTAGCATCTACATCAAAGAAAACCAGAGATAGAAATTAGAAAACGAGGGGACAACGAGAGACTGAATTTTCCACTGATAGGAGTTTAAAAAGTAATTTACAAAGGTTGGGCGGAATAGATTGGGCATGATTACCAGGAAAACGTGACTTTTTTGGAATAACCAGTACCCTCTATGTTATTGGTATGCTATAGCCTGGCTAGCGTTTGGTTAGAAAAAAAAACAGCAAAAAATTGCCTTCTGGTGTATATTTATCAAAGTGTAGGCTTTCATTGCGCGGGTCACCAGTTCTTAATAGTTATACAAGGATCAGAAATGGTGAAATAAAAATCACAATCTTTTTCTTTGTTCGATCCTTGTTCCGTTATGAGGAAATCATACATTGTTCCATTTGTTCGATCCAAATAAGATTTTAGAAAAATCATGAATGATTCCTTGCATGAGATCAAGGACATCACATGACTCTAGTATGACTAACAAGAAATCAAGAATCTTTTTTCGGATCTGTTCCGTTTGTGCACCCCCCCCCAAGCTTTGTGAGTGCATTTTATTTGTACCCCCCCCCCGACACACGTGCTATATTTTTGCATGATGATTTACTATGTAATGACATGTGCTCTGTTTCTGGGGTTGCATAACGTATTGAGGGGTACAAACGGAAAAGATCCTTTTTTCTTTAAAAACTTGTTCTCACTTTTTGCGAAGCGAAACCATTTATGTATTTACGCCTCAACAGTTTGTTAGACCCCAAGTTACTCTAAGATGCATTTTAATAATTGCAAAATTCGTTGCCAATATGAGGCTCATTCTGTTTATACGATAAAAATTTGATATTTCAAAAAAATATATCACAGTAATATATACCAATCCATGTCAAATTTTTGATTAAAAAAATTTTTATAAAAAATATCAAAACATCTTCCAAGCTCGATAAATCTGTAATAAAATTCTTGTTGTGTACATAAAAAGCACATCTTATTCTGTATGCTTTAATTGTTGATTTGCATAGCTGCAGATACAAAAAAATTTGCGGCGTGATAGCCGAGAGGTAAGGTGTGTGATTCACACGCCAATAATTGATAGTTCAATCCCCTGCCCCCGTGAAGCTGTTTGTGTAAGGATGAGCTCTTACTTAACCATAGCTTCAGGTTGACCATAGTCTGACCAATGTTGGCTGCAATGATGGTACCACGTGAAAGTTTCAGACGCAAAAAAAAGTGGCCATTCAGACGCAAAAAAAAGTCACCAAAAAAGAGCAATGCTGCTCATAGAAAGAACAGTCTGAACTGTGCGGAATAATAAGAAAAAGGGCAGCTGAGAACAGGCTACTGTATGACTAATGCTGTTCCGCTGCGATTACGCAGGAACCAAAATTATTATTTTTATTATTAAATTTGTCAGTGTTCTACGTGTCGTGTATGATCTTGAATGTTTTTGAAATCAAGTCACGATTGTCCAAAATATATCTTAGACAAACTTAATTAGCTCGAAATTTTTAAATGCTTCTGGTAAGGTAACTAGAACAAAAAATAACACTTGATCTCAGTATGTCAAACAACCAACCAGAAAAATACCATATGACGTTGTATGACAAGTAGAGCTGACATCGACCAATAAGTGTGACAATAAATAACTTTGCATGAGGGGGCAACTCGAGACACACTAGCGAACTACAGCGTGTTTAAAAAACGCAATCACCAAATATTTTGACTTGCAGCCGCTAAACAGACACGTCACGAATAATATCTAGGTTTAGTCTTTCAGAATTTCTAAGTGTAAACATAATACAAAATTTTTAAAAACATTAATTTAATTAAGAAAAGTATAATTTAAATTTACTTGGTGCTAAAATGTTGGAAGGCAGCTTATGCATTATCCAACTATTCAAAATGTAACTAGCTGAAATGAGTGGCCACAATGCGGAGACCTTTTAGGGAGAAAATAAACTTCTTAAAAAATCTGTTTTATTAGTGAGTTTTAACACACATATGATACCTCATAGAAAAGTTTGGCAAATCAAAGCAACGAAATTAATCTAAAATTAGGTCTGTTTTAATTACAGCCGTCTTGTAGTTTGTCAAGATTGGAAAGAATGTCAAATATTGCTATGACCATCTGTTCTTTCTATAATAATGAAGAGTAATTTAAATCAGTTTTCTCAAATTGCGTTTTGAACTAAGTTGCTGTGGCATTCTTACAGTTTAGTTATTACCGTATACAAATAGTGCAAAGCATAGAAATGTGTTGGGTTCGAGATTGTTCAAATTTTGTATTTTGCCCTAAAATCACTCATCCGCACCTCTAAGCCAAAATTGTTTAACCTCAATAGTGTTTTGGTGAATATTTGTTTTTTAAAACATTAGCACAGTGTGTGGTAAAGAGGTACCAATGTACCACTAACTCTGATCATTCCGTTGCTACTTTATCATTTTCATAATCTATTTCACTTTTAATTGTATTTCAGTCTGCCCCCTATTCAAAATTTTCTTATGCTGTGATGTTCATTTTCATGATTCTTTCACTCCTTATACTTTCCACATTAATATTATTCATACTCTTGTTCATTCCGCATCGTAAACAATTAGATCTGCTCATACAGTTCTCGTCTGCTGCTAAGTCATTCAATCTATTCAGAACTCTTCTTTGGACCAGTTGTAATTCATTCTTCCAACTCATGTTTTCTAATCGCCTAGCGGATAAAGCTCTCTAAAAACTTAACTCAATCGCCCCGCAATTAGCAGTAATCCTACAGAGAACCATAAACCTTTTTCGCTCTGCAAATCAGCACTGTTTAAAATCAATTAAGCTTTCGCAGTACAAATAAGTTTGATTCGCTACCCAATTCAGCTCTGCATTGTGAAAACACCGATTAGAACCGCGAATCAATAAATTTCTGTTTTGTACCGTAAGTGTGTACAACATGCCGCAGTTTAGCAGGATCGCAACGTTTCCACTGACGATTGGTTCTTTTTGGTGAAAAAGTCTCATCAAACCCACCACTTCGTTGGGAGAAGTGGAGGACACAAGTAAATCTTGCAACATTGGCCGAGGAGGGCATCAATCTAGACGTGCTAATAAATCCAAAACGAACCACCGTAAATCTACCAACTGAGCTTTGATACAAAAACCAGTTGATGATCCAACCGAGGTGACCGAAGCTGAGAAAAATCCCGAAACGCGCAGAAAGAACTCTCGTGGTAAATAAAATGCCAAAAAAAACAGACGCAGGAATACTATGCTCTGACCGCCCTTCCAATCTCTCTGGTCAGAAATAAGTTTGACTGTTGTATCTGAGCATTGGCACCGACAGAAGGCAAACTTTGATCCGCAAAGAAACCACACGCAGTAATAAACGAACTACCGACAATCGAACTCTGGACCATAATGGAACCCGCATTCGTGCACCTCCGACACATCACCTTCAAAATGTATCTATTTTGTTCTCGAAAAAGAAAAAGGGAGAAAAAGTAGAACAATTCTACAGCACACTCAAAGAATGAGTGGAGAATTGTAACTTTAAAGACTGTGAGGAGACAATAATCAGGATTATATTCATAACAAACTTGTCAGATATCGAAATACAGTGTCATTTGCTCCGTGAAGCAACAAAACCAAGCCAAGCACTACAAACGGCAATCAAAATGGAAATGGTAGTGCTTAATCAATTGAAAATAACAACACAACTCCTCTATCAACCAAAACAGCGTTCAAAACACTAGTGGTTTTCTCAACTCGAAACGCCAACAATAGACAAACACAAATTTCACAAAGCGGAATCAATCAAATGAATGCCGTAATTGTGGACAAGGGTGGCAACCAAACCACAAACAACACTGCTTTGCACCAGGAAAAAATGCAATAATTGTGGGATAATGAATCACTTTGCGAAAATGTGTAGAAAACCGAAGCTAACCGAGATGTACAAAATATCGAAAACGCTAACGAAATTGACTAAGAATCACTTAATGCAAATACACACAAAATTGCTCCGGAAAAAATCAAATCCACATTTGAAAAAATCCAAGTAACATTACTGCTCGATTCCGGAAGTGTCTGTTCAATAGTCACAAAAGACGTTGCACTATCGATCTTTGAAAACTGCAAAGAAGCAAAATGGGTAACAGAGGAGACAAAATATTAAAAACTTTTCAAACGAACCAGTAAAGACTCTTGAAACACTAATGACATCAGTCGAATGCAACAACTGGTGCGCCAAAAACGAACATAGATGGTGGAAAACGGCATACGACCATTATTCACGCGAGGAACATTGGGAATACACATTAAACAACAACAAGCCATAACCAGAATAGTAAACTGTATCAACACACCAAACCCCATGAAGCAAAAAAACGCTGACAAATTTCCCAGAATAGTAAACAGAATTGGTAAGTCAAAGAACCGCAGAATAGAATCACAACACCACAAAAGCTATTAATCCCGTCGCCAAAAAGGTAGAAACATTCTTATAAATATTCAAGACAAAGTTATAAAGGCGTTACAGACACTGTAAGCGCAAATATAAATTGAAAAACTTGTTTCCTTCTGCGACAAAACTTTATTTTTCCAATAGTCATCACAGTTAAAAAGGACAACTCTATAAAATTAGCACTTGATTCAAAAAGTATGAATAAATCGATCCACAAAAATAAATAACAAATGCCCAAAACATTTAGTCTGATTCAAACAAAATCACAAATTTTAAGCGTAAGCATAGAGCGAATTAAATCATTTTTTACTGTAATCGATTTGAAGTACGCGTATAGCCAGCTCAACCTACATCCGGAATCAGCACTTCATTGCACTTTTTATATATTAAGCAGTGATGGGACAGGCGCGTACTGCTTTAAAACGGCATTCTACAGACTCACGGATATGCCAGCCACTTTCCACAAAGCTATTGTTGCAATCCTTCCACGACTAACAAATACATACTGTTCTCTGGACGATATACTCATTGTGGGTTGCGGAATATTGAATGAACAAATGACACTAAAAGAAAGTCCCACAAAAAGCTACACGACGAAAAAATAAGAATAGATCTACCGTTATTCCATTTTGCAAAAGATTATATCAAATGGCCCGGCAAAAAGTTTTAAAAAAATGAAATAACACCACGTGATTCGAAAACAAGTGCAATACTAAATTTCAAGCCATACAATACTCTAAATAAATTAAGGTCTTTCTTGGTTCTGTCCTTCATCTCAGTAAATTCATACCAAGTCTATCATAACTATTCCACTCTGTTAGACCACTGTTGAAAAAATCAAAAAATTTCAATGGACTGATAATCAAAGAAAACATTTTGGAAAAATCTAAACCAAAATAGCAGAAGCAACCGAAAATAGACATTATAGCCCCAAGCCGGGAGAGAAATGCGATGCATCACAACAAGGCCTCGATCCTGCGCTAGAACAATTTGACCCTAAAGGGGGGGGGGGAAACGGTCGCATTTACATCCCCTTTTCTAAACTCTATCGAAACAAGATGTGGCGTGAACGAACTAGATTTATTGGGTTCATCTGGGCCATAGAACAGTTCGAGTACTAATTATATGGAAAAAAATTTTTCAATAAAAACAGGCTACCGCGCCCTAATATCTGTAATGAAAGAACGGCGCTCAAATAATTCAAATAATATTAGACTCAGGCGCCGGGTCGATAGATTTTTGCCCTTTAATTTCAAAAATGAGCACTTATCAGGCACACGCATGTGACGTGCCGACTACATTTCGCGCGAACCGCACCTCATAGCACCAAATATTATCCAATATGACAAGCAATTAATTGTTGCAAATTTGGCTCTAATGAAACAAGCTGTTTAACACTTTCTACTTAACAAATCGAATTTTGAGTGAAACGCGCCGCAATTACAAGCAATCTGTCAACCGAATTGTGCTAATTATCACTCAAATCGCTTTGCGAATGAAGATTCTATCAACGCCTAATTAAAATACAGAGTGAAGACAAATTCTATAAACTTTTCAATGAAAATGGGTAATTTAAACAACTATTGTGGACAAAATCAATCCACCAATATGATATAATAGCTACAGAACAGTTAGACAAAAAATCTGAAATTTAGGAGCGAATCGCAAACAAGTTTTTTAATCTAGTCGAAATGCTTTGCGAAAGCAAACAACAAAACACACCATCTAGAGTGCGCTTCGATGAAGAAGGTGGAAGCCAGGCCCCTCTCGCAACGCAAACACCAGAAAATTCAGCCACCGATTCTACCCGTATACCTGAATTAACCCCAATGCATCGGCGGAAATATAGGCAATGTATTCAATTTTGCTTTTAGCAAATTTTTCACAAAGAAGTTGCTGGTCAGTCTGACATTAAAAGGTGCAATACCCAATGAGGTACGCGATTGCGTACTAACCGGATACGAGGAGGGCTGCAAACAGATCAAGCCCTACATTCATTTCTTCTGGTGCGGCCTGCATATAAAGTCAGATTGCGTTTGCACCAACGACCGCATCGCAATACCACATGCAATTAAGTTTGCGTAGATCGATGTTATCCACAGCACTTAACCGTAAGCTAGTGAATGACTGATATGACTTTCCGCGCCTGGTGGCCATACTTGAACAGAGACATTGTAAACAAGAATTCAAAATGCACACCTTGCATTAGAATAGGTATAAACTTGCAAACCTATAATTCCCCCAACTAAATGTCAACATATTATACCATGCATTGAACCAAATGAGGAAATACAATTTGATTTTGGCGGTCCAATCTATAATTAATAGATTTATAGATAATTAGGACTAGACTATTAGATAATCAAGACGTATATTTTTAGCATGTATAGATTGTTTCTCAAAACTTCCATCCACCGCAAAATGCGAGCACGCTGCTGTTAAAAGCACGTGAAAGTTTCTACAGAATCGAACTCTGCTAAACGGCGTACCGCGCCGCATTCGCCTTGACCAAGCTCACTGCCAAGTATTAAAGCGAATAAATAAGTCCTGTGAAAGCCATAATTTTAAAGTACTCGTGGCTCCAATCAATGACCATAGGGGGATTGGCCTTGATGAGCGGCTAATTCCAACTGTCAAGTGCAGGCTCGGATGCAGTTTTGAAGCTATTTCTAATAACAACAAAGAAACTCAAAAAACTTGATTTTTTCCAACTTCGAATTTGCAGACAGAAAACATTAAAACTATGTCCATTTGGACACATTTCAGAAGTTGCCCTAATATGCCATTCAGCAACATAAAAATAGAACCAAATATGTCTAAACTGGCCTATAAAAAGGTTGTTGATAAGTGTTTAGATCAAAACACCGTGAATTCGACGCAGCTAATACCGTCAGAGAAATGAGACGATCCAGACAGAAGAGATACCGAAATAGAATTGAACAAGACCCACGCAAAAAAAACGCAAGCGGCAGGCGAATCATTGATCCGCAGGGCAAATCGCGTCTTGTTAGAGTTTAGGGACAGGGCAGACTGACACCAAAGTCTGAAGAATCGGTGCAGCTAATGCTCGCCAAAAAGATACCCGCGCACAAAAAAGGTCCAAGAAAGATTTTCAAGAACTATAAAAATAGTTGGAGCCCAGGTTAACAGTCGTTAAAGAAGATTGCTACACCTTAGCCATCAAAGAACCTGGTAAAAATTAGGTGATTGTAAGGTAATCAGACAAGGCAAAATTCGGGACAAAAGCTGAAAAGGACGATCCTCACGCAGATCGCCGATCAAAAACACACAACGGCAGGGTGACAGCGGATAAAATAACGAAACACGCCTAGACCTAATACAAAAATTAGGGGGGAACAAAAAGATTAGCCGCTAGACCCAACCGGATGACACAAGTGCGATCTCGTCACTGATATCAAACGTCTCACGCGCCCTAATAGTTCGTATACCGGCCAAACCACTTCCTCCCCCACCCTTACCGTCGCCGTCAAAAAGTCCCAAAGCTCCTGAAAACCAACATAAGCGCCCGAACACTTTTGCCCTCGAAGCGGAAATGAAATCCGATTGAAAATTCAAAATTTGTAAAACTTTTAACACAAATAAGACTAGTAGCTGACCAGCAGGTACTTTATTCAATTTTCGGTCATCATTCCAACTTCTTAACGAAAATTCACTAAAGCTTAATTTTCGTTTGTAAGGGCGGATATGTGGCACACATATCCCCCCTACAGATCCCCACGTACAACTAACTGTGATCAATTTGCTTCTTGATCGTTTTCAAAACCCATTTCCATATATAGTTGTAGTTCGATTTGCCCCATTCATAATTTGCTTATGTCTTTGATCTTCTTTTTTCATTCTTTCTACTTTCCATTTTAAGATTATTCATACTCTTGTTCATTCCGCGTCGTAAACCATTAGATCTGTTCAAACTATTCTCGTCTGCTGCCATGTCATTCAATCTATTCAGAACTCTTCTTTTGACCGGTTGTAACTCATTCGTCCAACTCATGTTTTCTAATCGGTAAGCAAATACAGCTCTCTAAAAACTTAACTCAATCGCCCTGCAATTAGAAGTAATCCTACAGATAACCATAAGCCTTATTCGCACCGCGAATCAGCACAGTGGAAATTCAATTAAGCATTCGCAAATCAAATGGGCCTGATTCGCTACGCGATTCAGCTCTCCATTCTAATAACATTGATTCGCTCAGCAAATCATCCAAATTCTCTTCCGTACAGTAAGTGTGTACGACACGATGGCATCTGTAATTACTAAAACTTAATATTTTGATTTTTCAAATAAAAATGTTTTATATGTCAATTAGAGCTGTGCTTGCATGGCACAAAATGTATTAGTTGTTTTTCAAAAACAAGAGCACCAAGTTTTATATTAAACTAAAAGTTTACACTCGGAAGGGAGTCTGGATTACAAGTTTGACAGCATGTTTGTGTGCTGCTGTTTGGCAAAGGATTGCTTTCTAAATTATTCCAAAGTTTAATTGCGCGAAGTTTGTCAAATTGATTGCAGGAAATTAAAAAATATATTTCACAACTTAAAGACCAAAATAGTAAATTTTAAACTTTTAATCTGTCAATTGAAAAATATACGGCTAAACAAATGCAAGATTGTGAGATTTTTTTCTCTCTAGTGATTTCTATAAACACGGACAATGAAAGAGACGCCAAATATTTAAAGGTAATAAAAGAATCATTTGTGAGGAAGGACAAATTTCGATGTGTCAGATATTTGCAATGTATCAAACCATAGAATTAACTGTTTTTATATTTTATATTTTAAAAGAAGGTTCCCTCATCCATTTTAGCGACTCCTTTTTAAAAAAATTATGATCAAATCAAATTAAGAGCCTTGTAGAAAAATTTACTCAAAAGATTTTGTTAATGCATGTTAAGTTTTAATTCAAAATGACTGGATTGAGATAAGACTTTCAACCTAAAAATGACCGCTATTGAGCGGCACGTGCAGCATGTGGAGCGGCAAGTGTATTTGTAACTCGCATTGTTTAAAACAGTTTGCGACAGTGGAATATTAGTGAGAAATATTGTGTTTTATAAGGCTGTTGCAGTTTTTTCAGACCATCCACTAACCTTAGCCAACAGTTTCGATCTTATATGGATCAGATGAAAGCGGATGGAGCGAACACTATCTAGAGAAATTGGCATCTATCTTAGTTTCATTCTCGTTATGACCTTCTGTTATTTGCAATAATGTTTAAAATTATGGTTTTTGTGGAATTTTTTTCCGAAAGAATGATTTTTTAACGCAGTTGTTTAGTATTACTTTGCAACATAAACTAGATGTAGTTTAGCATAATCATAAGAGGAGTAAATTTTAAAGTTTCATTTTACATTTTAAAAAATTTCAGTTTAATTGAAAAAATTAGTGCTTGCGTGGTTATTAAAAGGCAATGCATTGAGCATCCTAATTCCCAAGTGCTCCAATATATTATTATCATCATAATAAAAATTTGCTCTCATAACAATTAATTTCGTTCATGAAAGTATCAGTTTCAGCTCAAATGCGTTTGGAATCTCCGAAAAACCTCTGTAACCTCAATTTCAATGAGTGGTGTATATAGAATATACTAATCTATGAAAATGTTGAAAATCTTCTTTGTAGTAATTTTTATTGGGAGAATACTCTACTTTTACCATTCCCTTTTTGAAGAAATATTAATTCGAGTTGACAAAAATGATTAAAAGTAGGAAAAGCAGCCCAGTCATGGAGCCCTTTTCGATATCTTTTGATGCTAGATTTCACTGTTTTAATCATTTTGAACAAGACAATATGTTCAGCAGTTAGATTGCCATGATCTAGCCTTTTTTTTCTTGAGCAAATTGCTTTTCTGAATTTTAGCGTGATTAAAAACAACAGTTGTAGATTTCACAAGAAATAAACCTGCAGTTTTTTTTTAATTTTTGACAAAGCTTAAAATACTAACATACATTATCTGCGGTATATAATTATAAAGCGCTGTCACAGAATCACTCACTTTTTACTTTTTTTGCGAAATCTGAAAAAAGACAACGTTAACTCTGCAAACTACATTTATCATTGATGAACTGCCTCAACCAAAGCAATTTCCAGTACAATTTTATGAGAGCGTTTACAATGATTTATGAGGCAATTTTAGAGTTTATTTGAGACGTTTACGAGTTTTATTATTTAATGCAGACTCTGAATTCAAACATTGTTAACCCTTTTCGACCTAAATCGGAGGCGGAGACAACTTTTTTAACAGCTAGTTTCCGGGAGAGGTATTCTGTAATTTACAACTTAAGTGGAGAAATTTAATTTGTCTTTGCATCTCAAATTTCAATTGAATCTGATTATGGAAAAAACATCTTTTTGACCTTAGTACAGCTACTTGAAGCCCAACCATTGTTAAAATGAGCACAATAAAAGCGTTCTCAGTTAGATATTTGGTGTCCAAAAAATTACATTGCAATCAAATGTCATATGACACCTGGTATAATCATACAATGTCATTTAGAATTTCTATAGTTTCCATGTAAATCATAAAGGATCGCACAAAACTGAGTAAAAATGCAAAGCACTTGTAGTAACAGTTGCTATTGTAATCATTTGAAAAATAGACTACGCTATGGCTAAAACGTTTCGACATTTTTTCCCGGTAATCATTAAAAGTCTTGAATGATTTGCATGATTCCCGGTAATTGTACAAGAGTCGAACAGAAAATTTTCATGCATGAAGAAATCCCAATCTAAAACTCTCTCGTGTGAAATTACCCAATATTTCTTGCGTGATGAAAAATCACGCAATTTTTTGTGAGAAAAAGAGCGCCTCGTGTGATTTCACATGTGAAAATATTTGTCGTGTAATAAAAAATTACATGATTTTTCGTTTGAATGAGCGTATAAAAGAAAATAGCACTTTTTAAACAAATACGTTTTAAGCGCTAGCTGTTTTTTAGTTGTTGTAATGAAAAGTCATGACATGAACACGAATGTGAGAATTTTTATGGAAACCAAGAAAAAAATCAGCCTATCTTATTTTTGACAGGTTTACTGACCTTTGTCTGTTGTGTTTTAGGCATTGAAAATTTCCCGCCGAAACTTAATAAGGGTGAATTAGACTCAAAAACGATTGAATCGGAGCCTCAGAGAAAGATGAGCAAAAGAAACCAGAAAAAATTATTGTTCTTTTGCCTCATATGTGTGTTAGTCCATATAAAGCGGAAATTGCCTCAAAATTTCTGACCCTTTTTTGGTTGTAGCCAACAAAAAACAACAATGAAACGGGTGTTCCTGACATTGAATCAGTTGATTTGGCACAAAAATATTAAGAAAAGGCTGAAAAAAAGAAAATTTACCGAGACTTTATTAATTATATTTTGTTTGTACGTAATTTTTTTCCATTGTTTTCGTCACTTCAAGAGCTACTTTGGCAATATTTAAATCAGAACCTGCAGTTACTGAAATTGCTGATCTGATTGAAATTTTTCACAAGTGAAACTGACTGATAGCTCGAATGACATCAATTACAACCAACTACTAAAACCAAAACTTGTAATTTTGTCTACTAGATCTTGTTTAATTAAATTTTGAGATAAATGTTTTCAATTCTAGATGGTCACTTTAAGAATATAGTTGATAATATCTTTTCTATAAAGTGCGTATTCAGAAAACAACCTAATCGGTGCCGAGAAAAAAGGTTTTTATTTTTCTGCACATGAGTTTTAGTGGGAGTTCACATGAAAAATCGTTTGTTGACACCCAAATTTTGGGGAAAAAAGGAGTCACAGTTTATTTGGCTGTTAGACAATTTTTCATTTATGTTTAAATGAAACTTTCTGGTTGGTTACCACGATTTTTCATCTGATTTATAATAAACTTTCGGAAATTTTTTCATGTAAAATTTCACAACTTTTTCGCGTGTTTGCACATTGTTCAATTGTCACATGAGATTTCATGTGACAAATAGGTGACATTTTGTGTGATTTTACATGAAAAATGACAGAAAACTTCATGTAAACCACACCAAAGATCGTGGTGGCCAACCCGAGATTATCATGTAAATTTACACAAAAAATCATGTACCAGCCAGATTTATCGGCTGTGTCACGTTTTTCCCAAAAAAATGATTAATGGGGATTTTTTCTGAACGCTGAAATTAGAAAATGTCTCAAAAACTATTAGAAATTTTTCCTTATAATCGTACAAATTCGTCTTTGATTCGTATGATTTCGCAATAATTCCAAAAACAAAACTCAGGGAGCTTAAAAACATCAAATTCAAAGAAACGCATTAAGTAGGACAATTGTGGTCTCTAAACTTGTTTTAGAAAAGTGTTGGTTTTGTCAAGTACCCTAGTAATTTATTTGTCAAAGATTTCAAAAAAATCTCAACTTAATATAGTTTCCGATGTTATCTTTTTTACCTTTATTATCATAAAGACACTGAGTGAATGAAAACAATTTATCTGTTGACGGAAAACTTTTTACCACTGGCACATGATGCTAAAGTTTTTCAAGATAGCAAAATCCTGATATTCTCATTCTTGTTTTCAATTTTAAGTAAACATTTTCTGTCACGTTCTGATAGATGTCTTGAAAATAAAAGTATCAAGCTCAGTCTGTGCATTTTTAAAATTTTTACATGACTTTTGTTGCTAAGTTTTGAGCCGGCAGGCTAAACTTCTCTTTGAGTTTGAAAATCAATTTTACGAATTTAGATTAGTTATTGCATCAATACCCCTAAATGAGCCCTGAAAATGGTCAATTCTCAATTTTGTAATTCAGTTCTGAGTTATTGCATTTACAGCGCATTTTTTTCTTTTTAATTGAGTACTTTTTTGTGGAAAAGGCTGATTTAAACAGAAACAATTATAAGTAAACCCTTTAATCTCTAAAAGAGGACATTTTGTGGTAAATTCGACTCTGAGTTCCCTCTACACTTTACGATGTAACTTCCTCCAAGTGGAATGCAACATCTTTAGAGTTGAAAGATCTCGTTTGTTCTGAATAATTTTGAAAATTGACGTGTAAGCAAAAATTTGGGCAACAAGATTATAGTCAGCTCAAAATCCTGAGTGCTGCATTAATAAATGTCCATTAATGTCCCGAATTTTTTTTCAAGTCAGAAATAGCAATGCTTCACAGTTATCACAATTGGTGACTGTTCACTCGCCCGCTGTCCAAAATCAGGACACAAACAATTTGTTATCAGCTTTTTCCTAATGATTTCCCCAAAAATTATGCTGGCTTCATTGATGAATCCTTTGCAGAATGGTTTCTTAACAAAATTGCATGTGAAATTTTCATTTTTTAACTGCTGTTCAGTCTTGGTTTTCATTTCCTGTATTTTGTTTAAACAATGCCTTGTCTTTTTTGCATACATGAGTTGAGCAATTTTTTGACATGCTGACAAACATTTGTTGAGCAAAAATTCCGTTCAAGTAAAAACTAGTTTCCTTCTAATCGAGCGATTTTTTTCTCCGACTACTCCCTACACGACGTTAAAGAGCAATTTGTCAGTTGTACTGATACCATTGATTGTTCCGACCCTCTTGAGGGGGAGGAACTATATACTCAAATGGGTTTTTTTTGTTCCGTGAATTTTCGCCGATCGATATATTCATCGTAGAGAGTTGAGACTGGTATCATTAGAAAGCTCGTCCAGCGTAGAGTATGAAATTAAAAAGGTTTTTTAATTTTCGTTTTCTACAGGGAGTTATCGAGGTTTAAAATTCTGAGAAAAGTAGAGTGAATTCACGTTGTTTTTATTCACATTTTCCGGAATTTTTGCCTAAATTTTCGTCAGTTTTGCTAAAATTTGCTATAATTTTTGAGAATAGTGTCGTTTATTTTATTTTTGAAGACGGACAAGCATTGTTGATTGTTTTAATTTAATTTTTTTGGTCAAAAAATCTGGATAAACATTTCAAAATTTAGCCTTTTTCATCAAACACAGCACGAAATAAGCTACTTTAGTCCACATTGATTAAATTTCCCGACAGTACACCCCCAAACAACACTCATACAATCTTTGTAGACTCAATGGGGGCTATTTCTACTTCAGAGTCCGCTGAGAGTGCTCTGTAGTTAAAACTTTGCCTTTTTTGCTAACTTTACTCGTTGATTATCAAAAATGCAGAATTCATTTTGAGATTTCAACTAATAAATTATCTATATCTACAACATTCAAAAAATCAATTGTTCCTAACGGACAATAAGCATTAGCAGGGATAGTTTTGGGCCATTCTTTGACTGTTACAATCCAAAAAAATCGGGTTGTAATCAGTCGGTCTTTTTTTTTAAAAAAAAAGATTTTTTTAATAATAAAGAACAGAACATATCAAATCAAAGCTCAGGAGTGATAGGTCCAACCAATTCGCTTGCTAAGCAGCTCCAAGCTAATGCTTTTAGTTTTTTAATTGAAAGTTTGTGGTCGTTTCTTTTTTAAAAATAATTGACTTTTCAATAAATAATGGCTTAATTAACTTTTCCTCTATTTTTTTCTTAATTTGTTCAACTTCCAGCTTAGTGTCAGCAAAGAAAGAATGCTTCGTCTTTCTATTGATTTAACATTTATTCTCGGCGCAGTTTTAAGCCTGAAGTTATTGTTTTCTGGCTTTGATACTACAAGATTTCAGATTTTTGTTTGTTTTGATATTTGCCAGTTTTTCACGTTTTCTAATTTTGTCACATTATCACATTATCACAGTTCTCATGTCACATTATTAGCGTTCAGAATAAGGCACATATTAAAATCGTGAAAGATATACATCATCGTTTCAACGGCCTCGACGCCTCTTTCTTGAAGAAATCAATTGAATTTTTTAAATTTTGTCTAACTGTCATTTATTCTTTGTCGTTTCCGTCTTATGAAATTTCCTGTATAGTGATAGCTTTCATTGGCTTTTCTTGAAAAAATAGAAGAACCGATATTCTGATATTAGTAGATAGCTGATGGCTTTCATGACTTTGAAAACAATCGTTTTCCAAAATTAAAAAAAAACTTTTCAATTTCGCATTTTTGTTCTTTTTATGTTTCTTTTTGTTACCTAATCTCGTTAGTTAATTACAGGTCAGATCTGACATTATGAGTGTCAAGGGAATAAATGGGATTGGTGTCCCAAAATCTTTTTTTAAAGAATTTGTTATGACCTTACTGTCTTCGACACCGGTTTTTCACAAAAAAAAAGTAAATTAATTTGATTTTTGTCATATTTGACGTTCTTTTTGTAGATGCAAGAAATATTCTGGATAATTGCAGGTCTCGAGAGCTTTTTTTTAATGAATAAAAGACCCTATTTAAATAGTTCTTTTTGTAATTAAAGCCTTTCATGACATTGAAAGTAATTTTGTTTCGCAAAAAAAAAATTAAAAGTATTACTTTAGCACTTCGTCGCTTTTTGTCTACTTGTTACTTAGTCTTACTAATGAATGGCCACGTAATACGTTATAGCTGTTTGAAGAAGGCGCAATCGAATATATTTTGAGGGCCAAAATATGGCTTGACGGTTTTGACAGCGTTTTCTGGCAAGTTTCAATTGAAATTTTGTTTGTTTTTTTGTTGTTCTTTTTAGCCGCTTTAAAAAATGAATAAGGACAGGTCCTAATGCCCTTCTATAGAAACAGTGGTAATCGTAAATTTGTGGAAATGTTAATTGATTCATAATGGTATTTATTACTTTGTAGTTAACTGTTTCAAAAATATAAGTTAATTTTTTACTTTACTGTTTTTGTTCTTTTTTGTATAATTGTTACCAAACCTTTTTATGGACTGGTCGCATATGTTTTCTGGTGATTTATAAGTTATTTTTGTTTAGTTTTAGGTTTATCTGACGGTATGTTGACTTTTTTATTAAATTTAGTTTTTAAGAGGGACATAAATTTTTTGATGTAATTAATGTTTGTTGTTTTTGTTGTTTGATTTTGCTGTTCGTCTTGACTCGCTTTCTTAATATTGACATATTACAGCAATCTAATGCATCAATTTTTGCTCCACTGAGTTATTTGCTTTGGAGGCTATCTTATCGTTCATACAGAATTTTTTGAAAAAGACTTGGACTTTTGTGGGATTCGCAAAAAATTTTTTTTGGGTTTTTCTATCTGTTCCTCATTTGGTAGACAATTATGCCAAAATTGTGGATGGGCGGGGTCGGAACCTTATGTGCCATCGCACATTACCGAGCCGCCTTGTTGTAATTTACCCTAAACTACAGAACCAAATTGGCACCAGAGCATGACCTGCAGATTTATGTGTTAGTGCAGAATGATGCTATTCTGTTTGCTATTCTATTCAATTTTTCTGGGTTGGGAGGGTTATAATTTGATATGAAGGTCACGAAAGAGCATCTTAAAGTGCTTTCCGTGAGAGGTTGTGCCACAGGCATAATTCTAAACCTTACAATTCGTTGCTTTGTAAACAACAACAGCAAATTTTATGTCTGGTAAATGCACATTGGGACATTTAAACTAAGTGCTGTACACATCTTTCCCTCTCATATTATATTTACCTCTCTCACTCTATTTTGATGAAATAACCAGAAAAAGTACATTTCTTTGACGAGTAAAGTTGCAATGCATAAGAGTTCATTTAAGTTGCCTATAGGATTGCACAATGATTTTGATTAATTCTCTCTCAGAGCCAAATTTACGTGTTCTTTTAAGATTATTTCTTTAGCAATCATCTTGCAAGATAACCATTTGTCTTGCAAGATTCTTACAAGATCTTGCAATATAACCATCCGGTCTCGACTGGGGTATTCATGGAAAGTGATGTTCGTTTTCACGTGGACAGTATCATGCTTAAAGTGAACAGGGCCACCTAAAACTGACCTCCTCAGATTAACTTAAGGCAGACAATTGATGTCACCATTTATGTCTGCGTCTGACAATTGGTTTGTAGTACTAAATCAAAAATCACCCTACCATGGCAATTTTATATTTAACTCACAGACAATGAAGCTGAGATTGCTATCCCCTCTAGTCACCAGTGCGTGCGATTAACAAAAAGCACATCAAAATTCAAACTGCAAGGTCAAATGAATTCTCATTGTATTAACTTTTGTCCATTTATACGAAATGTTCAACATCATTTGCAATTTGTTCATGGTACTAAAAATGTCACAATTTTCTGCCAGCTATTAAGTTTTCAGTTGTAGCCTTATGCACTTTTAATGAAGTTTAAACTGTTCTATTTCAATATAAATCATAGGCTCAATGTGTTTTGGAATTCGCGATCTGATTAGTTTTTGAACGTCACGTGAACAATAAAATGATTCAAGTATTTGTAAATTGTATTCAACGTTACTGACCTGAAATTAACCAGAATCTTTTCATTAAAATGTACTCTTGTAAACCAACTGTCTTGAACCAATTGCTCTTACCACTTCGTGTCAAAAACACATGATTAAAGTAGAGTTAAGTTGCCGCCTGTTTTGCGTTCTCTCTTGACATGGCTCAAGGCTGAATTTTTATTGATTTTCAGCACAAGCACCAAATTTAACCTAATACCTACGAAGCGTAAGGCGACTTCAGTGATTCAATCTAATAAATGGAGGATACATTCTCAGAAAATATCCACACGTGACTGAATATGTGTGGGTTTTGAACGCTTAATGCAATCTTGTCTAAAACAGACAAATTAAATCAAAAGTTGATTAAAATGTCAGAAAGGATGCCATGTATTAATCTGTGACCATGATTTGCAAAATCTTTTTGTTATGGAGTCGAAAGTCTTTTTTGCGTCTGTCAGTTTATATAAAAAAACCTCCTCGAACCTAGCTAGCCGCAGAAAAATTGTTTGTCTCCAATTAATAAGTAATGGATAGTTCATTAGCTCTGTAAAAATGAACAAACAAAGACGAATACAGAGACGTGGGGTTAATTTTTTTTTTCAGGTGGTCAAAAATTATTTCCATATCCACTAGACGCGAAAGGCATTTAAGTTTAAAAATTATTGCTTAAGCAACGCCAGCTTTACTTTGAATTTCTACCTGAAAATGAAAGCATGAGCATGTCCTTCAACTTTTGTCTAATCTTTACAGACTGCGTGGCTATCCTATCCTTGCTCAAAATATTTTATTTCGGATATTAATGGCGCCACTCAAGCATCAATGTTAGCTTCTGAAGTTTATTCTGACATCGATTGCTCTTTTCTCTCATTACACGTTTCTTTTGACAGTGTAGAAGCTTTCTTTGTCTTAGAAGCCCAACAAAATCTTTTTAAAAGAAGCAATGAATTTAATTTGTTGAAATGATGTTACCTCTTGGTTGAATTATCTGGCACGTAAGCTTCAATTATTTATTTTCTGTCAAACAAAATACTTTGATGTAAGCTCGGCTCGGTTCATTCATGTATCTTATGACATTTGAAAATTGGATTTTAAAATCCAAAAACTTTACATTTCTTATTTAAAAATTTAGGAAAAACTACTTGGTTTCTATTATGCTCAACCAGATTATATTCAAAAATTCACCGGACAAGAGCACCTGAACTATTCGGTGCTGAGGCCCCGGAGTTCAGTTTCGACAGCTTATTGCAGTGCAAATCTGCTTAAAAAGCACTTAAAAAACACTATCTTTAGAAAAATAGCGCTTTTAGGGGTTACGGTCGTTGTAAAACGGCTTTTCACTTTAATTTTCTTTGAAAATGTTGCAAATATGATTGTGGGTATATTATACCAGTTTCGAAATTGGTAATTGAAATTTAAAGAATATTTTCAAAAGGGAGAAAAATATCAATTTTCGGGGGTTTCTACATTTTGACTATAGAGTAATGTGGGACTGGAGCTAGTAGAAGCAAATCAACCTGCATAATTCTGTTTCGTAATATTTTTTTCGGGTTATACCAACAGCGATTCAATTCAGTTTGTGAAAAACTACCAAAGATGCGCGGTAATGTTCCGACATCGCTCATCCAAATTTTTTACAATGGACTAACAAATGAGGAAAAAATAGGAAACTTTCAAATAATCACATACTATCAAAATGTGATAGTGCGACAGGACACCGAAAAGGAAACTCATATGTTATCAAAAGCCCAAAAAGCATACCCAAAAATCAAATGCTTAATTTTTTTTATCAAAATACAACAAAGCCCAACAAATTCTTTTTAACAAAGCCCACTTTTCTAAGCCCACTTTAAGGCATAAACCTGCAAAAAGTATTACGTTTGTTCAACTTTTCAATGTCATAGGAGCCATTAGATGTCAAAAGAAAAGATAGTTCCACGCATATCTTTCTCAGAAATCAATTGGACCATTAAATAATAGAACTAATTCATGTGGAAACAAGAAGAACGACAAATGCAGGCAAATTTCGCTGAAAACATAATAAATGTTGGGGCCTGTTGGGGCCTTAATTAAACGTAAATGGTGCGCATTTTTAAGAACTCGTAATTTTTTTAGTTCTTAGGGTAATGCGAATTTGGACACAAAGGTTTTTATATCAAAAATAAAGTATGCTTTTTTGATAATAATGGACTCAAATTAGCAGAAAGCCGGCCCAAATTGGAATCTAGAACAGTCTCTTAGGAATCAGAATTAAAAATAGCCCTCATCTGAGTTAACAAAGTTTGCTTCAGCAGTTTTAGTTCTTTACTTCAGTCACAATTGGACAAATTTGGCTAAAGAGTAGTAGGCGTGCCGTTTTCATGGAAAAATGAACAAAAATTTTAGACAAAAATTGAGGTCAAACCGTTCAGCAACCCACCTCTATCTATAAAGATAAAACTTATAACGCATTTTACAATTTTTAACATTTTCAACATAATTTCTAAATTTGATGAAAATTTGAGCAGAAGTTACGGAAAACGTGATCAAAACGCAAATCAGTCGAATATTCACAAATTTTTAGCCTCGATAACTCCTTGGGAAAAATAAAGAAATAGAAAAAATTGTAATTTGTTATTCTGCTCTCGGTGGGATTTATAATGATACAACTCTCTAAGATGAATATATCTTTGGGCCAAAATGTGCCCCCCCCCCTTAAGTTTGATCGGAAAAAAATCTTTCATGCATTGTCCAAGCAGTAAAAATTACTTTCCGAGCAATTCAGCAGCGCGGATAGTATTACAGGATAGTTCTTTTTCATTGCGAGCTTTTTAAACCACACTTGATTTTGCGATGCAAACACAGGCGAATGAAAAGGCAGTGTCAATTTTGTCCGAATAGCAGAAAAATTTACCGGATAGTGCATTCAACTGTGTAAATATGTCAGTGGAACATTTTTGTAGAGCTTTTAATCATTGGGCTAAATAATGTGAAAGATAAGACCGTAGTCACACAAGAGTTGGAATCCTTCATTGAACATCCTCATTAGGCGCCAAATATGTACCCCATTTTTTTAGTTGATTTTTATCATAATCGACGAACAGTCAGGCCATAGACTGCCATGAACAGAGTACAAAGAGATCACCCTAGATTATGCACAATGTTTTTCTGAGGTATATAAGCCCTCCTTTAGACAACCACTTAGCTGTGGATTATCATTTGAAGACCTCTCCATGGGACCTGTCTTATAATTTCAGAAGAGAGGTTTACTGGAGAAGCAGGTGACTACCGTTCTGAATGAATTTTTGTTTTAAGGAGAAAGGTGGGCAGTATCTCTAGCCAAGCATCCCCATTGTAGATGCATTTATATGTAGACATTCAGATTGCATGATTTTTTTTCATTTTGTCTATATTTGTTGGTCAAATAGCATCAATCTTTAATTCAAGCCATAATTCTTACATGATAATTATGTTTGCAGGAAAGATAGTGCCAAATGAAAGTCGTGTCATTTGACTCCAATTGTCCATTCTGAATTATTTCTCAAATCAGTTTGTGACAAGAAACTTTTCTAGTTTGAAAATTGTGTTTTTATTATTGAATTCGAACTTTATTGAGGAATATTTGATATGCTAAAAGTTCTTCGCTGCTTTAAGGATGCTTAAAGGAGTATTCGGAAAAATATCAGGCTAACAAATTCTCTACGGACCGCAGTATATTTCAAAAGCTGTGCCACGATACTTTTTCATGTGTTAAAAAATAGAAATCTTGTCTAATTGGAATGTTTTCCCGAAGACTAGGTACAAAACAGAGCTGCAAAAAATGAAAGTTGGTATTCAAATTGAACGAAAACTTTGAAATAGGTAGCCTTCGCATTTTTGTGGCTGAGGTAAAATTAGTATATTAGTATATTTTTGGGACTTTTCAAGCTCACATTCTGCGCGTTTCTTACTCATATTTGCTGCAATTCCGTGGTGTATTAATAGACTGGCTGAAGCACTTCTGTAAGAAAAAATACAAATGGACAAGCTTGTAGATGTGAAACTCTGTGACCGTTATTCAACTCTCATGACTTTATAATGAGGTTGGCAAGTCTCTAGACTGTGACCGGCATCAAGTCACATGCACAACTTTATTAAAAGCTAATGCCAAACTTAAGTCCATGGGGATTGGAAGACAATATAACAAACGCACCATCCATCTTCAGTAAGGCCAAATGGGTAAATGTTGATGTTATTAAAATGCAATAAGTATTCATTAAATTTCTGGACCATTCAATGAAAATCCAAAGTATTTAATCACGCCTTAAGAACTCTATTCATCATTTTTTGGAGGCAAACGAAGCGAGGTAAGCTTTCTTCCACAATCAGCTGATTATTTCTGAACAAATTAGACATCATTTATGAACAAATTAGATAGTTTTGATAGCCAAAAAAAAATCGTTCTTCTCTCTTTCACATACCAGAAAAAGTAGAGGATACTTCCTCTTAAAAAATGGTTCCTCCATCTTGAAACAAAAAACAAAAAATACGCCCCCCTCCCCCCCCCCCACACACACACGCACACACACACACACACACACACACACACACACACACACACACACACACACACACACACACACACACGCACACACAGACACACACACGCACACACTTATGCATACTCAAACACACACACACACGCACACATACACACACACACACACGCACACACACACACACACACATGCACACACTTACACACAGACACAAACACACACACACACACACACACACACACACACACACACACACACACACACACACACACGCACTAGTTGAGACCATTCCAACTTTTGTGCACCCGGAGTGAAGTGAATAAAGGGAGCAAAGTACATATTTGGGGGCAATTATTCCCACTGTTTAGCCTCCCCTTTGAAAAGACTGGGAATAATAAAGGAAAAGTAGTCAGCACCTTTTGTTATTTTTCAAATATGAAATGAAGTCGCTTTCTTTTTATCAAAGAGATCGCATTACCGTCTCTTCCTTCGACTTTTATTGTCTTTTCAAATATATCAAATATTGATGATATTTCAACCTCTTGAGAAAAGAGAATTTCAAGTCTTAATTGCCTACACTATCAAAACTCGATCCTTGACAAAAACAATTCCAATTACTTAACGTTGTGTATATTCTAGCCGCGAATTATTTCAACGATTATTTGCATTTTGTTTGCAAGTGTGGAGTCGTCAATGTTCAAATGTTTACATGCTGAAATCAAAACAAAAACAAAACAGGTTGAGCAAGGGATCAAATTGTGAGATTTTTTGAGATTTTTTATTTAACACAACCATAAAAACCATTTAAAGAGAACTGAAATTTGATAGCTTGCTCAATACTCCCAGACATTTCTTGATGGGAAAACCATTCAGCGTGATATGATAATCTTTTGTGTTTTACACGCTGTGCTAGTCATTACAGCCTTTACCCATTTATAACCAATTGTTTGGCCGCTCAAACTGCGTGCAATTATTCTCCAATTGTTTCCCTACAATAAAAAACACCAGGAAGCCAGAGCTGAACACAGAAAACAACTAACGACTAGACTCCTCAGCTCCTCTGTGCCACAAAGACGCTTACCCCCTTTTGTCTTCATTTTTACCCAACTCAGGGTTAATTTCTAGACGCGTCTTTACTTTTTTCTTCTGCTAAGTGCAAATTAGCTTCAGCCTTGTGAATCGATTTTTTTCCTCGGGTTGCTTCTTTACTATCGCTCGGCAATTAACAACAACAACCCCCCTCCCCTCCCCCTTCTCTTCCTTCTCCTTGGCCATTACAGGGTTCTCAAATCAATTATACAGTCGTTTTCTAACCTCTGGAGAAAGTAAGAAGCATTCTACGCGTATGAGGAACAGTAAAAAAAATAGAAAGATTTTATTTCGGAACATTAAGTCATCATAGCTTCAGTATTGAGTGTGTATGAGTGCGTATGAGAGATTGTGTGTAAGAGGTAGAAAATTGAAAATCAAGGTGAAAGGTAGTATGGATGGAACGCGTTGCGTCGTGGGGGTGGGACAGGAGTGGGGGAGGGGTGCGAGGGATAGACTTTTAAGTCTGAAGGATCCAATAAAAGTCACCGTGCTGAGCTGTATAATCACTAGCATTGTATAATTCTATCAATCAATTTTTGGCTTTTTAAATTTTCTCAAGAACAATTAAGGCCACGTCAATTGTTCGGTTGTTTTTTCCTAGTCTAAGCAAAAGCTGTAATCCTAAAATCATCAATAACATTTCAGATCGAGCATCAATTCAATCACTCTCAGCCAATCAGAACAGTTTGCAGTACTCTACGCCCCCAGAGTTCATATTTGAAGGGCACGAAAAAGAAGATTGCTATTCCTGCAGCTGAGAGAAAAAAAAACGAACCTTCGCAAAGCCCTATTACATCCAATTTACCTCTAGATCTAGCCTAACCAGCAAATTAGGCCGTTTCCCTTTTCACCCTCAGTTAAAAGCTGTTATTTAATGCGATAGCAAATTGGATTAAGAACCTAGACTTCGTTAAATTGTTATTTTACTATACCTACGTTATATGACCCCACCAGAAAATTGATACTAGAAGGTCAAAAAATTTGTATCGTGTGGACTTTTCCAACCTGGATCAGCTTGCGGAGTTTCCTTTTGGGACTTCATTTTCAAATAGCGCCGAATCTTGATGTGATTTATGGTTCACTCATTACTTGAAAGTGAACGTCATTTGATAATTGATTCCCGGGCACATAAGACTAATTAAAGCTCGAAGACGCCAGAAAACATTGGTGTCCATTTTCTTCTCATTATTTAGAAAACTGGGATTTGTTTGCTTTTTGCAAGATTTTTTAAACAAAAAACCATTTTGCTCATTTTCCACTATTATAGCAAACGCAAGTACGTTTTGTCATCTGGTCAAAAGTTATAATTTGTCTGAAAAAAATCAGGTTACCCACTTACTGATCTTACAAGTTTGTTTACAAGAAATCTGATTTACGGAGACTTCACTAGACCTATTGAAACTGTAGAAAAAAATCAATTATCCACAAAAATTTCCTAATTTTAATCAAATCCTTCGGTGATTTCTTCATTATACTGCAACTGCTCAAAATGTTTGGGACAACTCGACCCGAATCGATTGCCCAAGTATTTTCCGAGAGCTGCTCTCTGCTGTGTCGGTTCCACACACTCATTCTAATTCCCCTTTCGTTACCTCTGTTCTGTGGGTGGGGTTGGTGCACCCTTGGAGTGACTATGGACAAGAAATCCGTGCGGGTCCTGACCACGGGGCACCTGATCGCGGGCGTCGAGTGTCAGACGGAGAGAAACAACTGCTATAAATACCTCAAAGTGCCATACGCCCAGCCTCCAGTTGGTAAGACAACAAAACTACTAACTCGCGTTAAACAACTGCAAAGGGAATTAAGTAGTCGACCGACTATCAGCAGAATAATTAAATACTCTGTTGAACTTAAGAGGTACAAGATTTTAGACATTTTTATTATTGACCTTGTTTGAGTCATTGAATTCTCTTACTGTGTGGGTAATGAGACCAAGAATCATGAGCAAAATCAATTAATTGTTCACATTTTCTGAAGAAGATGATGTTGTTGTGGTATTAGTATCATGAACCTACTTTTCACTAAGTATTTATTTTCATGAGCAAAATTAGTTTCATTAAGTTTTTTTTCAGAGCTACATACCCCAAATTGTATCGTTCAAAGCATTCAGCTATGCTGTTTTTCAATGTAAGTGGTAAATTGGTCTAGTACATTGGAGAAAAACAAAAAACATTTTGAGTCCACATATATCTCACCTAATGTTAACAGGCAACAAATTTCTGAACATATAAACTAACAAGGAGGCTCGGTAATGTGCGTACGCACATAATGTTCCGACCCCGCTCATCCACATTCTTGACTAAATTGGCTACCAAATGATGAAGAGATAGAAAACTTTCAAAACCATACAAATCGTTCAATAAACAACCAATGTAATACGGAAATACGATGCCACGCTTGAGGGCCGATGGAAATTGTTGATAAGAAGATTAGTAGGAAGGACAAAAATAAAAATCAAATAACAAACATTATTTACTACCAAAACTATAATAAAATCTTTGATAAAATATAATAACCAAATCTAAAATAAAAAAAATTATAACAAAATTAAACTCGAATCAGATAAAAATCAAAACATTTAAACTATACTTCATTGGAAGAAATATGGGACTGGTTAACAGGTCGACATAAAGAGCAAATAGGTGCGAGTTCAAAAATAATTTTCCGTTTTTGAAAATAATTAATTTCAGTTATTTATGTTATTAGATATCAACTGAAACCACGAAAATGTTAATTTATATCTACATAGGAAGAATTGAGACAAGTCATTATCCAATGTTTGATTGCGCGAAATTTCAAAACCAATGGGATCAACAATTATTGTTATAATTTAAAAAGAAACCAAAAATCCTTTGAAAGGTACAAATATATGAAAATCTAACATTTTATGAAATCTCGTAGTAACAGTAGTAAAAAAAGCCGAGAAACAAGTGCTTGAAGCTAAATCTGTTATAATTGTTGGCTCACTTTAAGTGGGTTGTGACTTGTGTTGACAAAGACTGAGCTACAAATCGAACGAAACACTTTTAAAAAGACGAAGCTCAAAAACCAAATTTATTTTTGAAAACAAATATTTTCAAAAGTCACAACAGACTTAGGATTACAACAAAAAATGATGAATTAATCTTCAACACCTCAAGAAGCCATTTGGGCCTGTTAATAATGAGACTAAAATATGAGCCCACAAAAAACAAATTTATAAAGAAGCCAAAACTAAAAACAATTTTACGACATGACACTGTTCATGTCACTATAATTATAAGATGTTCCCTGCAAGAACTGTAAATCATCATTTTCCTTTCATCTTAACATCCACGAGTCTTTCTAATAAAATGACTATTTAGACATGACAACAAATACCCCAAAAATGAACAGTTTAGAAATCTCCAAAATTTGTTATGAAAATAAGCTGTCGAAGCAATCAGTCACAACGTATAAACAAGCGCGAAAAAAATGTTTGAATCAACAAAAGTAATTGACACTTCTAATGGTTGAGATTGAGTTACATAATAACCAAAAATAAAAGGAAAAAGGAGACTGATGAAAAAAATCTTTGATTTTAATTTGAAATTATTCTTTTTTCTTAATTTAATTTGAAAGGCATTAAAACAAACAGCTACGAATTAATCTCTTCTACTAAGTTGAGTTATTCGTCTTAGGAAATCAATTAAGATCTCTCGTTATCGAGTATATGGCGTACAACAACGAAAATAAAGACAAACTTAGGCAAAATCAAAAAACCACAAAGTTTTGCGAGATAATTGTTTATCAGCCAAAAAAGCAAAAAATTCAACAAAAACAACTAACATATTCAGATACGCCTTCGCCAACGTTGTGCAATTTCCATACGATGCTTTCCATTAAAAGGACTTGTCAATAATGTGATAATTTGACAAGGACACAAAATGAACTCATAAAATATGCAATTATGATAAACAATAAAAGAAAAATTGAAAACGCATTGTACCAAAACAAAGAAAGCTTTAGTTGAATATAAAATCGTTACCGATATTAAAATAAAAATCACAGAAAGTCGGATTCGGCCTGCTTTTACTGAGACTGCCTCCGAAGTTGAGAGAAAAAAGAAAAAAGTGGCATAGTTCAAAAAATCACCGCTATTTTCTCAGAAAATATATATATTCAAAGTCATAACAGACATTAGACAAAAACTGAAAAAAGTGTCTAGATTCTTTTATACTATCTAAGAATTAACTGGATGTTTCATTGGGGACACTAAGTTAGTGAATTACGAAAATCATAAGAAATGAAAACAAAACGCAAGAAGTCCATAAAATTTTTACGAAAACAATTGGTAAGAGCCATAAAAACCATGAGCTTAATTCTAAAACCAAAACACAATCTCGTTGGGTCTCGTTTATTGTAAACAGTATCTGTCATTAAAATTACTGATTCGAAATTCTTGTTCCTAATTTACGTAAAAAACTTTTACATAGCGGAACTTTTTTTGATAAAAAGGTCGCGCCCCATTAAAATCGAAAAAATATATATCATACGGATTCTTGGTGAGATGAATATCAACCCAGATTTTGCTGCGCGGCACGAAAAAGACTTACTCGTTTAATTCATCGGTTTTTAACCAAAATTTTCCAATATATCAAAAATAAATAATAAAATTTGTATACTTATTGAGTTTATATTTCCAAAAACTGGCAACATTGTAGTTCCAGAGGTTCATAGAGCCAGCGCGAGTACATTGAGCTCTTTTTCTGAGCTCACGGGGGATTTTTATGCAGTTTTTAGATGTCTAGGTCCAGCAAGTTACAAGAAAGACTAACATAGAAAAACTGAAAAACTACAAAAGCCGAAATGTTCAGAAAATTGCTCTGCCCAATTAAAACCTAGAATTTTCACTGTAAGGATTTAAGGTGAGATCATTTATGGTGCACGTCTACGAAAACACTTAATTGTTGAAATGGTTGCGAAAAAGATTAATTCTATACAAAATTTTTCAATTTGTCATAAATAAATAATGCATTTTGTATAATTATCGATTTTAAATTTGCAAAAAAATGGCAAAATTGTAATTTCAGAAGATGCTTAAAGCCAGCGGGAGTACAACCAGGTCTTTTTTGAGCTTAAGACGAATTTGGTTGCAGTTTAAAGGTGTCTACTTACAATAAATTTAAAGCAAGTGGTCTAAAATGCCATTTTTCGACGATAAATGTCTGAATTTTGAAAAATTTGGCATAAATTCTAGCCAAAGAACTCGGATCCAACAGTTCAGCGACCTTCCTCTGTCTTTGGAGATAAAATGCATAACACTACAGTTAACAATTTTAACATATTTTAGCAAAATTGACGAAAATTTGGTCAAAATTGACGAAAATTTCGTCAAAAAGGTGAACAAAAACAGGTGAATTACGTCTAATATTCACAAAACTTTAAACCTCGATAACTCCCCATAGAAAACGAAAACTTAAAAAATCTTTTAAATTCAAAATTCTACGCTGGACGAGCATTCTGATGATACCAGTCTCAACTCTCTACGATGAATATATCGATCGGCGAAAATTGACTGAACAAAAAAAAACCCATTTGAGTATATAGTTCCTCCCTCCTCAGAGAGGGGTCGGAACAACAAAATGTCTAACAAATAAACTAAGAATCTTCTCCGACAAAAAACATATTGAAAACATGAAAATCCCATTAATTTGAGTTCTTACATTTTACTGGTAGTTTTGTTGACCTCTTTAGCCAATATTAATTTTTTGTTAATCACACTTCAAAGAGGTTGACCCATTATTATTCTTCATTCTACAGTTTGTTTTCTAGCAAAATATTCCGATGCAAAGCAGAATTTCTTGAAGCTCCGGAACCTTTGGTCAAAAAAATAAAACAAAAATTGTTGTGATTGTCTACAGCAGCGAACACTAAACGTTTTGAATTTTAAAGCACAACTCAGTCATTGATCTCATCCTAAAACAAAATCGACATAATAACTTGACTTCGAAAAAAAACGGCTTATGAAAACCCGACATCAAAATAAAAAAGAAGAAATGTAATCATCTAGTTCATGCATTAAATATTTCTGATGAAAACAAAAAGCGACTTTTTTTGTTCGAGTGAAGATATCAAAACAAAATGCATATTCGAAATTAAAAGTTTATTAAAATGTGGGAAAATGCATCTGTCAGTGTTATACTCTGAAAAATGGAAACCAAGCGATAAGGATGCCGTCAGAATTCTGCAAACTTTTTAGCTCAACTTTAGTTTCAATAAAATTAATTAGACTTATCGTTGTCAAACAATATTATGAAGAATTTGCCTGCACTTTTTTTTTGCTTTGTTAATCAAAACAAGGATTCAGATATAGCTCATCCTTAAATTTGACACATTAGCTAGAATTTGCAAAATAAAGTGGCGGCTTATAGGCTTTGAAGTTTGAAGATAATAATGCTCGAGCTCGTCACTGCCTCCAACTATAAGTTTTCAAATCATTGATTTTTCCCAGTAAGTCGAAACTTGATAACCTTGATAAGACATGCATGATATTGACATCTCTTTCAAAACTTGAAACATATTGCCAAGAACTTGAAATATCAACATTTCGTGGTAAATCTTGAAAAAATCTTGTTAAGATCTCATCAAGATAAACCAACAAAATTTCATGACAATTCATGACAAAATCTTGACAAATCATGATAGCTTTTTTAATCTATTCTGAATAGTTATCACTAAAAGACGTCTTCAAAAATGAAAATTTTGGTCTAGTTGGGTCCCATTCATGATAGCATCTCTGTTTTTGTCTCATAAAAATTTTCTCAAAAGTCTTTGATTTTCTGAGATTTAGAAGATGTGATATAACTTCACTTTTTTGTTTTTTTTTCATTTTCCCCAGCTTGTCTTTTTTTAAGAAAATCTATCCAAAACGTTTTAACAATGTTCAAAGTTTATCATAAAGCTCTGCATCATAGAACATATTAGTGATGCAAGCTTAATTTTTTGTACGGATAGTTGCAAAATTTCTAACCGAACTATGTGGTGATGAAAAAAAATTCACTCTTGTGTGTGGGTTTGTTCCTCAGATTTTTTATAAATAACACTGTGGCGATCAACATTTTTCTGATCTATCCTGAGAAAATCAAAGCGTTTAAGTTTTTCAAGAAAAACACAGGCACCGAAGATCATTTTTGTTTGAAAAACTCAAACAATTCAAAAATTTTTTACGTTTCAGAAGTGAACATGACATCATTTTCTTCCCTAATAGATATATTAGGGTAGCAGCAGACTGTACCAATGAGTTTTCTCATTTGAAGGCAAACGGAAACAGGGAACTGTATTTCAGTTTCATTCTGAGAGCCCAAATTAAACCCAGCTAATGCACCGTTTTCACGTATTACAAATGAAAAGGATGTCCAAACACATCCAACAACCACCTAAATATCAATATACTAACTTTAAAATCATCACATACTAGCCTGAAAAAGTAACCAACAGACCAACTTTAAAAATAACTTACACGATTGGAATGTAACGACTTTGGTTTGCGTGCCTGTGAAATTGTTTTTAATTCTATTTTGAGAAATATAATCAGCTTGTTTGGAGCAAGCTGACTAACTTGAGGTCAGTGGAAATTAAGTTAATTACATCCGATTGTTAGTTTAAAAAGGTAATGATGGTTTCGAAACCAATTTAGAATCAGAATTGATTACATTGTTGTTAACTCCAATTATTGACTCTGTGTCCAAGTTCATCAGGGAGAACATCTGTTTATATCGAAATCGCAACTCTTAGTCAGAATCCTAAACTTGTCGAGAAATCACATGCTTTTTAAGCAAAATTGCCAAGACAGCTGCTGAAATGTCTACTTGATGTTTTGGGGGGACCTGAAGGTTGTATCTCGTCGGCTGACAAAGCTTACACACTAGTGTTAAGTGATGCTACGTCTATGATGTCTCAGCAGCTGTCAAGTTTATTGATCAGTAGATTACTAGTCATGCTACTAGTCGAAGAACATTTTGACTGATGACGGGACATTAGGTGATATTTGGACTCCTGTTTCTGCTGCTTTTTGGGGTTCAGAAATTTTTTAAATGACCCCAGTACGAAAAAAAAGGCATAAAAACACAAATTTTTTCCCATTGAGGATTGTCTAACAAATTTTTTCCTCTCTATGCTTCAGAACGCTACTTTCCTTGGCCAGTTTTTATACTTCTGATGCTGTTTTGCAATAGCTGATGCTATTCTAGCTAATTTTTGCGGTCCGATTGTTACACAAGGTTAGATGGAACAAAATTGATATTGTGAAGATCAAAACAAACTAAATGGTTGATTTTTTTGGCGTCAAAATGTAGTGCGTCTCACGCTTTAGCATGATAAGTATGCTCTCATGTTATTTATACTATACCTAATTCAAATGCCGACAGCTCTATTACTCATCTCGTGACTTTTCCTGATGTCGTCAGGGGTTATTGAATTCCTCTTCTGATGACATTTGAGAGATTTTTTGAACAGTCAGTAAAGTAAACCTCCTTCACAGAGGCAAGTGTTTCAATCAAGTGACAACAAAGATATTTACAAGTCGCTCCCGCTCTAAATTGGAGAAGTTCTGTTCGTTTGTGACAGTTTTTTGGAGGCGCAGAAAACAGATTTTCTTGTTTTGTTAATACCCCGACTAATGCGTTTTTGAGGTCTCAGCTGATAGGGTAGCCAATTTTGTTAAGTTGTAAGGCTGAGGTAGTGATTTTGCTAATAACTTATTTTCAATCTTTTCCAGAAAAAATTCCAAATTTCATTAAATGAGAATGCTTTTCACCAAAAAATCTGGTCCCTTTTGTCTGTGAAATTTTGGTAAGACAACAGAACACCACAATTTCCTATTTCTTTTAGCTTTGCATTACTGATATTCTAAATTATTTTGATGTTCCTTGCTTAGAGATAGAATAACTTTTTAAACTAGCTCTTGATACTAGGTTTTTGTTGAATCTCTTTTCATAAGTCATTCAAATTGTATCATTGACTTTTTAACGCGACTATTCGTTTTTCGTACCGCTTCATTTTTGTTTCCTATACCAACACATCGACTTCAATTATGGACACAAACCTGATCACTTGAAGAGGATTATTTATGCAACTCGAGAAGATAGAAGAAGAATTCTTCAATCAATGAGAACGCCTTCACATCTCAACCAATACTTGAGATGTGTTTATTGAGTACAATTCTTTTGCATTTTCGACTATAGTAAGCTCCGTCCCGATACGAAATGATATCACACTGCTAACATCACCTATGTCAAATGCCTATGTCAAATCACCTATGCTTTTTTTGGATTTCTTTTACTCTGATGTAATCGGATGCCATTAACATGTCAAACGCATTTTTTGCAGTCAGTAGGTTCACAGTTCCGTTTCGAAGGTTTCATTCACATCAATTACAATTGCTTGTATTAACAATGAACTATTTTTCAACTGTTTTTCTCAGGGTCTTTTTGTAGCTCTATCCCATATTTTCTTTTATTACATTCCTTAGAACTTTAAACTTTAGAAGAATTTGCAGTAGCTATTGTTTTCCCTCTCGAGCTGAAGGCTTTCGGCCATTTCAATAAGAGACATAATGGATTTAATCTTTTCGCTCTCCGATTTTTCTTTATTATATTTCGAGGTACTTCAACAAACTTTCAGCAATTCCACGTTGAGTTTGGTTGCCGTTTTAAGGGCTTTACAACAGCCGCTTCTTCCATAAGGCATGCTAGAAAATTGTCATAATATTCTTCTATGCTTTGGACGACGGTCAATTTTAGCTATCGCTGTCATTTTTACCATCTCCTTTGGAGAAATATAGTTGTAAATTGGTATCATAATCTCTTGAAAAATGGTTTCTAGTAGCTTCTCAGGGGAAATAAGACTCTTAAATTTTCTTCGCAAATACGAGAGACTCCTATATCTTGGTCACACATACTATGAAAGAGATTTAGCACTTTAAGGTCCTCGATTGCTCGGTGGTTTTTGTTTCCCTCCGATTTCGCCTCTATCCAATTTTATGTCAAAAGGAGGAACATGCATGCCTTGTCAGTCCGTCGTTGGTCTGGATACCAATGAGGTGCTCTCAAGCACGCGTTAAAAAATCAATCATTCGAATTTGGAGGTAACTTTGAACTGAACATATTCAAATTAGGGCTAGTATTCACATATCTTTTCAAAAAATATATGAAGAAATTTCTGAATTTGTAAAAAAAAATATGAAAAAGTATAATTCTGAATTTCTAAAAATGATTTATATGATTGACTTGTGAAATTTTTGGGTCTCACAATCCAGTTGAAGTTAGTTGTTAATCCATCATGAGAATCATGACCAGCTTGGTTAGATCGCGTTGATAAATCAACTTCGATGTGATTCTTAAGATAATCAGAACTCTCTAGTTCATATTCTTTATGTGTTTTACATTTTCATTTTGTTTCCAATTTACATTTCCTGTTGGAGCTTCTGGGAATGAAGACTAAATTTCTCTTTTTTGTCATGGCAACAATTTTTCTGTTTGGTAGCATTGGAAAGGATTTTTTGGAAACCCTCTTTCATAAAATATTAAACATGCTTCCTATTCATAGTTTTTCCAAAAACAATAGGTGCTACTTGAAGTGAAGAAAAAGGAACTCAAGAAAGCTGATAAGGATTCTCATCTCTGAATGACAGCAACGATTTCCTTTACCATAACTCCACTATGCTTTTCTACCTTTTTAATATCCTTTTTTAAATATTTATTATAAGCAAGCGCTTAATGCTCTCGCTGCGCGACAGGATATGAAAATCAGAAAATGAAAGATTCGTAATAATTCTAAAGTAATTTTAGAGTAACTACTTCGAAGCAGAAAACAAGCGACAAAAAGTCCAGAACATCTTTGTACAGACAATTTGTCTTGAAAATCGTCAGCACAAAAAGTAATGTTGTCTCACCTCTTTAAGAAGAAGATTGGAATTTTAAGAAAAGGGATTTTTTTACTGAATTGTACTCTGTATTGTATATTTTGTATATTTTGCTTTTGAAGAGTCCTGGGTGAAACATGATGCTTATCTGGAAAGATTTTGTAGGACAATGGTTTTTGGGTCTTTTTCTTTGCGGCTGTCCACTAAGATGAGGAGGAGTGGTTTGTATGGGGAGAAAACGCTGCTTTTTCAGGAAGAGATATAAACATTTACAGATGTTTTATTCAAATAAAATTCAAAAATGCGATAGAATTTCAAATTGTCTATCAGAAATTGTCCTTGACAGTTGGCAGAGAGCGTTTCGATGGGTCAAAATTAACATCGAATCCCAAATCAAAATTAACATCGTTAACAAGAAAAAAGCGTGTCATTAATCCTTAATAATCGACTATGACATTAGATAGGACGTACTTGTATCACTTTAGTTGACATAAACTTTAACATACGTGTCTAAGCGGGGAATATGGATTTCCCGTGAGTTTCCTACTAAGCAACGTTAACAGACCACTTCCGCTGCAGACTCTAACCCATATTGGGTAATATAAAAAGTGACTTTTGGCGGTCAGCTTATCTCTATCCACCTATAAAATACGCCCAAAAATGGTGAGGGCGTGGCAGACACGCGGAGGATAAAGGCGGTTAAGTTGCAGACATCAAAGGACACAATTATTTCTGCATCATGAGAAGTTGGGTAATCAAGGCTTATTTTCGGATATTGTTTGACACATTCACTTTAGTCTGTGAAAATTTGTCACATCAGGTCACGAGAGTTCTGTAGTGATGATGAAGATGTAACGAAATCGAAAATGAGGTTGAAATAACTGCAAAGAAGACTCGATCATGCTTTGATATGACTACGCATGTAAAGTGTAGATTTATTGTCTAATTTTTGAGAAAACGAATTCCGATTGTTTTATTCTCGGAGATGTTTGCTTGATCTCCTGCTTACATTTTGATAAGCCGCTACCTGGCTCGTTTTATGTGCATAATTTTTATTATTAAAATTTTAGTGAAAAATGAGTGACTGATTAGAAAGAATCATCACATAACGTAGTTCAAGTGAAAATGTTTCTTTTCTGTTTCCAGGGCCACTCCGATTCCAGCCTTCAGTTCGCATCAAAACGTTGGAAAGTTCTAAACCAACCTCACTCCCAGATCCAGATGATGTACCAAAAGAACCAGGACCCAATTGCATATCCTCCAGCTCTTCCACCCCAGAGGAGGAATCGGAGGACTGTCTCTACTTGGATCTATACAGGCCCTCAGATGGGGAAAATTATCCACTTGTTGTAGTGTTGAACTACTTCGGGAGAGGGGACAAGGAGAGAAGGAGGAATTACGGGTGGGAAAATTTTGGTCCAGAGCATTTCACCAACACTTGTGGATGTGCAGTTGCAGTTGTCAATATCAGGTAACAGAAACTGTAGATAAAACTCATCTCATATTACATGCAAATTGTGTAGGCTGTGGTTCAACCTCTTATAACTATTTAAGGAGCCAAAAAACTCTGCTGAGTCTATGATAACTAGTGTAGCTACATTAAGCTCGGTGTTCTAAAACATCAAAGGTTAATCTGTGTTGAAACTCTTTTCGCTTCCATCTTTTCGCATTAAGAATTTGATTTTCTTTTTTAATTTGCCGGTTTTGATCTCAAAAAACAAAAAGCTCTGGCGAATTCTTCTTCTCTGTTGATTATACCTAAGAATTTGAGGTGATAACAATTACTTTTAAATCGTGAAAATTAGGTTCATTCACTGTTATAAGTAGTGGAAGAATCCTATGGTGCAGTTAGAACATAATGTTCCTACACTGGGGTATTTATTAGTATCATCGGCCGCTAATGCGATCATGGATACTACAAGGAGACTCAGAAGTGTGCGTTTGCATTTAATGTTTAACCATGTTTCGAATTAGTTGTCCACCAAATGAGGAGCAGATAGAAAGCTTTCAAAGAAGTATTTTATTGTTCGAAAATAATTGGTGTAATTCCATTTAAAAAATCGCTTTAAGCTCAAACCACTATACGAATTAAACAAAAACAAATTGAGGGCCCTTGATACCTGCCACTATTTACTTAAATATCGATTTACTTAAATCTATTTAGTTAAATATCGATAGTAATCAACTCCGCCCTCCTTCACCGCAATTCTTGTGAGACGCGACTTGTCATTAATATTCAATTATTGTGATGATCCGACAAGATAGCAAATGATAGCCTCAAAAGTTGGACACCTGCAGAAAATTTGCAAAGAAAAAAGATATGAAAACTCGTTGTATCAACGACAGAAGCCTATATTTTAAAAAAAAATCAATAAAGACTACTTTATAATTCGTTTGAAAAATATTGTAGCCTTTCTCTGCGCTGAGACTACGCTAAAAGGCGGCAGAAAAACATTGAAAGTGGCAGATTTCAAAAAAAATCATTTTTTAAAATAAATTTATTAAATTCGTAAGAGATAACAACCGTGAGGTTTCAACAAAAAAGGGAGAACAAAACACTATTACTGCTTAAGCGGCCAAGTGGACATGCTTTTGAGACTAATTCAAAAGCCTAAAAACTGGCAAACAATACAAACAGATCTCAAAATTTCATAAACATTTTGATAAAAACGGTATTGAAGTAAAAACATATATTTTTTGAATAATTATGTTTGCTCATTGGCCTTTAGTTGAACGTAAGTTGGACTTGTCATTTAATGTGGCGTGAATTGAAATCTTTTTGTTTTGTAACTAGCGCAAAATAAAACAAAAAAGGCAAAAGTATTTTTAAAAAATATAAATGTCTATTGCAATCCAAATAAATTTTTGAGCTATAAAATTCTACAACTGGAACAAAAATGGTGCTGCTTTTGCTGTTTTTTAAAAACGAATAATGTTCCAAATAATATCGAAAGAGCTAATTTGATTGAAAAATCATGATATCAAAAATGTTGCACTTTGGGTACTTATCGAGTTATAACACCGAAAAACCAGGGATTAGATATTGTCTTTAATAGCTCTCTCAAAAATGAATGAGCCCATCGACTAATAAAACTCTGTCATAAGACTACAAAAAGAACACTAAATGCTGACAAAACTCAAAAACTCACTAACAAATTTAGGCAAAAAAATCATGTTTCAGAGTCATAAAAACAATGAGATTTGCTCAAAAAAACACGACATTTTTCATTGGACCTCAATTAAACTTTATACGGGCCTCTTTTCAATTGAATTTTTAAACAAAACAAAATTGCCTGTAAATGCAAAAACAAAATTGCAAAAAATATATGAGAAGGGACCGAACCAAAAATGCAATCCAAATCCTTTCTCATTGCAAGAATCAACGTTCAGATCAAAACTGGCGTTTTATCGCTGCCCGGCTGTTAAATTTTAGTGGTACAATAAGCGCAAATCTCCGTAAACGAAGATTTTATCAGTAGTTTTGATATCTGCACTAGTGGTCAAATTGGTCAATGTATGCCAAATAAGGACAAAAATGCAGACATTTCAAAAATTTAGCTGGAATTATAGTCAGAAGAGTTAATTTGAGCAAGTCACCGACTCTCTATCATCTTTAAACGTCAAACCATTGATGCTATTTTTAGCAATATTATCAAATTTTGAGCCGAAACTGAGCAAAAACCAAACAAAAATTACGAAAAATGTGAACAAAACAACGGAAGTTTGGCTGACGTTCACAAATTTTGAACCTCCGTAACTGCTCGAGAAAAACGCAATTTTAAAAAAAAATTAATATGAAGTTGTACGCAAGACAAGCTTTCCAATTATGCCACTTACAATGCTGTCCAATCAATATATCGATCGGCGAAAATTGGCTGAGCAAAAAAAAACAGTTGAGTATATAGATCTTCCCCCCACTAAAGTGGGTCGTATAGAAGTTTGTATTAACACTGTTTCTTGCCAAATACATCTATTTGTTCTTAGGATACTCACGTGCAAAAAAAAATGCGTTTATAAAGCTTTTTTGAGTAACTTACAGCTGATACCTAGATGCTAGCGCGGACGATCAATATTGTGCGTTACAGAAAAACAGGATTCACATTCAGAGGAGTAAGATATTTATTGGTTAAATTATTTTTACCCAATCAAACGTAGTTTAATAATTTGAAGAGGTTTATTATATTTAACTGGCTCCAGAGGTCTACAACAGGATATTATTTCTAAGAAAGATATACGGTGGCCATATACGGATATAAGAAAGATATACGGTGAGTATCTTCTCAAAGACTAAGATTGTGGTGTACAAGTCAATTCTCTTGAAAACCTTCCTGGCTGTAAAATTGTTTTTCACAAAATCAATATCTATTTTTAGTATTACAAACGTTATTTATTTCAGAGGGAAAGGTGCCCAGGGCTTCTTCTCCCTAGACGATCTGGGCTACCCTGGCAACTTGGGAGAGAGTGACTTGAAGAGAGCCATGGAGTTCCTAGATGAGAACAGGGGCAAATTCTCCATCGCAATGGACCGTCTACACCTTGTATCTCAGAATGAACACAACTCCATCGCATTTGGGTATTATCAAATTATGCGTCATTTGTAAAATTTTAGTCAGGAGCAAAAATTTGTATTAATTAGAAATATTTAGTTCAAAGAAGAGCAAAAATAGCATTCTTAAGACTTCTGGGATTCCAAGCAATAACTAGGCTTCTATTCCTAGAATTAGTTTTGACAATTGGAAGATCAGGTCAAAAACGCGCATATTAAAAATGAGATCTTTTCCGTTTGTGCTCCCCCCCCCCCCCCCAGTACGTTATGCGCCCCCGGTTACATAGCACGTGCCATTACATAGTAAATCATTATGTAAAAATATGGCACGTGCATCTGGGGGGTGCAAATAATATGCGCCCACTTAGCTGGGGGGCTCAAACGGAAAAGATCCTAAAAATGTATAGAATGAGAAAGTTTTTATGAGATTTGCTGTAGATAACTTATACTTATTGCTCTTTATATGGGAAGTGACCCAACATTAAGCATTTTGGTAGATCAATATCTGCATGTATATTTCAGTTGTGAGTTCTCACAAGCTTACTGTTCATTTGGATCGCTGTACCGAGCTAAAAATTCAAGTATAGCAGAAACTTTTCATCGCAATTTAATCCTGACGCGTTTGATATCGGTGGACAGTGTAGTGAACCATAGACATGAGTGTTGTCACTCCAATCACCTTGATTTTTTTTATTTTTTCGATATTTTTCTATTTATGAAGAATGAATTTATTAATTTCTGTCGTAATCAACTTAAATACCCATTTATCCTAGATTTTCAAGCTTACGAGGTATAATTTTTGATAGGTTCCTGCTGAAGCACATGAACAAGTACACATTCCGCTCTGTAAGTCTCCTTGGCAACCATCACTTCTCAGAAGACCCCTTCTTTTTCACCCAATCAGCCGATGTACTCTCGCGAATGTCACGTGACTTCATACCATCCTGCACAGACCAGGTCGAAGCCGGGAACAGACGCGGATTCCAACACTGCCTACATGGCAAGTATTCATTGAATCTTAGATATCATTATTATCCAAGAGTTGGAATGTTTTGAGCGCGCAATTTTGTTTTCTTTCCTCTACATACTAGAAATTTAAACAAGGAGTCCCTGGCACTATGATTAAAATTCACACTGTTATAATCAATTACTGTCACGATATTAACTAACAGCAAAATTTTTAAGCTGAAGACTCGAATTTATTACCCATATAAAGCATAACTGGTTTCGGAGAAAAGCCCCACCCAAAATGGAGGTATGGCCCACATGAATTTCCAAACATGGGGCTAGTTAAATTGAAGCATCCATTATAATATACGCTTATACGCTTTACGCTTATTATATATAGTTGTTGCGGCTGATTACAATAAGTTTGATTATTATTTTGACACATAGATCAATGTTTTCACAGGTATTGAAGACATCAGAGTCTACTACAGGAACGACTCTTCCCAGTACAAGTGGGCTCCGAGAGATATGACTGAAATGGACACGAATGACAGTGGCGGAAAATTCCAGGAAACCAAGATCCACTTGAGTCGCCGATCCATGGAGGAGCGACTGAAGAAGCTGGGTTCGAACAAGAACAAGATTATGATATTCCACGGAACTTCCATGCTAAGTGGGAAAAGCTTAGTGGACTCTCGAAAATTCCAAAACGAACAGCTGGACGCACTTGATCCGGATCTCTATCCACGAAGTTAGTTCTTTTGTCAATTTGAATTGTTTTGTTTTATTCTCAATGACTATTTGTTAGCCACGTATGCTTTAGATCATCGATTTTGGTCTCTTCTTAATGTTTCCTATAAATGTACACGCTGCTTTCGCGCACACATAGCGTCTTCAGTGCTTTGCCACTCTAACCTTGGGTTAATTGTCTGAATGGATTTATGGTACCATAATACCATAATTTGTTGTACAAGGGTTTTATGATTCAATAAAGCAATCACATAACAGAATAATTCGCTGGCTTATCAACTATCAAGTTTCTAATCCTCATCTCCTTTTCGTTGGAACATCTCTCAATTTGTTTTTCGATAAACCCGGGATTAACATTTTAGATAATCATGCAAAGAACATTTATAGTTCAATCTAATTGAAATTTATCATTTTGCAACAGCTAATAACTAAAATCATAAACAATCTGATATTGAGTTAACGCCTGCCCTCAAAATTTTTTAAATATCATTTTCCCTTGTTCAGGTGGCCTATATTGAGCTGAAAAGTTCGTTAGGCAACCTCCTGTTTACTAATGCATACAGTATTTAATTTTTTCTTTGATGCGTGATCTAAGCTGGATTCTAAATAAATGTCATAAATGTAAACAGAATCAGCAAAATCCGATTATAAAAATTGAACTAATCTTTTCAGCTCTGCGAAACCCGAACACCGATTCTTCCGTCCCTTTCGATTCCTACACTAGAATGCTTAATACCACACTGTGCAGCTTAGACCTCGAGGGAAAGCCAAATTCCCTATCCCCTCTCCAGTGCAACCTCATAATCCAAGAGTACCTGCCCACGGACAACCGGATCCAGTCCATAGACAGAATCCATGCCCTCAAACTAGTATCAGAAGCCCTGTTTGACAGGCAGCAGAAGACATTCCTAGAACATTTGAATGTGATATCGAAGCATTTCGACACTTTCGCATACCTCATTGACAAAAGCAACATTTTGGAGAAGAGGTTCCAGGCTACTGATGCTCTGGAGATAGACTTCATTCTGGACTCTAGGCTGAGGATTGGACAAGATATTGGTGGTTTTGGAAGAAGCAGTGGTGGTGGAATGTCCACCAGAGTGGATGTCGTTTTCACTAACCTCTTGTCTTCCGCTATCAGCGATCAGTTAGTCATTCTAACTAATATTTTCATCACTTTGTTCAAAGAAGGATCACATCTATATTAAGAAGATCTAGATGTAATTATTGAGCTGAATGTATCAGCCAGAGCAAATTTGGCGATTTTATTAAATTTTAAAAAAATCTGTGACGCGCCTAATTTTTTGTACCATATACCAACAGTGAGAGAAACTTAAAAACTGTGCAATTCGCATGTTACACAGACTTGGAAATGAAATTTACATAATACTGCAGAAATGTTTTCTCTTAATTGCCAAGTATTTTTCTCTCTCTTAGTGTGCATGAACGACCCAAATTTTGAACCTCAAAACGTGTTTAGTAAAATATTTTGAGGCAAAAAAATTGCGCTCATGGGTCTACCTTTTCTTTTTATTATATATCGGTGAGAAGCGCCTTAAAAAGTGTCTAATTTATTCCACATTGTTATATAAAATTTTTGTAATAATTTTTGTTAGCATTGAAAACCAATTTACAAAGGTAATGATATTTATTGGGTGGCATCACAAAAGCGAATTATTCGAGTCAAAGACCAACCGATTTATCGATTCAGTGATTTTTAATATCCTCAAAAGGCTCTTGTAAGTCCTTTCAGAGTTATGATTGATATGAATAGCACAATGTATTCATAAAGCCAAACTCTGCTGCACTCTTAAGACTTAACCCTATTCATCACAAGTTGTGCTCAATAAAAAAGCATACCTTGATATCATTATGATAAGAAACAATAGACTTAACAAAAGCCATTGAAACGAACCTTTTGTTTGTTTATGATTGGAATTAACAAACCGCTATATATACTTTAAAGTCTCTCTTTTCCACAATTTGCCAAAATAAATTATGGTAAGGAAAATGTTGCAGCAGCTATAAATTACAACAGCAGCAATGGAATATTTGAGAGTAGGATTAGAAATTTGAGTGAAAAAATAGGCTTATGTGAACAATAGGCTCTGTCATTTGGGTTCTCCATTGAGAGTGGAGTCTGAGACGGCCTTAAGTGGTCCCACACAACGGCTCCTTGACAAAACTCAATTAAAATATCAAAGGCAGGTGCGGCTAGTTTTGAGGGTACTTTTAAGGGAAAAGGTATGCATTATAAGGGCCCTCTGTAAGAGCTGGCCTCAAAAATTAGAGAAGCATCGCGATTTTGTCCATTCATTAAAATATGCTGCAAATTGAGTTCTGATTTTTAGAGATTGGAACTTATCTTTGGGAGATTTTTTATGATCAAAATGGGAGAGCCTTTCATTTTAAAGAAAGAAAGTGTCTCTTGTGAACCTATGTTGTCTACTCAATTAATGCTCAAACTCATTCTGTGAAATTTTGATATGCGCTCTGCTTTGAAATTAAAATATAGGGATTACATTTTTGTAAGGAAAAATGGCTGTTTAAAGTTGTAAGTACAAACTAACTTCTAAAACAGAGACTTAGTTGATACGACTACGACCGTTTCTACTTATGTTAAAAGAGCCACTTATATGGTTCCTGCGTTTTATTTTGTATTTCTGCGCAACCAAAACAATTTGAACCAGAAAGATACTACTGCTCCTCAGTAACATCAGTTAACGTGGAGAAAAATCAGAACAGCAAATGAACTTTAACTCATTGTAAATTTAAAGAATGCAGAACAGGACCAGACCAAAAACATATATTTCGGCTCTAACTATGAAAAATTCTTTATTTTAAATAATTAAAGTTTTTAAAATATTTAAAATATTTAAACATTAAACTTTAGAACTCGTGTTAATTTTCATAGAACAAGGCTTCTAATTTGTCAATTTGACCCACAAAACTTTAATTTTGATAATTTTGATCAAAAATAGAATTTTATGGGTAAAGTTGACAAATTAAATGCTCGCATTTTTGTGGATAAGTTGGTCTTTAATCGTTTTTGTAAATGTTGAAATTATCCTTGAGATTTCATGAGAAAAAGTTTCTTTTGTTAGAATACAAAGTTGAATACCGGGTTGAATACCTTGTCAATTGACAGGATCCAGGACCCCTCGTACATGGAGTGGAACTGGCCCAAGTACCAGGCAGCAACCGATTACCTTCTCATGACAATCACACCAGACAAAGACAATCAGGACAAGTCAGAAGTGTCAGTGTTGCCGGCCAGAGACTATAGACCGAGAGCAAAGAGATTCTGGACCGGAATCCTTCCCACATTGTCCCGTAAGAATTTTTTACTCTAAAGGGGGCGGTTCAAAAATATTGTTTAAATTTCGATTTCCTTTTTAATGTATGGTAAGACCGACAATAAAATTTCACGCATGTCAGGAAATTGACAAAGTTAACAAGAAAGGCAAATTAAACTAAAACAAAATCTGCTTTTGCTAGTTAAAATAGTTCAAATAACAAGGAGGATCGGTAATGTGCGTCCGCACATAAAGTTGCGACCCCGCTCATCCACATTTTTGGCATAAATGACTACCAAATGAGGAACAGATAGAAAACCCCCCAAAAAAATCAAGTAATTTTCAAAAAAAATGTGCATGAACAAAGGTCGCCTCCAACGCAAAAAACTCAGTGGAGTAAAAAAATTCCAAATCATATTGATGAGATCAGTCATTATTAAGAAAGCAAGTCAAGACGAACAAAAAATCAAACAACAATAACAACAAACATTAATTACATCCAAAACTCTATGTCCATTTAAAAAAGAAACTTACTAACAAGTTCAAAATAGCGTCGGATACAACTGAAACTAAGCAAACTAACTTGTGCTTCACTAGAAAAGATATGGGACTACTCTATAAAAAGGCTCGGTAACAATTAAACAAAAAGAACAAAAAAAGCAAGGGTTAAAAAAATTGGCTTATATTTTCAAAAACAATAAATTTCAAACTAAAGAAAACCATTAGATGACAATTAAGAACATCCAATATTTTTATGATCACATATTCCTCTGTAGGAGGGCATTAAGACCTGTCATAAATCAAATTTTATGCGGTTACAAACAGAACAAATAGGGGCAACAAAAAAATTCAATTAAAACCTGCGAGAAACGCTGTCGAAGCCGTAAGGCCACATTTGGCCCCTCAAAAGATGTTCAATTGAGCCTTCCTCAAACGCCACCAAATGTTTGGTATAGGCTTTCTCTCTAATGAAAATAGGTTTCAAGCAGACCAAAAAAAAAAAACAGAAAAAGGGTCAAAATTAATTGACACTTTTGTATTTTGTCGATTAATTTCAAAGTCATGAAGGCCATCAGCTACAAAAAGAAAAAAATCAGATGGTTTAGTCTATTCGCCCAACGGAATTCTTGAGACCTGTAATTATTCACAATATGTCTTATGTCGACAAAAAAACGTTAACTATAGACAACAACCAAAAATTAATTTACTTTTCGTGCGAAAAACTCGTGTCGAAGCCATTGATTTCAAAACGAACTCTTTAAAAAACAGTAATAAATTTTGGACACTTAAATCTTCTCTCGACAACGAAAATGTCATATGTGACGTGACCTCTATTTATCGAGACTACGTAACAAATAGACAAAATTGAACAAAAAAGCGAAGATAAACAAAGTTAAAAAGAGTCCTTTACATTTTTGAAAACAATTGTTTGCAAAGTCATGAAAGCCATCAGCTATCTACTCAAATCAGAATAAAAGCTCTTGTATTCCTTCATGAAATGCCAATGAGACCTGGCATTATCCAGTTAAATTCATACGGCTAAAAAGCCAAAGTAAAAAGGACTGTTAAACATTATTTTAAAAAAGTCAATTAAAGAGTTCGAGAAAGGGGCGTCGAATCCGTTGAACCATAATCTATGCATTTCAGTACTTTTATATAACCAATGGTGCATTTTTGAACAACAATAAAGTAATGTGTGAACTGTCAACAATTTGATAATTTGACAAAACCAGAAAAAGAACATGTAAAAGGGGCCAATACCTAAAAAAACAAAAAAATGTGATTTCTTGTAGTATCAAAGCCAGAAAGCCATGCCTTAACTCGTAAAACCGCAAAAAATATTAAATTTTAATTCGAAAGAACGAAGAGGAAGAAGAAGCTTTCTTTTCTTGCTGACACTAAGGTACAAGTTGATCAAATTAAAAGAAACTTAGTGGCAGAGTTCACCAGGGAATTGTTTATTTAAAAAGCAAACATTTTAAAAGTCAAAACGACCGTTATCTTTCGAGTAAACAAAGTTGATACAATACTTTGGAACTGTTTAGGAAGCCATTTGCGCTTTGATGTGAAATTTAGAAAGCCAGTGAGCTTTGATGTTTAGGAAGCCAGTGAGCTTTGATGTGAATTGTTCTGTTCTTTAGTTAACATAAAAAACTCAATTTTTTTTTAAAAAAAAAGACTGATTGGTTGCAATCCTAACTTTTTTAAATGCAACAGTCCAAGATTGTACCAAAACCAGCCCGCTATTGCTGTTTGTCCCATTGGAACACTCAATTGTTTCGAAAGCTTTGGATCTAGATAATTTGTTAGTTAAAAGATCAAAAATAAATGCTGCGTTTTTGATAATCATAGAGCAAAGTTAGCAAAAACGGCAAAATTTTGGTTCTAGACAACTCTCAATGGATGTGGAAGTACAACTAGCTCTCTTTTTAGTTTACAAAGGCTGTGTTTGTTGTTTTTGGGATGTGAACTTTAGGCAAAATTAATCAAAGTGGACTAAAGAGCTTACTTCGGGCAAGTTTTGTTGAAAAAGGCTGAATTTTGAGACATTTAACCAAAATTTGAGCCAGAAAAATTATATCAAAGTAGTCAAAAAATACTTTTTTGTTGCTGAAAATTAAATCAACAGTACTATTGTAAACAATTTTTATAAAATTTTTGTTAAAAATTGACGAAATTTTAGGCGAAATTCCGGAAAATGTGAATAAAAACACCGGAGACCCGTCTATTACTCACAATATTTCAAACCTCGATAACTCCCTGTAAATTACGAAATTCAAAAATATCTTTTTAATTCCATATTCTACGCTGAAGGGCTTTTTACTGACACGACTCACAACTCTGTACGATGAGTATATCGATCGGTCAAAATTGGCTGAACAAAAAAACCCATTTGAGTATATAGTTCCTCCCCCCTCAAGATGGGTGGGAACAAGAATTCTGCTGTGCAGCAGCATTAAAAGATCAAAAATAACGACAGTAGGCATGAGCAAAAACTGAGCAATTAGTATGAATTTGGATTTTGTTATATGCCATTTAATTTACACAGTTTAGAAAAACTAATCAGGTGACTGTTTTGATATAACGTTTCATTATTTCTTAAATCAAGCCGTTTATCTCAAATAGAATTTCATGGGCGCTAACTTGAAAGAATCTTGCAAAATAATCTTCCTTATTTTATAAGTATTTATCTGATACTAGAAAACTCTTTCTACTGAAACACTTCGTGATTTTGTTATAAAAGAGCCTATTATAAAACTTAAAAGCAAATTAAAAAACTGCCAAAAATATTTGCTTTCTTATCCTTTTATTCAATATAATAAAATCATCAAATTTTTGAAATCCTTCACTGGCCAAGTCATTCTCACAACTCAAGTGAAGGAAAGCGTACCAACAGTCCGATTCCTTTTACTCCAATCGAAAAATTTATAAAAATGCAAAAAACATATCCAGCTCTAAAAAGAATGATTCAATGCATAGGAAAACATTAATTTAAAGGAAACATTTTGAAAGTTTGAACCAAGAGGTGGCTGGCGAAAAATTCAAGCTGATGCCTGATATGATCCGGGGGGAAATTGTTTGTCTGAAATTTTATCCGAAAAAAAAACAAATAAGAGAGCCAAATAAGAGATGGCAAGCACTTTTTTTATCTAAGCATTTTATTCAAATAAGGGACGTCAAGCATTATTTTAACGCTTACAACACCAAACCAAACGGCAAAGGCAAAAAAAACAAGCTAAACAGCACATCACGCAGAGAGACTATGTTTACAACAATAAAAGAGAAATTTATGTCTCATAAACTTGCAAGAGACAGTTGCGAAGCAGTTTTCCGAAAAAAGGTAATCATTTTCTCTCCACTGATGCAACCCTAATATTTTAGAGACCATTTCTCGTTAAACTGGTCATTATGTTGCATATCATTGTTTTAATTAATCGCTTCGTTATAGATAAAACTTGAGATATAAGTTTAAATGTTTTGGTTGTTTTTTGTGGAGATCATCAAAGTATCAAAAATCAATAATAATTGAAATAGTTTAAAGTTTGATACAAAAGAGACTTTTTCTAGTCTTTGTTTATTCTGTTTAAGTTGAGCTGCATTTCGATACCTCAAAAATGACTTCATGGTTTCCCTGGATCAAAGGTTTCAAAATGAATTCGAAAAATAAAATTAGAAATTGTTGCTTTTATAGTTTCCTTTGAAACACTCGTCTTAACTTAAAACGCTATATAGGATCATATGAAATAGTTTCTCCGTCGAAAAATTGTTTTCATTATCTTCAAATTGATCAGTTGTTGTGCTTCAGTTTTATCTCAGCATGATTATTTTTTGGATGTAAATCTTATTATGACAACGGCGAGGACAGTTGAACACAATTGTTGCTAAGATAACATAAGCCTTGAAAACATATCCAGTTTGAGAATTCGGAATATTGTTTATCAATTTTGTGGGGTTGGTTTTTGTGTGAGTGAATTTTTGTCAGCGAAATTTTATATGCGCTAAGTTTTCTGCGAGATGAAAAATTTTGATACTTTTTTGAACAAAAATGTAATTGAGGATTTCAATCTTCTACAACAGTGCGATTTGCAAACCAATTTTGGGGCGTTTAGATAATATGTTGCGATCCCTAGTTGATTTAGGATATTAATCTTACAAGAATCTTGCGAGATCTTGCAAGTTTATGCTTAATCTTGCTAGATTTTCTTGCAAGAGCTTTCAAGATTAACCAGTTTTGCAAGATTTTCCTGCAAGATTAACATCCTCCTGCAAGATCTTGAAGATTAACAACCAAACGGATGCTATTTTTTTAAGATTGATGCTAATGGAATTGGAAAATCTCCAAGCTAATAACTGATCCCAACTACCCTAGTGATGAACGGACTCAGAGATGGCAAGATTTTTTTACAAGATGATTCAATTATTGTATGATTGTAGTTAAGAGAAGAACTATGTATTCCCTAGCAACATTTCAATTTTTATAAAAAGCAGAGTATTATTATCTAAACTTTCGAACTAAAAAATGTGTAAAAAACTATTACTTAACATGAAAAATCAATTTTCCTCCTCATTCTGTTAAATTGATTTTCAAGGCTCCCCTCATTCATTTGAACAATATTTTGCGATTTCCCATGAATGAGCTGCTTTGTAATTTTCACAAGAAATATTGATTGTGAAAGTTGTCTGTACAAAGAATCTATGGCGAGAACTGCAACAAAAGATGCTATTGTTAAGCGAACAAACCACGAGACGTCGTCATATTCATTAATTATTTAAACAGGAGAACAAAATAAGTTTAAGTGGTGTAAGTTGTTATGAAATGCAGTATATGTAACCTCTCGGTCACGTTACTCCATGGACTTTTGGCAATATCATTTAGGGTTTTCAAGTACATGTTCTTGTCTGGCTGAAAAAAATTTTTAAAAAATTTAGTGTTTTCGGACCTTTTCCAGCTGTCTTACCGTCCATGTTTATTTTAATGATCATTTGAAGGCCCTTTAAAATGTTATTATTTTTTCCCTAAAGTAGCAAACTTCAGAATCAAATATCGCCTATGAACAATTTAGTATAAAAATCATTACAATAGCTTTTATTTTATTTTAAACTTTATTTTAGAAGTTTTATTGCAGATTGAGTTGCTACAGATCTATACCTCATCAGAAATTATATGGGCCACTCGTTTTATTATTAATAAAAATAGATTTTGTTGCAAAGGGGCGCAATTTTTGAAGGCTAGCTATGCAAAAACATTAGGCGATCCTTCCATCCAGACTTAATCCGGAAACAAAAGGAACTACTGTACAATTTTGAAATCCAGAACCTATGGCCACAAATGTGTCCAAAGTTCCCTAACATTTATACATAGTATTGACATGATATTTTCAATTTTGCATTTTTCGATATTTGTTATCATAAAAAGTTTACTGAAGAGTTTACGAATCTCTTTATCATGAGAAGATAAACTTGGCTTTTTATGCGATGATAAGTTCTCATATCATCCTGTTATAGACCAGTACAGACAGAAAAGCATATATTCTCAATTGGAATACTCTCCATTACTTCATTGGTTCGCATACAACGTATCAACACCCAGAACTTATGCATACCCACCAGTTTGTTCATAAAAATGCACATGATGAGATGAAATTTATTCTGTGTAGACGATAATGAATCCCTATGGTATACTAGTTCTATCCTAATGTGATTACACCAGGTGTTTGCATCCTGAGACATGCAGAAATTAGTTCAATTTAATAATACCAACACTCCCTTTTGAGGGAGGACCTTTGCAGATAGAATAATAAAAGCAGGCATCATTACAGTGTCTGGTGTTCTGTCTAGACGATCATTTCCACGTACAGGAAAATTTATAATCTGAACAAAAGTTGCTACTTCCATGCAACTGTTTTTTGAAGTAAAACATGCAGTATTTTTGAAGTAAACGTAGCATGAGCAATGCATCTCTTTTGAAATTTGTGAATGTTTAGAAAATTCATTTCTTTGATTTTGCTGCATAATAAAAAATAAGGAATTTCTTTTCTATGTTGCTGCTAGTTTGGAAAACTTTGCTGTGTTACTTTGACTTCTCCTAATACAAAATTAGAAGGAAATGATTAAATTTGACAACTTTGATAAAGTTATTGAGAACCTCGAATTCATTTAATGAGTAACTCCTTTTAATGGCGAACGAGCGCAGAGCAAGATATTTTTAGCTTGAATTGTTTACAAAAGCAGCATGCTGGGAACATCTTCACCTCTTTATTAAGTGTTTGAGCGCTTTCACCTGAACCTTATAGTAATTGAGTTTACCAACAACAAAGACCATAAAAAAGGAAAATATGTCAAATTTGTGACATTTTGAAAGCTAGAGGAACAAAGGAGAATATTTGCGAAGTACAAAATTTGCGAAGTTATGATGGTGCGTAAGAAAAATGTGAAATAACATTGAATACTTTGAAAAAATGTAAGCTTTTCTCCTAAAGCCAGGTCAATATCAGTACTGGGCACGTCTAATTGTTCCGACCCCTCTTGAGGGGGGAGGAACTATATAGTCAAATGGTTTTTTTTGTCTGATCGATATATTCATCGTATAGAGTTGAGACTGGTATCATTAGAAAGCTTGTCCAGCGTAGAATATGGAAATAAAAAGATTTTTTGATTTTCGCTTTTTACACGGACTTATCGAGCTTTAAACTTCCTTGAATTCCGTTGATTTTATTCATACTTTTTGGAATTTTTGACAAAAAATTCGCCAATTTTGCTAAAATTTGTTAAAATTTTTTCAAGAAACTGTTGTTGATTTAATATTTAGAGACAAAAAAATGTTTTCGGCTATTTTTAATTAATTTATATGTCAAAATTTCTGGCTAAATATTTCACGGAATTTTTTTCATCGAAAACAGCACGAAATAAGTTTCTTTCAATTATTTGACTAAATTTGCAGGAAGTGCACACCCAAACACAATTAACAAAAAAATTGTAGACTCAAAAGGGGCTATCTTTTTTTCAAATTTCGTTGCGAGTGCTCTGTAATTAAAACATTGCCGTTTTTCGCTAACTTTATTCGTTGATTATCAAAAACGCAGCATTTATTTTTGATTCATTGAAAACAAAATATCCATATCTATGACATTAGAAATTTAAGTGTTCTTAAGGAACGAACAGCATTAGTAGGGCTAGTATTGGACCAATCTTGGACTGTTATAGTCCCAAAATAAATCGGATTGTAATCAGTTGATCTTTTTTTTTAAAAAAATTAAGATCTTTTTTATATTAATTAAACAACAGAGCATTTCAAATCAAAGCTCACTAGTAACAGGTCCAATTGACTTCTTTGGTAGCTCCAAATTATTGTATATAGTTTTTTGCTTGAAAACTTATGGTTGTTATGACTTTTTAAAATGTTTTATTTTTAAATAATGATTGGCTTTTTGAACTTTGCCTCCATTTTTCATTTAATTTGGTCAACCTGTAGCTTAATGTCAGCACTGAAAGAATGCTTCTCTTTTCTACGGAATTCAATTTCGATCGTTATTGCACTTTTACGCCTTAAGTTATGGTTTTCCGGCTTTAATACTACCAGATTTTACATTTTTTTTTTAATTTTTAGGTATTTGCACATTTTTCATATTCAAACTTTCTAGATTTGTCAGATTATCATGTAAATGATAGTTCATATATGACATTATTGGCGTTTAAGATAAAGCAAAATTTATAAAATTATAATTTAATTTCTTAAAAAAAACAGATTATGGTTTTTTACGGCTTCGACACTACTTTCTCGAAGAATAAAATTGAATTTTTTAATTTTGTTTTTAACTGTCGTTTTAACTTTGTTCTTTTAGTCGTATGAAAATTCCTGAACAATGACCCAGTTTCATTGGTTTTTCATAGATGAATAGATGAGTTGATATTCTGATATTAGAAGATAACTGATGGCTTTCATGACCTTGAAAACAATTGTTTTCGAAAACAAAAAAAACTAACTTTGCAATTTTGTTCATTTTATTGTCTATTTGTTACCTAGTCTCGTTAATCACAGGCCAAACATGTTATTTTTGTTGCCAAATGAAAGCGTTAAAAGGGATTGGTGTCACAAAATCTAATGTTTCAACGAATTCGTTATGAATTTAATGGCTTCGACACGGGTTTTTCGCAAAAAAAATTAAATTAATTTTTGGTTTTTGTCATATTTGACGTTCTTTTTGTAGACATAAGACATGTTCTGGATAAATAAAGGTCTCAAGGGCTTCTTTTGGCAGAAGAAACGAACCTAATTAATTATTTTATTTTGTAATTAATCGCTTTTATGTCTTTATGGCATTCATTAATAAATGTTTTCATAATACATCATCAGTGTCCAAAGAATGTGCAACCGATCATATTTTAAGGGCCAAAGTATGGCTCTACGGCTTCGATTTGTTTATTGTCTATTTGTTGTTCTTTTTAACCGCATAAAAAATTGAATACCGACAGTTCTTAATTCCCTTCTATAGAAGCATTGTTAAGTGTAAACCAAAAAGATATTTTAGTTGATTTCTAATGGTTTTCATTGCTTTGAAATTAATTGTTTTTTTTAAAAAATAAGCAAATTTTTCAACTTTACTGTTTTTGTTCTTTATTGTCTAATTGTGACCTAGCCTTATTATGGACTCGCCCCTATCTTTTCTGGTGAATTACAAGTCATTTGGTTTTATTTCAATTTGATCTGGCGCTATTTTGACTTTGTTATCAAGTTTTGTTTTTTAAAACGGACATAATTTTTTGATGTAATTAATGTTTATTGTTGGTTTTTGATTTTGCTGTTCGCCTTGACTCGCTTTCTGAATATTGGCATATATTGTCAATCTAATGCAACATTTTTTACTCCAGTGAGTTATTTGCTTTGGAGGCTGTCTTTTCGTTCACACACCATTTTTTAAACTACTTGAATTTTTGGGTTTTTCTACCTGTTCCTCGTTTCGTAGACGATTATGCCAAAATTGTGGATGAGCGGGGTCGAAACCTTATGTGCGATTGCACATAACCGAGCCTCCTTGTTGCAAGTCTCATATCAGTACTGATTCAGAGCTATGATAATGTCACTTTTTACAATTGCTAGTCTAAATGCAAGTCTTGGCTAAAATATGCACGTCTAAATGCATGTCTATTTGGCAATCAACTTGCAAGTGTAATCAAAGTCTTGGGAAAGACTCAGACTTGCAGACTTGTTTTTAGACGTGCACAGTACTGATATTTACATGTAAAACTAAATATAGGCTGGCCCAGAACTGATCTTGTTTTCCCATTGAGTCCAGGCTAGAAGACGCGATGAAATTATATATGTTAGTTACTAACGCTAAAAATTTGTTTTTGTTAAAATAACTAAAGATATTTGATCGCCCGAGAAGATGTGATCAATCTTTTTCACATTTTTCACTGTATGAGCAGGAAAAGTGTCCGTGTTTTGTTGGAATATATTATCTCGCCAAATGAGGAGCAAAATTAGAGTTCCTTTGACCTCTTCGGCTAGCTTCTACCGAAAAACGGGTCGTCATTGTTTTCATGTTATCTAGCCATTTTTATTTTAATCAATTTTTGCAATTAGCTCTTGGCAGGCTTGAATATTATAAAAAATTATTTTGACTGACACCTATTTGCCCCTTAGAGAAAAAAAAGTTCGATTACTTACGTGCATAGCTACTGTGAAAAACATACCCCAGGAAGGCCAACAGACCTCAGACATGGATAAATTGCTTCCAGCAATAGTGAGATCTCCCCCCCTCCCCCCCCCCCCGAGTTTTTTTATCAACAACCTTACAATTTATGTCTTGTTATCTACCAAATGACTATTTTTTCAAAAAAGCCCGTCTGCCCGGGGCGATATATGCCCACTGAACTGGGGGTCGAAAAAATAGAGCCAAAGTGTCCTTGAAGTACATCAACCATCGGTAAGATCAACCTATGCTATATATCAATGAGTCCAGAAAGCTTGAAAGAATCTTCAAATTCAGTTTGTGATACTGTGTTACCAGCTATAAAAAGTTCTTAATATCTTTTCGATTTGTTCAAAAGAAATCACCAGGCCTTCTTCTGGAGAAAAAGTTTGTGACAATAGCACACCAATTAAAGCACTTTAACAAAATTTATGGTACTTATGTGCACTTGAAGTTGCACTTGATGCTATAGCGTAGTCAGTACTCTAGTCGATACCAGATGATTATCTGGCAAGATCTTTTCTAGACAGTGTCTATCTTGTAAGATTTTGCGAGACAATGGCTATCTGACCAGATTCTTGCAAGTTGGTTCCGGTCGAGCTCTGCTCTCATACTTTGTCATAGACGCTTTATCCTTCATTTCGACCCCAATTTAATACAGAAAAACTTTCCTGGAATCGTTCAAGTTTCAATCTTTTTAGTACCAGTAAACATCTTTTTACACACACGTGTTCAATTTGCAAAAGTTTTTTGAATCACAGTTTGGTAATATTAATCACATTTATTAAGGAGTCTAGGTAGAGAGAGCCCAAACCAAATAAATTATCGTTCCAATAATTTCCTCAAAGAAAACTACATTGATTGAAAAAATGCCATAAATTTTTTGCTACATGTTTGGTACCGGACTTAACTGCAACACACTGGCTCTGTGCATTCAATTTGTTCAAATTGAAATTTATGCAAATTCGAAATCTCGAAATTATTGTTCTAGAATATTCGTTCTACACCAACTACTGCACCTCGCTTGCCCTTCAAAATGGTGTCACAGCGGGCAGCCTGGGATTGGGTGGGTTGAACGGAGCAGTGGGCTATCCCTCCCCCGCCTTGCAGGAAGCCCACTTGATTCTAGCAAACGACGCGGAACTGAAAATGGCAATTTTGCTTGGAACGACAGCCTTCCTCGGAAGTCTCGTTTTCATAAGTTGCATTATGCTAGTGGCCACCAATCAGCAGTTGAGGAAGATCAAAGCGGAAGCAATGCTGGGAGAGGACTTGAAGAGGACCAATGGAGTCAGTTGCAAATTCGACAGCATACATGGTAGGTGACCCCTATTAAACTCACCCAGTGAACAGTGAAATGAAACACTTGGTTGCTTTGATAGGAAATATGGGTAATCACATCAACATCCTCATACTCAGTACTTGGTATAAAAGCATCAAGATATGTGCAAACTTATTGCAAGATCTTTGTTTGGCTATCAGCAATTGAAACATTATAGCTAGAACTACTAAACCAGATACCGACCTCCAGGTCATAACAAGACAACTAATCATTGATCTGTTTGAATTGTTACTAATTGTTCCAACCCCTCTTGAGGGGGGAGGAACTATATACTCAACTATTATTTTTGTTCAAACAATTTCGGCCGATCGATATATTCATCGAAGAGAGTTTTGAGTATCATTGAAAAGCCTATCCATCGTAGAAAATGGAATAAAAACGATTTTTCTGAATTTTGTTTTCTAGAGTGATTTATCGAGGTTTAAATTTTTGTAAACATTGGAATTGATTTGCGCTATTTTTATTCACATTTTCCGGAAATTTTATCGAAAATTTAGTCAATTTTGTGAAAATTTGTTTAAGTTGTTAACAATAGTGTTGTTGTCGATTTGATTTGCAAAGAGACAAAATTATTGTGGACTATTTTGATTTTTTTTTGGCTAAAATTTTAGGTAAATATTTCAAAATTCAGCCCTTTTCATCAAAAATTGAACCAAATAAGCTTCTTTGGGCCACTTTGATTAATATTGCCTAAAATACACACCCAAAATACCACCAACACAATCTTTGTAAACCCCAGGGAGGCGAGTCCTACTTCCACTTCCATTGAGTGCTCTGGAATTACCGTTTGGCTTTTTTGCTAACTTATTCCGATGGTTATCGAAAAAGCAGCATTTTTTAATTAACAAATTATCTATATCTATAACATTCGAAACAATTAAGTGCTCCTAGTGGACGAACAGCAACCGCAAGGCTAGGTTTGGTCCCCTCTTGGACTGCTACAACCCAAAAATATTTCCGATTGTAATCAGTCGGTCTCTTTTTTAAAAAAAAATCGATACTTATTATGTTAGTCAAAAAATAGAACCATTCAAATCGAAGCTCAATGGTGATGGGTCCAATGGGCTTCTTATGCAGTTCCAAGTTAACTTACCTAGTTTTTCACTCGATAGATTGTGATCGTTTTAACTTTTCAAATTATTTGTTTTTAAATGAACAACGGCTTTTGAATTTTGCCACCATTTGTCTCCTAATTTGGTCAAACTGTAGCTTAGTGCCAGCAAAGAAAGAATGCTTTTTTCTAATGAATTAAGATTCGTTCTCTATTGCGGTTACATGCGTTAAAGTATGATTTTCTGGCCTTGATAATACCAGATTTCACAAATTCTTTTTTTGACTTTTAGGATATTGCCCATTTTTCACGACTTAACATTTTTCACATTTTGACATTATTGACAGTTCAATAAACATATTATCGGCTGTCAAAAAACAAACGATTGAACAGATTAAAATCTATAAAGGTACAGAATATGGTTTTAACGGCTTCGACACTACTTTCTTGCGGAATTTATTGTGTTTTTTGTTAGTTTTTGTCCTTAGCTGTTTTTTTTTCAATTTGTCTTTTATTCGTATAAAAATTCCTGGAGATTGATAGGCTTCACTGGCTTTTTGTGGAGGAGTAGATGAATCTATATTCTGATTTGGGTAGATAGCTGATTGTTTTTATAACTTTGAAAACAATTGTTTAAAAAATCAAATTCTAACTTCATCTTTTTGTTGTTTCTTGTGTGTTTCTGTTAACTAGTCTCGTTAGCTAAAGATCAGATATGAATTAGTAGCGTCAAGAAGAAACGCGAGTGAGCAAGATTTAGAGTTTTTAAAGAATTCGTTATGAGAGTACTGGCTTCGACACGGTTTTTTTGCTTAAAAAAGTTTTAAAATAATTAATTTTTGTCTTTATTTGACGTTGTTTTCGCAAGCGTAAGAGATATTCTGAATTACGGATCTCAATGGCTTCCTTCAGACGAATAGAAGAATTTAATTAATGTTTTCATTTTGTAGCTAAAGGCTTTCATGACTTTGAAAAAAAAAGTTTTCGAAAAACACAAAATTATTTCTTACTTCTACAAGTTTTTCGCTTTTTGTCATTTTTTTTACCTTGTCTCATTAATTAGAGGTCACATACCTCATTTCTGGCATTCTAAGAAGGAGCAACCGAACATATTTTGAGGGGCAGAAACTGGCTATACGGCTTCGACAGCGTTTTCTCACAAGTTTCATTCAAATTTTTGTTTGTTGTCTCTATTTGTAGTTCTTTTTGTAACGCAAGGAAATTTGAATAAAGACAGGTCATTATTCTTTCATATATAGGCATCGGTGATAATAAAACGTTTGGATAATTTCAGTTGTTACCTAATTGTTTTTCTTACTGTGAAATTAAGTGGTTTTAAAAACAATCGAATTTATTAACTTTGCTGATTCTTTTTCTTTTTTGTCTAACTGTAACCGAGCCTTATTGTGGTCCCATATCTTTTCTAGTAAAGTACAAGTTATTTTGCTCAGTTTTAATTTATCTGACACTATCTTAAATTTGTTTTTAAGTTTTTTAAAGGATAACCATAAAGTTTTGGATGTCCTGAAATACTCATGGCAAACTGAGATTACCTTTGCGAGAACATTGGTACTGAATACATTCTTGATAAATCTTCACAAAACATAATATAATCTTAACAAAACAGTATAAATATATAAATTACGTATTATTCATTCATCTATTCTGTGTTCATGCCTAATCTGCCAAAAATAACCACGATTGTCTTAGTCTTCATCAGAAGTCGTTCTTGTAAAAGAATGTGTCTTTTGTTCTATTGAACGAAAACAAAATTTCACAATAAAAACTCAGCAATACATTACCATCTTGACGATCTTTTAGGACTTATTCCATTTAATTAAATTGGAATGCTCTCTCATTCGGACTCAATTAAAAACAGGTGCTCGATACAATAGACGCCAATGGGTGTTTGTATTCTTTTTTGACTCCACCTCGAGATTGAATAAAAGCAGAATCATAATAACAAACGCAGTATTGGCCTTAAGTATACTCCTCCGCCGTTCAGTCATTCATTTTTAATTTTTCAATTTATTCTGCGCTTTTTGTTCATGCGTCGGCACGTATTCGTGAACAAATAGAGAAGAAATAATTCAGAACCAGTCAATATTCTCATCAATATGTCTTGTCTTTTCCTGCTACCGGTTTGCCTTGCAGCATGAATTTTAATTACAACGCATCATCATTTTTTCTAATATTTTTGTAATATTTTGTTCACGTTTCAAGTTTTAATCAGCATAAATTTGCGCATTTAATATCCGAAACAAAACACTAGGGTAGTCATCGAAAAAATAATTCTTCAGGGCTTTCAACGTCTCAGCAGATATACATTAAAAATTTTTCGTTGGTAGAAGAATAAGACACACGCTGCGTAAAAAAATAGCTTTTGATAAAGCCTAATTAAATCATTTTGAGCCACTTTTAAAGCAGATAGACGAATGGAGATATTTACAAAAAAGCGTTAATCTTTTCCTGACGTCACTAAAAATAGAAATCATGAAAAGTATTGCAACATGAAGAAAAGGATTTTACTGGTCGTACAATTCGTAACAGTGTAAAAGTCATAAATTGGTAATGGGTCACTGTATATTCAGCTTCGGGTACACAGAGTCTGCTATAGCCCCCCCCCCCCCCCCGCAGCTTAGTGGTGATAAAACATATAACCCCCCATCAAGGTAAACGCTACAATACGAAAGAGCCGGAGTTTAATAGATCCCATTTTTTAATAAATCGTTGAGAGATTTTCTCGGTTTTCTTTCTTTCATAGGACTGTATGACTGAATTGCTAACTAATTGTGAACTGATAAAAAGTTGTGTCTATTTATTGCAATAAACACATAACCCAATATAAGGACTCGCGGTTCGCCCCCCCCCCCCACCCCTCCCAGCTTAGTGGGTGTATATTACTTGCACTACCCGAAGCAAACGTTCCATATTTTTACATAATCACCGTAATGATCCGTGTAATGACACGTGGTCTCTAACTGGAGGGTGCATAACGTGCTGGGGGGGGGGGGGGGGGGGGGCAGACGTAAACAATTCCAAATATCTGATCAACTAGAAACGATCAAGTTCTACCCTGGCGAAAAAAACTTCTTTTCTCTTCTACGGGACAACTTGTGCAAAAAATTCTGCCTTCAATGTGACGTAAACCTGATTATTATTTGATGAACTTGTGCATACTTTTTCATTCCATCTTAATTACATGTGAATACGACTGTGAAATATAAGTTCATATCAACTAGCAGTCAGGTGTGAAATAAGAAATAAATCACAGGCTGAATTGGGTCTTGCAATACAGAAACTTGGATAACCCTGAGGCTGAAAATCCAAAATTAAATTTGTCTGTCGCTTGAAGAAATTCAAGTATAGGAAATGGGACGGATATTTTATGAGCATTAATATGGTGCAAAAATCATATTGCTGACAAATTAGATCAAAGTTTTTAGCAGTCATGTAATCATTGCAGCCATGTAATCATGAATACATGTTTTCAAAAGAGTGAAAATTTGCCGCCTTTTTGATTTATGAAAATAGCAGCTTTGAGAAAAACGAATGCAATAAGAATTCCACATGCAGAAGCCTTGATTTCAATAGCGGCAACGCAAAATTTAATAGAAGCAAAAGTAGAGTTTGCATAATTCAACTTGAATAAAAAACATCCCCAGTGATTCAGGAAATTGTACCGTGTGAATCAATTCTTGTAAATCAATGAGAAATCGATAGCAAACAATAAGAAATCTTTGGTAACGCGAGTGCAAAACTAGATATCAACGTAATCAAAAACTTAATAGTGCTAACTGGCAGAGAACATCTGATTTTTTTTTACATGAACTCCGGGATAATAGCATAAAAGTAAACTAATTCCTTTTAAAAATAATTCTGACAGGGCTCAGTAAAATAGCTCTTTATCTTATGCTTCATTTCTTTCAATATTCTTAAAAAAAGACATCACTCGACAGGCTCCGACCTATTTGAATGTCTCTCAAGCGCTGATTGTGGCAATGTATTGTACTGTTACACAGCGATCGGAAATTCAAATCTTATCTAATCTCATTTATAAGGTTCATAATTCAGTTTTTCTGAGTTACTGTCCCAGAAGATTTTATAAAACAATTATCAGAGATAGTAGAATCTTACAAAAACTTTCAAGTTGAGCGTCTTGCCGAAATAGTTTTATGATCTGGTATGGTCTCATGGGGATTATCTGTTCACAAATGCAGCATCGAAGTACTTTTACCGTGATTAGTTGGTCACAAATTTATACACATTGTGACTGTAAAACTAAATCAAGAATTTTTCATAGTTTGTGCCAAAACAATTTGTGATATATTTTAAATAAATTTCTTTTCAAGTATCCAATTTTATGCCAAAACTCGGTGAAACATTTGAAATACAATACTTATCTAAAAATTTGCTAAGCACTATTGCGATTGTTTTCAAGCAACCCATCCGACGTCTAAAATTAAAATTCCTAGTATCAATGTGCAAAGAATCTTTGTGCGTCACTGCTATTCGCTGCAACTAACATCCTGCTGAAGATGTTGTTCAATTTTTTTAAATATAATTCATACTGAAAACGTTTTTTTTTCCATTTCATTCCACTGAATATGTTTATGTCACAAGATCTTTTCAGATCATATACTTTGCATAAGATCTTATCAGCCCGTACATGGCTGAAATTGTTTTTGATAAATTTGAAAATCTAACATCTACCACCTGGAAATGAGCTTCATCATGAAAATAACTGATACAATAATCCTAATTTGTTACGAAAACAACTGACGCTCCTTCCTGCAGAAAAGATGTTTAGCAGAAAAGATCGTAACCTCACGCTAAATGTCGGCTGGACAAGGATTAGTTCCATTTTCTAAAGAGTGGGATTGAATGGTCACACAAGGCGGCGTTTTATCTGCAACAATTTTTGTAAAAACCATGAAAAACGTATTAAACAAATAAAATGAACAAAAATCAAAAATACAGTATTAGTTGTTAAAAGTTTGAAAATTCAATTAAAAATTAACAAGTGTATAAGATTTTTATTAACTTTGAAATGCAAAAAAAGCGTAGTCTAGGTATTGACTGGTCCAAAAACAGTAAAGATATCCACATTTCTGCGCAACAGTAGTTCTAATAGACGCTTCAAAATACATCAAGAACAAAATTCAACGACTAATTTTGAAAAACCAAAGTCAAGAAATTTATCCATCTTTCAACTTGAAATTGGACAAGATTAATTGCAAACTTGAAGCGAACTTAGTCGTTCAAGACCAAAAAAATACTTAAGGAAGACTTTAAGCAAAACATGCAGTCTAATGATACAAGTTCACATTTTGCACGTGGAAACTCAATTTGTCAGTAGCTTCTTGTGGTCGAAACACTGAACGTCAAAATTAAGTAATCACCTTCTAGTTTTTCGTAGTAAAACTTAAATTGCCACGGGTTATTACTCCAACTAGTGATTAAATTTCGAAAAAAAAAGAATTAAACCATTGATCCCCTACAATGGTGTTGTTGTCTACCCATGAAATTGAGAAACTGTGCAATGATAACCTACCAGAAACCTGATAATGTAGATGACAAAATTCAACCCAGCTTCACAGCAAAAAATGTACAACCTTAGCTCGTTCACATCTTTCCTTTTTGCTGAATGAGAAGGTCAAACTACAAAAAACCCTCCGTCACAACATCATTTTATGTCTCTTCAAGTTTCAGTGAACTGCTTACTTAGAGACTAGTTAGGCGTAAGGCTCTAAGAGAGCTGCTCAGCAACTTACTGCCCTCCGGCTTTACGTGTTCAACCCCTTTTTGAGGGTACAAAGTCAAACTATCAGTCCAAAAAGGTGTCAGGTGGATGGTTGTTGGCACAAAAAAATGCAGTAGAAACACTCTCACAACTAATGTAGTTGTTACAAATTTTGTTTGAGCAGCATCAAAAAATGTTTAATGAGGGAGAAAAACCCAAATTTATTTTTAGTCACAAACATTCCTGGATTAATTTTAGAAGTTCGCTGCCCATGCATAAAAGTTGAATTTCCAAAAAAAACTCATTTTTGCTGAATGTTCACTGAAATTTCCTTAAAAATTCCTTTAACTGGAAATGAATTTTTCCTTTGAAAGACCTGAACTACAAATTTGATGGTTAAATATACTTTCAACAAATTAAAAGTCAGCTCAACAAAATTGAATTAATGACATGATAGAATCATAATTGAATAGTTCCATTTGTGTCTTTTCTTTCTTTCCTAGAAATGCTCCCAAGTTATTCTCAAGTTGAATGTTTTCATGTTTTGAGATTCAGTATTTGTTTACAGTTTTCTCAAAAAGTTTTTCGTTTCTTGCAATCCAAATCCTTAGTGTTACTCTTTTTTGCAGTAAAATGTGGTGGCGAGTATGGAAGAGGAGCAACCTCACAATGCCAGACATTACCCAGTGGAATGGGAATGGGTCTGGGAGGGGGAGGGGCTTCGGGGGGAAGTGCAGGCAGCCAATCCAGCCAAGTTATACACGACGAGTATTTCGACTATACCCACACGAGACGACAAACACCCGAAAATGACGTCAGTTTTACAACGAGCGGCTCGGCCAAACCACTTCTTTATGATCACTGACAGCAAAACATTTGCCAAACAATTCTTTTGCAAAAAATGACTCGCGCTATAAATTCCAATCAATTAATATCGTTTAAAAATGCAGTAGGAAATGATCACGTTTGAATTTTTGTTACCATGGTTTAGTTTCTATCAATAAAAAGATGTATTTCGTTAGCAAAGGGTGCAGTTGTTATTATCGCCAGATTTGTTTCTTTAATCAATTTTGATATCCAATTTTTGATACCGGGAAATTCCTAGAAAATTTTTTCTCATCATCAGAGAAAACCAACATAAACATGTTGGATAAAATGAAGCTTGTTGGGAATTTAAAATCTGGAAATCCCGCGAAATAGAAAAATAAAAATTAAAGAGACAACTCTATTTTATTCTACCATATACGTTATATACTATGTACAAGTAAGCAAGTGACCTAAACAAATTTTAACTTGTATTATGAAAGATATTTTTGGTTTATGATGTGATCTATTGCTCCATTCCACTATAGTTTTAGTACATATTTTACGTTTATTTTCATAGTAGTTTCTCTTCAAAAATTTTTTTTTTTAAATTCAACTTTTCAATCAGGTTTCAAGTTCATTACTCTTCGGCTAATGTCAAAAGAATTTAGTTGCTTCAAATAGCAAAAAGGTGTAACCTTAATTCTTACTCAAGCTAAATTGGAAATCTGAATTGATCTGTGAGTTTTTTAGTTTCACGCGGGGCTGGTGGGGGCTCCAGAAACTATACGGACCCATAGCCGATTTTCACCCCATGGTGGATGGAATCATTTCAAGACATAAATCATAACTCAAAGTGGAATTTCGTCCAACGAGGGGTGGATGGAATAATTTCAACAATCCTTTTCAATTCTGATAAATTTGTGTGACTTATCTACTTTTTTAATGCACTTTCTTGCAATAATGCACTTAATACCTTTTTCTATTGCACTTATCCACCTTCTTGCAATCCGTACATGAGGCTGATCACTTCGCAATTGTGTTCCAATTATCTTTATGGTACAATCATCTTTAACAATGGACCAAAAGCAAAAAACAACTAATTTCGTTACATTTTACTCGGAACTATTCCAGACAAAACTCAATCGTGATTTTGCGCTACATGACTACTCAGCAAACAAACAATACAAAAAGTTATTTCGAAAACTCGCTGATAATTATCAACAAATTTTGAGCTCACATTCACTTTTGAATTGAGTTAAAACTTAAAACATACCCAGCAGATTGCCGGAAAATAGCCACTGTTGATTCAGATAACCAAGATTGGGATTGAAAGAAGAGATAAAAACTGGTGCAAAAATTATTTTTTACAAACAATTTTAAAGTGCGAGCTATTTTATGTCATTTTGGAGCTGAACATGCTCCTGTTATGTAGTGAGACCACACTAGTATCAATACCAATAAGCATTAGAGATGGTAACTTAGAACAAATTTCGAGTCACGGGCATTTAAATCGGGCTTTATGGGTTTATCCTGTTTCTTTTTCTAATTTCGTTTTTTAATACTGACTCTGTTCATTTTGAATTGCTTTGCTGAGCAAATGCTGTCTCAAAACACTTTTAGCAGAATGAGAGAAGAATTAAACTAACTTAAAAAGTCAAAAAAATTTCACACAAAATGTCAAAAAATCGGCAAAATGAGTTAAAGCGAAAAATTTTTTTACACGAAGCAAAAAACACAGCAGGACAAGTCCTGACGTACAATTCAGAGAATTTTCTTTTACTCAACAAAAAACTAGACCTATAACGGACTATGAGTGAATTGGGAAAACCATTTCAAAATGCCGCATGTGAACAAAGAAGCCAATAGCCAGAAATGGAATTTGGTTCAAACAAAAAACTAGGTCCAGAATGGACTACTAATATATTGCAAGAAATTTAGAAAAAAAAATGATCCAAAAAATCGAAAAAAAGAGTAAAAATCAAAAAAAAATTGCCGCATGTGAGCACAAAACCACTAGAGAGAAAGCAAATTTTTGTTCAAACACCCTTTTCTCACTCTACTTTAAAATTAGAGCAAAAAAATTTCACGCCGCCAAACCACTCGATTTTTTCGCTCCACTTTCAGCTTCGGCGTGACCAAAATCACTACTCCAATTTGACTTCAAAAATCATGAAAATGTTTGAACAGATCTTTAAAAAAAGACAGCGCCCCAATACATTTCAAATTCTTTGGATTGTAAAAAAAAAATAGGAGCGCTATAATAGAAGGCTGAGAAACTGAGGCGGCTTTTAAAAATAACAAAAATGGATGACAAAGGAGTTACGTTGACTGATAAATGAAAATTACCGGGCATTTATCGAAAACCCAAGTTCCACAGACAGAACTAAATGTTCTACTGTTCATTTGTTCTACTGACATAACTAACAAGCAGTTATACTCTGGCTTTTTTCTCATAACCAAATACGATGCTGCCAGGAATTGTCTTTTTGAAAGAGAAATGTTTCCACCAGATTTCCAAATTACTAATGTTATTTAATTAACTTTTCAGTACCCCCAGCAGTCAAAGGCCTCTTCTTTTTTGCGTCAAACTGTAAATCAAATTGAACGAACAGTTCAATTATACAAAATATTAGGGAGAGGAATAATATTTATATTAAGATTAGAAAAAAGACTTCGAGAAGAAAACTAAAACAGAAGGTAAAAGAGGGAGCAACTGAACGGCACAACGGAGATCCAATACACAGAAAACCCGGGTCGAGGTGTCACCGCCATTCAACGCAAAATTATGTAAGATAAGCGGTGAATGCGGAAAATTTGGTAAGATAAGCGGTGAATGCGGTGAGCTTACATAAATCAGGCGGTGAATGCGGTGAAAAAACCTTAATTGCCTGGTAGCGTTGAAATTACATAATTTTACCGCTGAATTTAGCGGAAAAAATACATAAATTCACCGCATTGAAACAAAGTGTCCACTTTATGTAAGATAAGCGGTGAATGCGGTGAAATTACATATATTCACTGCTTAATTTAGTGGTGAACTTACATAATTTCACCGCTTGGAAAAAAGTGTTAAAATTTTGCGAGAACAACAGTGAATGCGGTGAAATTACATAAATTCACCGCTTAACTTAATGGTGAACTTACATAAATTCACCGCTGAGAAAAAAGTGGTAAAATTGTATGAGAACAGCAGTGAAAGCGGTGAAATTACATGAAATCACCGCTTTCTTTAGTGGTGAAATTACACAAACTCACCGCTTGGAAAAAAGTGTTAAAATTGTGTTAAAACAGCCTTGAATGCGGTGAATTTATACAAATTCACCGCTTTACTTAGTGATGAAAATATATAAATTCACCGCTTAGAAAAAAAGTGGTAAAATAGTGTGCGAACCGCAGTGAAAGCGGTGAATATACATAAATTCACAGCTTGTTTTAATGGTGAAACTACACAACCTCAGCGCTTGGAAAAAAAGTGTTAAAATTTGGTGAAAACAGCAGTGAATGCGGTTTAATTACAAAAATTCAACGCTTGTTTTAGTGGTGAACTTACACAACCTCACCGCTTGGAAGAAAAAAGCTATAACTTCGCGAAAACAGCAGTGAATGCAGTAAATTACATAAATTAGTCGTTACGTTTTAGTGTTGATGTAGTTTTTCTTCTAAATATTGTTATTGTTACTTGCAAATTGTGTTATTTAGGCTCTATTTGGGGCCATGCAGTTTTTCGAATCCGTAGTTTTTGGGAATTCAATATTTTTTTGTTTTTTTTGCGAAATCGTGAAACTCTTGTTTGATTTTTTTTGTCAAAACACAAAATACCCTGGCCTTAGGATGAGGTGGGAATTTTTTCCCACTTCGCAGTTGAGGTTTTGGGTGTTCAGTAAATAATGAGTGTTCTTTACTTGCGTCCTGATATGTCTACGTTGCAATGTAGTGACCCTTTCGCGCAGCACAATACCCCCCGCCCTCTCTGTGCCCCCTTTGTTGTGCATTTAGATGTTCCTTTATTTGTATGCTTGTCTATTTATTCAGCGCGATAACCCCCCGCCCTTGTTTGTGACCCCTTCGCGCAGCGCGATAACCCCCCGCCCTTGTTTGTGACCCCTTCGCGCATTAGTCTTAGCTATTTAAGGTCTTTCTTTTTTTCTTTGGCGGCTAGGTCAGGTGCGCTCCTTAAGGAGCACAGTAATGCGCCGGCTCTAGTCTTCAAAGAAGCTAAAAAGGCCCATGCAAAAGCTAAGACAAGTTTACTGCAGCAAGAATCTGAACGCAAAAAAATCGGAAAAAAATGTAAGATAAGCGGTGAAAAGTTTTTTTTCACCGCAATTCTCGTACATAATTTTGCGGTGAAATTATGTAAGTTCACCGCTTGAGTAAGCTGTGATCATATAAAAATTCTCCGCAAAAATTGGAAAAATGTGTAAGATAAGCGGTGAAAAGTTAGTTTTTCTACCGCAAATTTCGTACATAATTTTGCGGTGAAATTCGGTGAATGCGGTGAAATTATGTACGATCACCGCTTACTCTAGCGGTGATCTTACATAATTTCACCGCATTCACCGCATTTCACCGCAAAATTATGTACGAAATTTGCGGTGAAAAAAACTAACTTTTCACCGCTTGTCTTACATATTTTTCCAATTTTGCCTCGACCCGGGAAGTAGCAGGATTGCATTCAAATAAAATTTTGATTTGATTATTTACAGGTTTTCGCACTTTAGCTTGTTATAATTTAAGAAAATAATAATACTTTAATTATAAATTTCATGCAATTAGTTTTTAGAAGTGGAGATTTTTAATCACATGTCTTATATTTGATAAAAACTTTCGCCAGAGGAAGTGCGAATGAAGGCATGATCAGAAGCTAAAAAACACCACTTATTGTTTCCTCTGAGCACGCGAAACGATAAATGGTCTGAGTCTGAGAGCGTCTAGAGAACAAGAAAGAACAGGTTCTAGGAAACTTAATTAACCTTATTTAAAAGGTCTAGAGCAGTCGTTGAAGACAGGTTGACTTCTTTTGAGTGACATTTGTTGAGCACAGAGTTCTCGTGATTTGACAAACACTGTATGCTTTCAAAATTCATATAAAACTAAAGCAATATTGAAAATAAAAAACAGTGGTCGTCTCTCCTGCAATCGCAGTATAGTTTCGTATTTGAACTGATAAGGTTTTAACAATAATGGTCCTGAAATAAAAATTGACTAGTAATGGGCTGCAATTTTAATAAAAATTTATTAAGAGATATTGCGATTTTTGAATCCCTACTGTATCAGATGCTTTCACTTGTTACATTTTAGACTCCACTTGAGTTGAAAGGGGACAGAATTGTGCAAATTTGGAGTGAAAACTTATGTGAAGTCTTCCCAGTGAACCGAAACTTGATCGATCATGAAGAATCAAGAGAAACACTTTGCAGCTCCTGCAAAAATCTGGCAATTCCAGGTATCTTTTTTAGCTAATTGCTCCCTCACAATTGGTGTTAAAAACCTGTCGAAAAACTCAATTTACCAAACTTAGAAGAGATAAAAAAGATCTGTACGGATTCTTAACCTGAAAATACCCTCTAAAATATTGTTTCAAATTAATCTCATCTCTAATTTCAGCTAACGAATTTTTGAAAGAATTTTGCATCTTCATCTGCTAAAATGTCAAATAACAGGACCTCACAGGTACGTGGGACTGCTAAGTGATATTCTATTAGAGCAAAGACGTATCTGAGGGATGTGACATAAATTTGTAAGTTTCAACCGTAATTTCTTTTGGTTCCTCGTCGAATTAATTATTTTCATAATTTTAAGTTTGTTACAAAACTTTTTAATCCATATATTCTAACTTCTCTAGCTATTGATATTCCAAGATTTTTAATATTTAAAGGTGCTTTTTGATGTATTTAGCCCTGACAAAATCAAGCAGTGAGCAAAAGAGGGTGAGCTTAACTGTTAGAAAGTGGACCAATAGGAATTTTGAATCTCATCAGCCTGCCACAGAAAAGAAATATTTCAGCCAATAAAGTAATTCGAATTGGGAAAAGGAGCGATATATTTGATATCAGTATAAAAAGTAATGTTATTAACATCTAATGATGAACTTCAACTGCTTCAACATCGATCATCAAGAATTAGACCACGCAAAACTCAAAATAATCAGCATTAGGAAAAGTTAATTCTCGGCAAAAAAAAAATGACTAACAAGACCATGTTGCGTATTGCAACCTCATGAACACAAACTTTTCACCTTAAATCAGAAGATTTCGTTCTAAAACTTTTGAAAAAATTAGTTTTTTAAAACCGAAACGAATTGTTGAGCTTTTTAAAAAAACTGCTTTAAATCGTATTCCCTTCCGAACATGGGCTTTTAGATTTACATATAAACAATAAATTATATATGTTTTAGCACACAACGAAAGATAGCAGTATTTTGTCTCCTCAAAATGTAACAATTGGAACGCGAGCATCCCCTTGTTTACGTTTCTTTCTTCTTTTCGACAATCAAAGGCTGGTGGATATTCTACAATTGTAGGTCCTCCGAAAAATCATAGTAATATCGGAATTTCTTCCACTTCTACAAATTTAATTGCAATTCTACAAATTGTACATTGCTGTTTATTCTATGTACGAAGACTGGTTATACGAAAGCTGGTTTTTTGAATGCAGAAAACTCAACTTTTTTAAGGCTCAAGATTTCAGTAATCAGCCAGCAGGAAAAAATATTATTTTATCGGTTTCAGTAGTTAAAGCAGATGATAGCCGACAGACAATAGATGTCACCATAGAAATCCTACTCCCTTTAAAAAAACTATTGATCGTAACTAATTTTTGATAAAATTTTCTGAGTGAGTGATTTTACAGGCTGATCTCTGGCAACCACAAATAATCTTTTTTAAAACCTCAGTGCATTCACTTATTTGTATTTCAGAAAGCATTGATGAATAGTTAAGTTTCATTCTGAAAAATTGCGCAAGAAGTTTGCCTCGTCAAAAATGAAATTTCATTCTGAAAAGTTACACAACAGTTTTGCTTTCTGACAACTTTATTTTTCTGTCTCTGCATGTGAGGCTTCTTGTGTAGAATTTAGTTCCTGCGTAGTTTATTGACACCTTTGTTAGTCGCAACTTTATCTTTCACACCCAGAACTTTTGCGGGTAAAATAAATAGGCCCTAATTTTGACAGGTCTCAAATACAAATATGCGTCTTAACATTAGGGCTAATGAAACAAACACTTAGGACTCAAATACCTTGTTCTAACAAAGATAAGACCGAATTAGCACACAAATGACCAACAATACCAAAAGTGGAGTTTTGCACGGCAAATAACACCTGATAAGAGGCACACAAAAATGTGGCGCGATTTAGAGCAAGGCAAATAAGACCAAGATTATTCGAGTTGGAAAACTTTGGGGTCATTCACTTTAAAACTTAGCCTGCTGAAACTCCAATCAAAGGAAAAGGAAATCAATTTGGTGCCCTTATTTTTTTTTGTTCATTTAAAACTGAACATAGCTAATCGCTATTATTGGCCTTGCTCCATATCACCCTTGTTCGCCAGGCTTTAAAATATAGCTTACTCGCAGTATGGACGGCAAGATTGTTAAAGCGCGACATGGAAAGGCCCCGATAAAACTACCTCCAGTGGCTGGCAAAACGCCACGGGCAGAGCATATTCGAAACTCCAAAACGAAGGCAAAGAGGCGAACAAAAAGCGGCAAGTCTAAGAATGGAAAGAAGACTCTCGCAGCGAAATCAGACGAGCAATCAGAGCAATCAAGCAAGCAACAACAGCAACCAAACGATCAACAACAACAGCAACACGAACAACAGCATCAACGAGCATGTGATAGCGACTTGTCCGACGACGAAAAAGCCGAGCAACAGGCGCTATTGGAAATAAAGAAGAAAGTGCAAATCGAGCGTCCATATGCAGTGTAAAAGCGAACTTTAATTTAACTTAGATATCTGTCATGTGTGTGCTAGTCCGGGTTAATAAATTATGTCATCTAAATTGAACAATTTACCCCTCATTTTTTTTGCTTAACACGAGTAACGATAAAACAATGCATTGTTCCACCGCTCATGCCGGCCTTTAGGTAAATTCCTCCTCTATTTGGGCCCATTTTATTTCCAATGTAGCAATCCCAGTGGGCTTGCTCGAACTCATGGGTGTCATAAAACATGTAAATATTAGTTCTAAAGGTTTGGGCTAGCATTCTCAAATCTGTTGTTGTAACGAAATTAAGGTCATCTGGGCCATTAATAAGAGGGGCAGCGCCCATCAGATTTAATAAGTGGTGGTCCGGGCCTTCTTTCCGTAAAGAACGAATTATTACTTCAGTTTTTCCGCCTTGATTAGGGTTTCCAGTCAAAATTGTGCTAAGTGCAGTGCACACGCAATTGTAATCGGGATCAATAGTGTCCACAGTTTCAGGGATAAAAGAAGTAGGATCTAACGATGGGGCGTTCTTGAAACAATTGTTTTCCAGTAACGGCCTTTCGTTAATAACTAGTCCCAGTTCGTAACAGATTCCATCCAGTGTAGAGCGAGAAGCACGAACTAAGGGACCGGTGAAACGTCGATGAATAATTTGTTCATTGCAATAATCACAGTTGCGTACTACTTCCCGAACAATAAACCGGGCTCCTTGGACATCGGAGGATTGTTTAACAAGCCGCTCGAGTTTAACTGCTTTAATATGCCCGTGGTCCCGATGTAGTTTTTGGATAATAAAATTTGCATTCCTCGAATGCGATACTTTGAGTCCGGTCTTTTTATTATATAGAGTTAGTTTTGGTTTGTTCTAGCGACTACATAATTGCTTAAAATGGTGCTTTTTCTGTCGATTAAAATTGACATCTTGTGAAAATGTTCCCCGACGATGAAATTTGAGAATAGACTGATATAAGTGGAAATCCATTGGCGCTCCAAGTTAGTAGGTAAATGAAAATTAGTAGGAATTAATGTTTCATGAATTTGTTAGTTGGTGATTTGCTAGTTCATTAGTATTTGCATAAGTTCATTGGCAAACAAGAATTGGCGTGCACACCTTGACTGAGTTATCAGAGCATGAAATATTGATCTGCTACTCTCTGGTACAGCTTCAGGGCCCCTATTGTCCCAAATCCAAGGGTCCATATTTTTGCGACCCCCCCGCAAGTCCTGAAAACCCTACTTCCTCAAGTCCGATCACCATGAAATTTTAACTGATCACTCCCAGGACAATTTTTTACACATTGAGAAGAACAACGGGCTTTTTCCAATACCCAAAACCGTTCTTTTGGCTTTTAAAGTAAACAAAGAAAAATGATGAAATATTAGTATCTTATACTCCTTTGAAAGAAACGACATTTTTTCCAGAGTCAAAACATTTTACCAAGGCCTCGTTCAGAGTGGAAAGTTGAGATACCTTTCAATCCCAAAGTATTCGCACTGAAACCATTCCTCAACTGAATAAGGGACAGAAAGAGCTAAGTTTTACTTTTCCTTTTTTTTGATGACTCTAAGGAAATGGTTAAAGTTTTATTTAGAACGGAACATTACTCCAGCCTAAATGGGAAACAAAGGTATCATAGTTTAAATTGGATGCGTAATCGTTACTTAGGAAGGAAAAAGCAAGCGTGCGAAAAATTGCACACATATTGCTCAGCATGAAACATAGATTGTGCCATTTTGCGAAATTATCAAACCGAGTTAAACACGCAGCTCCGGTCATCTCGAACAAACATCAACATAAGATAAGTGGCATCTTGTGACTGACCTTCCACGCCAACTATAACACTTAGACGTTACGTCAGGATGTTCTAAAAATACGACACGTTACGTTTTGCTGATAAAAAAACTGATAATGTTGAGTACCCTTAGGCACAAGAAAAACGACCAGAGAGAGATTTGCGAATCTGAAAAGCAGTAGTTCGTTAAATAAGTCAGTTATAGTTTGAGAGACAAAGTTGACGCGTGAGTTCAACTTTCCTAGAAGAAAAAAAGTGTTGAAAAGAGCGATTAATCGATCTTTCGGATTAGTTTAAATTACTCTGACTTAGTGGAATCGGGATTCTTGCAACTGTTGTAAGTTGTTTATGATTCGTAAATTTGAATAACAGGAGAATATTTGATTGTGTTCATTATTTCTCTACTCCGTAATTATTTATTCTGGGCATAACTCTTAGCTTCAATTCGACGAGGAAAAGAACCGATATATACTCGGCTGTTTTAGTAACTACATTTCGACGACTTATTATTTTCATAACTTGGAAAGGAAATTAATTATTGTGCGCATCAAATATTTTTTATACAGCTTTGAGAGAGCACAGGGGACAAAACTCTATACTTAATTGTCAGACGGACTCACTTTTCTGCGAAGAACCTTTCAAATTTGATAGAGTTTTGGGCGCTAGCCAGTCCCCAGCTAGAAGCCTTCTAACGATAAAAATACAAAAATTCTACAGTGGCGCTCCTGGGTGAGCTTTCTGACAGATTAAAATAGATTAGTTTTTCCGAAGTTGAGTCTCAATCCAAGGTGTGTACAACATACTTCCTCAAAACTGGATTCAATACTCGCCCAAAGAAGCCAAGAACACGTACCCGAACTCCCGAGTACAAATCATTTAACTCAAACCAGAAGTCGGGCTGATTGATTGAGAGAACTACTCAGACTCCGAAGAGATCGCGAAGTAAGACAAGAAGTGGGTTCGCAAAGTTTAGAAGAGCACTCTAGTTGAAGTGGTTAAACAATTACATAACAAAAATGGCGTTGCAAGCGGAAGATATACAACGAATTGCCGAAGCAGCCATTCAAGCTGCGGACGCACTGAATGGTCATGGACTGTATGGGCGAGGTGCCAACCCGATCGTTTCCCTAATCCGATATACAAAACTTGTGTGGATTGGAAAAAACATTTTGTATGCATTGTTGAGTCGAATCGTTGGGATGAAGAACAAGCAATGGCTTGTGTCCCAACCTGCCTCACAGGCTGGGCTCTTGACGAGTACACTTCAATGTCCAACCACTTTCGAGAACAGGAAGATGAACATCCGGCACCTACTCTGGAGCGGATGTTTGAGTACTTAGACCCTCGAATGATGCCATTCCGAAACCAACGAACTGCTCGAGCCGAGTTCAAAAACCTTATTCAAGGTGAAAAGGAGGGAATTCAGGAATTTTCAAGGAGATTACGGTCCATCGGAGAGGTAGCGAACCATAACTTGAATGCTGCAACCCGTGACGATATGAACCGTGAACAGTTTATCGATGGACTCTACGACGCTGAAATCCAAGAACTTTTACTTAGAGAAGATCCCCAAAACTTCTCGGCTGCTATAAATAGGGCACTGAGCCTTGATGCTGTAGCACGTAATTCTCGTATGCGACAGCGACGAAGGTTAGCGTCCTTAAGATCAGTTGTTGAAAACCCCGTTGAGATTCAGGGGAATACTCAGAGTAATGAATTGATGCAGAGAGGCAATGCATCCAGAGTGTTCGCAACTGCTGAGAATTCTACGGATCTTTCGGGGTCTGTCAATGCTAAGATTGATCAACTAGTAAACAGTCAGGCCGAGTTTATGAAGAATATGTCAAATATGATGAGCAAATTTGTCACGTCAGTAATTCCGAAGCAATGCGAGGTCCCACACAGTGACAATAAACCAAAACAGGAAAGCGACGAGAAATGGCTGTACAATCCTTATCCGCCTGATAGCCGTTACGGTCAACAATTCATCAGTCCAAAACCGAACAATGCGCAGTACAGTGGTGTACCAGTGCAACAAAACAGCCTCGGCACACGATAAGCAGTTGCAGGAAGGCAGTGTTTCCAATGTGGTCAGGAAAGTCATTTTGTTAAGGATTGCCCGGAGCGACAAACCCAACAACAGACCGGTCCTTTAAACTACTAGAGGCCGGGAGGGCCACAGTTTTTCGTAAAGAAGGCTTTATCCCGGCCGAATTCAAAGCAAATAGACTAAAAGACAATGATAATGCAAATTTTGACGCAAGAGAAGTTAAATTTTGCGACGAAAAGGCCAAACAGCAGCACGTAGCAACAAATACAACCGCCATAGACGATGAGAAAAAGTTTGATTCGTCGGATTTTGATGAGGGTTCCGAAGCAACCGTGATTGATGGAATAGTGAACGAATCGATAACGGAAATATTGATTGATACGGGGGCATCAACAAATCTAATACAAGCAGAAAAACTTTTCAGCTTGGATCGCTTTGCGAGAATTTTGCCATATGAAGGCCGCTTAGAGTCAGCCGATGGAAAGACCATAAATGTCCTTGGTCGAGCAGTATTGGAGTTAAAATTGGGTTCTATTTGCGAGGAAATACACGTTCTAGTGTTGCGGAACTTGAAGCCTCAGATGATACTTGGCCTCAAGGAAAAGAAACGCCATGGTTGTACAATTGACTTTAGATTAAACGAATATTGGACTGGCAGCAAAGAAGGTTCGGCGGTGGTAATGCGCATGATTTCTCTGACTGCAGTTGGCAGCTACCCTTACTGTCGCGAAATTGAAATTTAACCGTCAATGCAGGATACAAAGTTTGTCATCGATCATCAGCTGCAGGCAGTTACTGGCGCTAGTCCCAAAGAACCTGACTATCTCATGGCAGCGCAACTCTATAGAAAAACACAGGTCAAAGATTCAGAAAGCAATTATCTAAGTGAAACCGAAGATGAGGAATGGACAGACACTGATGACGAGGTTTTGAATTGGGTTGCTCACACTGTCTATAAAGCCCAAGATCATCCCACTCTAGACCAGGAAGTTGATCAAATTTTGGAATTATCTGCACCAGGCGTTTCTGGTGTTGCTCTCGATCGGCTGAGAACACTAGTGCCAGAATATCGGGATGTATTTGCGTTGAAAAACAATGAACTTGGATGCACCGACATTGTTCAGCATCAAATTGACACAGGTGATACTCCACCCATCAAAAAAGCTCCGCATCGTATTTCACCGGCCAAGATACCTATTATCCAAGAAGAAATGAAGAGCATGCTGGAGAAGGGAGTCATTCAGCCTTCATCGAGTCCCTACTACGCTCCTATTGTGCTTCAGAAGAAAAAGGATGGTGGTTGGAGATTCTGCGTGGACTACCGCGACCTTAACGATGTTACGGTGAAAGACGCCTTTCCTATACCAAAAATAGATCAGAGTTTCGATGCTTTGAGGGGAGCGAAATTTTTTTCTTCTCGATTTAGCAAGTGGCTACTAGCAGGTACCGGTTGCACCAGAGGATAGACAGAAAACAGCTTTCGTCACACCTGATGGTGGACTGTATGAATATATTAAAATGCCTTTTGGTCTATCTGATGCCCCCGGGACCTTTCAAAGGCTTATGAACAATCTTTTCAAAGATCACCTCTGGAAGTGGATTCTAATCTTTCTTGATGATGTTTTGGCGTACGATTCGACTGAGGAAGAACACTTCAAACACATTGAAGTTATGTTCAAACTGTTGCGAGCAGCAAACTTGAAACTTAAGCCCAAGAAATGCAGACTTCTTCAGCAACAAGTTGTATACCTCAGTCATGTTATCGATAAAGATGGAGCTCGACCAGACCCTCAAAAGGTTGCTGCTGTCAGAGAATGGCCAGAGCCAAAAACCGTTAAACAAGTACGGTCATTCGTTGGATTCTGCAATTACTATCGGCGCTTTGTGAAAGACTTTGCACAAATTGCTCGTCCCTTGCATGAACTAACAAAGAAAAACGCTCGATTGGAGTGGACTCCCTGTTGTCAAATGGCATTCGATCGACTGCGGCTCGAACTAGCTACAGCACCTGTCCTACAGTTTCCTCGGTATGACTGCCCCTTTATCATTGACACAGATGCAAGCAACGTCAGTCTGGGTGCAGTACTTTCAAATTTCATTGGTGGCGTGGAACATCCTATAGTATTTGCAAGTAGGAGCCTGAGTAAGACCGAAACTATGTACTCTACAACGAAGCGGGAAGCCCTGGCGGTAGTTCAGGCTTTGAAATGGTTCAAACATTATATATGGGGACTCAGTTTTGTCATACGTACAGATCACGCCACCTTAAAATGGCTATTCAGGCAAAATGCAGACGGCATGACGTTCAGAATGCTCCAACATTTGCAAGAGTTCAATTACAAAATTGTTCATCGCGCGGGCAACAAACATGCCAATGCGGATGGGTTGTCTCGGATGACGGAAGAAGAGCCTGAATGGGAGCCGGGCGAAACAGAACAGGTAACGGGGCAGTTTCCCGAACCTCAAGAAATCGAGGAAGCCCTAAAAATGGTACGTGAACGTTGTGCTATGGTTGACGCTATTACAGAAGCCATAGATGACGAAAAAGAAGAGGGGGTCGCTATAACATGGACTCGCACAGACTCAGACATAGAACGGTTGCAGCAGGAAGATGAGGCAATCAGCCGTTTTTTGTACTGGACACCAACAGGATCAGAAAGTAGCTGCTCGCCTCTGGGCCCTAACCTAATTCCAAAAGAACAGGCTGTTCAGCATGGACCTGAAGTAGTAGCCTACTGGTCAAGGTGGTCAGAGCTTGTTCTTAAGAATCGAGTTTTGTACAGGAAGTGGTTTCAACCAGAGAAGAACGAATCCCATTTGCAGCTGATTGTACCTGTTTCTTGCAGAAAAGAAATTTTGGATCAACTACACACTTCCCCAGTGAGTGGAGGTCATTTCAAAGTAGAAAAAACACTGTTGCGAATCAGGCAGAGGTTCTGGTGGCCCTTCATGCGGCGTGACATAGAGAAAAAACTTTCTTGGTGTCTTCCATGTGCAGCTCGGACCACGGCAGGCAGGCAACGTACCGCAGAATTAAGTCCCTTCAAAGTTGGTATTCGCTTTCACACGGTCGCTGCTGATATACTAGGACCAGTTACACTAGCCGCACGGTCAAGAGCGAAGTACATTTTTGTTATGACGGATTTGTTCACAAAATATGCAATCAGTGTTCCACTTGTTGTAGCCGAAGCAAAAGATGTGGCAAAAGAAATTGTAGAATGCTGGGTCCTTCATTTTGGTGTGCCCGATGTACTTCACACTGACCAAGGAAGAAACTTTGGAAGTGGCTTGATTAAATAACTCTGTAAATTGCTTAAAATGGACAAAACAAGAACATCTCCGTATCACCCTCAGGGAAATGGTCAAGTGGGACGACATAACCGTGTAATTGCCGATGTTCTCTCAAAATATTGCGCTGAAAACCCTCGAGATTGGGACACAATGCTGCCTTATGTCAATTTCGTCTATAATACGACTATTCATAGGACGACAGGAGCCACTCCGTTTAGTCTCGTCTATAGACAGGAGTGCCAATATCCTATTGATCTGTTCTACCCGAAGCCCCACGATCAAGAACGGACCCAGAACGAGTTTGTTGACTGGCTCGATAGGCAATTCAGGGAGGCCCTTTCTCATGCACGGAAATTTTTGGGAGTAAATCAAAACCGACAGAAAGATCAATTTCATAAGAAAATTTTTGGAAAACCATACGAAGTCGATGACAAAGTTTGGTTTTTCTTAAAACATAAAGCTAAATCAAAAAAATTCTTTCCTCAATGGGAGGGACCGTACATTGTCCTTGAGAGAACTTCGGAAGTTAATTACAAAGTTAGTAAACCCCAAAGGCGTGATAAATGGCGAATCCTCCACTACAATCTCCTCAAACCATTCGTGGAAGAGGAACCGGAATTGAGCAAGTGTAGAGCCACACCGTTTCGTTCGACGAATTTTTACGAGGAACCACTGGAAATTGACGAGTGGGAGCAATTGGATCCACACCCAATTCCCCCGCCGCCGACATTGGTGCCAAGAAATCGGATTCAAGTCCCGCAGCCTGCCGTGGGACAGGAAGATGGAGTAATTAATAATCCTATAGTCGAGCAGTCAGCTGATCAATTGGGCGGTCAGGCCGCCCCGGATACCAATAGCCGTCAAAATGATCCGGAATAACATAGACAACTGGTTCAAAGGCAGTTGGAATCTCACAGCGTCGGGGAGAGTAGATCATCAGACGCAGAGGTTGAACAAGCAACACGAGCGATTGACCAAAATTCAGTGGAAGAACCCGTTGAGCTACGCCGCTCGGCAAGGATCCGAGCACCGGTCATACGACTGAGAATCGATGAATAAACACTTTTTCCTCGTTTACTTAAACTTGTTACCCGGATCCTTCTTCCTTGCTTTTTATGAATCTCAGTTATTAATTAATATTGACTTAAACTAATCGGTTCTCTGCATACGGAAAAATATAGGCTTTGGTCGGATTTTAATGACTTAATTTAACGTTTTGTTACTTTTAGAGTCAACGCTGTCATGACAGGAACAACGGACAGATTCCTGACTCTGAGGCTACTCTTCCTACTTCCCATGCTGAGATGTGCTATCTGTTTAACCGTACAGCTGGCGCAGTCTTCACAACGGAAACCCCTGTCATCATTGCGAGTGCGCTGGAATCAACTTGGGTATCAGTGCCACAACCAGTCCTACCTGCCCTCAACTTGACACCTCTGGACATTGCTTTCCAGGAACTCCAATACGAATTTGCAATGCGATGGAGGAAGCATCATGGACGGTTTTGCAAAAACACTTTTACCACTGAAGTTTTGATGAATACGACATATCTTGCACTGAAGGGATTGGAATATGAAATGCTAGAAATTGATATTGTTCCTACCGAAATGCGGGAAAGGGCTGCAACTTACTTGAATGGAACAGAAGCAGGCTTTTCGAGGTCAAAGCGATTCGTCAAACCGCTGCTAGGTGGGATAGCTGCTGCTATTGTCCTTGCGCCAGTCCTAAAAGCTGGTTTTTGTCATTACTTCACTTTCTTCGGGTTGTGTGGCGGTGCAGACTTGGATAGACTTGGTAAAGAGACAGAATATCTGGACGGAGCGGTGCGAACGATCACTCTTGAATCAGGGGAACGAATCCACCTGCTGGGCCACTCATTAAACAAAACTCAAGGGCAATTGAAGATGATCAGTCATAATTCTAATGACAACTTCCATAAGAATAGGAACGTTTTGGGAGAGCTTATCAATAATACCGACATTGGAGTAACACATTGGGGGGCCTGCTATAACAACAGACAGAGCTCAGCAGTGGTTGCTGCTCAGTTTAATGTAGGAATGACGAACTTCACCCAAACTATGCTTGCTTTGAGAGCAGAATTGGCGGCATTCAAAGTCGGACTTCACAATTTTGGCTACATCATAGATGACGCGTTGAGTATCTTAGCTCGGGGCTATATTCCAGCAACACTTGTGCCCCCAAAAGTTTTACGACAAGTCCTTAACGGACTCAAACTTGACAGGATGCAGGAAGCTATACCCCGTTCTGATTTAATGACGTATTACGGCTTTGAACTAGTAGAGTCAACAGTAATTACAGAAACAGCCGTAAATGTCCTGATAAACGTGCCTATTCACCACACTAACGGATTTCATAAAGTTTATCGCGCAGTCCCAGTACCTCAACCAATTGAAGACGGGTCAACAGCGACACGATACAGTTTCTCGAGAAGTTGCTTATTGATATCCGAAAGAAAAGATAATTTTGCCAAAGTTACGAGGAGAAACTCATTTCACATTGTAGCGGCAGTAATCGTCTTAAACTGTGTCTAAAACCTTTTTCAATGTCACGAAGTGGAGAATCTACGTGCCTTTCTAGTCTGCTTTTCGACTTGCAAACATCAGTTCTAAAACTTTGTGCACAGCAGGTGGTAGCCTTACCGGAAGAAGCTTACGCGGAATACTTGGACGACTCAACCTACTTGATTTACTCGCGATCCAGCGACTACAGACTGCTCAACTACAGTTCACAAGCCTTCGATACTGGAGAGTGGATCAGCGGCTGCAAAAGTTTCCTAATTCGACCACCCTGCAAAGGACGCATAGAGGACCCCAGTGGTAGTTTGGTATTGTATCCGGACCCAAGAACTTGCCAGTACGAGACCGGACTCGTTGTAAGGTTTCAACAACACCCCTTACTGCGGACTTTGTTCGATGAATTGCACGAAATGGAGACACAACTAGCTGGAATGAAAATCCCAGATGTGTTTCGCGAGGAAGCTCACAGTCAGATGTTGGAGACTTTACGTTTGAATTTGGTTGATCTAGCCGAAGGAACCGTAGATGAAGAAGCAATTAAAACCATCGCGAAACCTTTTGCACAAGGAATTATCAATCAGCATGCGCCTTTTCACTGGCGGGCTTACCACAGTGGACCTGTCAGCTGGTTTGTATGGTTTGTGTTAGCTTCAATCTTAGTGATTGCACTATGGATGATGTACACAGGACTCTGCCGAGTTATAATGAACAAAGCCTGTATCGAAGGGAATACGGCTGGTACTCAGACGAGTCCGAGAGCCAGAAGGAGTAGATTCAATTGTTGGGAGCGCCTACTAAGAGGAGATGCGGGTACGAGTGGACAAGGGCCGATGAACTTCAGAATGACCGATCGCATTCAAGTGCCAGCATACTCTGAACGCGACGGGATGGAATCAACTCAATTGGAAGACGACTTTGATGACTCTTTCATTTCGACACCTCATCACCCCTCAGATCCAGTGGCAAAACGCAGAGGAGCAGGGACTACCGAGAGAAGTTGGCGTGCGTCAAAATTTTATAAACTGTAGAAGGGAAGGGAAGAGTGAGCCGATGACAACGGAAACTGTTAGTTATCCACTTCTATTTATTTATCTTTTGCCCATCCTGTTAAGACAAGTGCTTTAGTTGGTTCTATCACCCCTCTAGCTGTAACTAGGAAAATTAGTTTTGATTTTATTCATGAGTAGTATTTCGGTGCTTTCATTTATATACTCATTTTTTCAGTTACACAATTGCATGGTGTACTCGACAAATCCCGATACCACTAAGATTTAACTTGCGCACTTAGGCTGAGCAAACGTGAGGTCGGCAAACAGTTCAACTCGCAGGATAAGCAAACAAATGCTTAAATAGATAAGAAAAACACGTGAAAATTGAGTTAAATAGATGACCCAGAAAGCAAATCATTCTACCCTCAATAACTTTCAAAGCTAAGTACCAATAATGAGTGGCACACACTTCGAGTGGCACTGCTTCACTCTTGGCCGGCTATTTAAAATTAGAGATGTCAAAGATGCATGGAACGGTCATTTGGTGGATCTCATAGATGGGAACGTAATTCTTTTGGAAGTTGGGGAACCAGAGTACTATGAGTTCCACTGCTTTCTTTCGAATCCATGGTCAACAGAACCACGACTACCTATCGAGGCGGGAACTATGGATTTAGTGGGGGATGGAAAACCCGAGGGTAATTTGGGTACCCCCGACCAAGACTGCTCAGTAGAAGAAAACTCATTCCAGGTGAAGCACTCCCTCCATCGACCTCTAGCTCCAAATGAACTAATAAAAATCATTATTCGACCTGTAGAACGTGACGACGCGAATACGTCGGTGGAAATATACAGGGTTCTCTCTGACTCCACGGCAGCGGAGCCAGATTCCGAACAAGATGTTAGCGACGAAGGTGGACCTGAGATGCCTCCTTTCTACGCACGTCCGGACAATCGAGAAGGTGAAGGTGAATGGGAGGATGTCAGCAGCGACGATTTAACCGACAATTAAATTTAACCGATCGGTCCAACTTAAGCGGTCAAAACTTCTCTCTATTTAAGTTTGTTATTTAGAATGTAATTAGTACATTTAGCCACAAAACCAGAGATCAAAATCAGCGCCTATCAAAGCTATAACCCCTAAAAAACAACATTTCCATCATGGTCCTTCTAATTTGGGAGTAAAAAGTTCTAGATTGGGTTGTCGTATACCAGCGGGTACAATTTTGCGAGGATAGGTTTGTTATTTTACAACTGGAAGACGAAAACGAATTATTGCTTTTACTGGATAGTGCGGCGGGCAAAGAACTTAAGTCGGCTATGTTATCTAAGTGGGTCAACCCTTTGACGAACGAACCGTTACCCGCATTCCAATCAATACTTTATTCTCCTTGTTTGAAAGATGTGTCCACGCAAACGGAAAAGAAGATTATCAATTGGACGCCAAAGATGTGGGGGAAAACCAATAAATAAAGTAGTATTTGGACTTCGTGCTAACAGGATTGATCTCTGCCGTTTCTTGATATTTTTTATACAAAGCTAACTAAATTTATAATTATTTCCTTAGAGAAAAGAAACAGTTTGTAGAGTCTTAATTAAAGTAGCAACAGCATAGATATAAAAAGGGGCTTAAGGATAGAAATACAAGTTTAGATAACTCAAACTCAGTTTTCGTCTACCACCCATCAGTTCGGCCAATCTTGTGGCGTCGAGAAAGGCCACGGCCTTTCAATGATGGTGCGTGGCACGAAGGCTATTGCATCGTACACCGGCTTTGTGAGGGCACTGATAGCGTGGGTGCATTGAAAATAGACGGGAGGAATTGGCCTCATCCGCACCAATTCCTCATTCCACCTCTGCAGCTCCCGCACAAAGTTCCGGTGCTCCGAAGATTCTGGCTTAACTTCGACGCTTTCGCCGCCTTGCTTAAAGACGACAATTCTGGAAACACTGGGGTTCATGGCCCTTGTCCGGTCCAGATAGACGACCGTGAAACCGACCGCCACATCATTCTGGAATCGGACAGGGTACTCCCCAAATCCAGCAATTGCCGTCGACAAGCTACCCATAGTTGATTGAGGACTAAAACACACATATGTCTAAATGATTATATATAATATATACAAACTTGTTTAATCATAACAAGACTTGGAAGAATAGGAAAACAGACTTTTTTTGTGAATTGATTTACTAACTAGACAATTATAACTGAGGCGTTGAATTGTAGAAGATCACTGGGATCAACCGTGGGATTTATATTGTCCTGGGAAAACGACGATCGAGGCTGCTAAAGCACACGGGAAAATCATGTAGAACAAAAAAAAGAACTGTCAACCGACGGAAAAGCATTTATTATATAAGATACATTTCTAATTGACTGATGCGGATAGATCCAAGGGGAGAATAAAGAGGTTTCAAGCGCTTGAGGTCCGACAGGACGGTTATTCAATTTCCTAAAAGAAACAAATTTTGAATTCAAGTAAGTTCAAATTAAACACCACAACATATTTTGTAGAACCTGGCGAAAACTTACCTAAAATTAGAGCAATTTCTCAAAGATTATTCAGGGGAATAATGATGCAGAAGGTAAGGGTGTAGAATTTAGTTCCTGCGTAGTTTATTGACACCTTTGTTAGTCGCAACTTTATCTTTCACACCCAGAACTTTTGCGGGTAAAATAAATAGGTCCTATTTTTGACAGGTCTCAAGTACAAATATGCGTCTTAACATTAGGGCTAATGAAACAAACACTTAGAACTCAAATAACTTATTCTAACAAAGATAAGACCGAATTAGCACACAAATGACCAACAATACCAAAAGTGGAGTTTTGCACGGCAAATAACACCTGATAAGAGGCACACAAAAATGTTGCGCGATTTAGAGCAAGGCAAATAAGACCAAGATTATTCGAGTTGGAAAACTTTGGGGTCATTCACTTTAAAACTTAGCCTGCTGAAACTCCAATCAAAGGAAAAGGAAATCAATTTGGTGCCCTTATTTTTTTGTTCATTTAAAACTGAACATAGCTAATTGCTATTATTGGCCTTGCTCCATATCACTCTTGTTCGCCAGGCTTTAAAATATAACTTACTCGCAGTATGGACGGCAAGATTGTTAATGCGCGACATGGAAAGGCCCCGATAAAACTACCTCCAGTGGCTGGCAAAACGCCACGGGCAGAGCATATTCGAAACTCCAAAACGAAGGCAAAGAGGCGAACAAAAAGCGGCAAGTCTAACAATGGAAAGAAGACTCTCGCAGCGAAATCAGGCGAGCAATCACAGCAATCAAGCAAGCAACAACAGCCACCAAACTATCAACAACAACAGCAACACGAACAACAGCATCAACGAGCATGTGATAGCGACTTGTCCGACAACGAAAAAGCCGAGCAACAAGCGCTATTAGAAATAAAAAAGAAAGAGCAAATCGAGCGTCCATATGCAGTGTAAAAGCGAACTTTAATTTAACTTAGATATCTGTCATGTGTGTGCTAGTCCGGGTTAATAAATTATGTCATCTAAATTGAACAATTTACCCCTCATTTTTTTTTGCTTAACACGAGTAACAATAAAACAATGCATTGTTCCCCGCTCATGCCGGCCTTTAAGTAAATTCCTCCTCTATTTGGGCCCATTTTATTTCCAGTGTAGCAATCCCAGTGGGCTTGCTCGAACTCATCGGTGTCATAAAACATGTAAATATTAGTTCTAAAGGTTCGGGCTAGCATTCTCAAATCTGTTGTTGTAACAAAATTAAGGTCATCTGGGCCATTAATAAGAGGGGCAGCGCCCATCAGATTTAATAAGTGGCGGTCCGGGCCTTCTTTCCGTAAAGAACGAATAGTTACTTCAATTTTTCCGCCTTGATTAAGGTTTCCAGTCAAAATTGTGCCAAGTGCAGCGCACACGCAATTGTAATCGGGATCAATAGTGTCCACAGTTTTAGTGATAAAAAAAAGTAGGATCTAACGAAGGGGCGTTCATGAAACAGTTGTTTTCCAGTAACGGCCTTTCGTTAATAACTAGTCCTAGTTCGTAACAGATTCTATCCAGTGTAGAGCGAGAAGCATGAACTAAGGGACCGGTGAAACTTCGATGAATAATTTGTTCATTGCAATAATCACAGTTGCGTACTACTTCCCGAACAATAAACCGGACTCCTTGGACATCGTAGGATTGTTTAACAAGCCGCTCGAGTTTAACTGCTTTAATATGCTCGTAGTCCCGATGTAGTTTTTGGATAATAAAATTTGCATTCCTCGAATGCAATACTTTGAGTCCGGTCTTTTTTTATTAAATAGAGTTAGTTTTGGTTTGTTGTAGCGACTACATAATTGCTTAAAATGGTGCTTTTTCTGTCGATTAAAATTGAAATCTTGGGGAAATGTTCCACGACAATGAAATTTGAGAATAGACTGATATAATTGGAAATCCATTGGTGCTCTAAGTTAGTAGGTAAATGAAAGCTAGTAGGAATTAAGGTTTAATGAAATTGTTAGTTGGTGATTTGCTAGTTCATTGGTATTTGCATAAGTTCATTGGCAAACAAGAATTGGCGTGCACACCTTGACTGAGTTATCAGAGCATGAAATATTGATCTGCTACTCTCTGGTACAGCTTCAGGGCCCCTATTGTCCCAAATCCAAGCGTCCATATTTTTGCGACCTCCCCCCCCGCAAGTCCTGAAAACCATACTTCCTCAAGTCCGATCACCCTGAAATTTTAACTGATCACTCCCAGGACAATTTTTTACACATTGAGAAAAACAACGGGCTTTTCCCAGTACCCGAAACCGTTCTTTTGGCTTTTAAAATAAACAAAGAAAAATGATGAAAGATTAGTTTCTTATACTCCTTTGAAAGAAACGACATTTTTTCCAGAGTCAAAACATTTTACCAAGGCCTCGTTCAGAGTGGAAAATTGGGATAAATTACCTTTCAATCCCAAAGTATTCGCACTGAAACCATTCCTCAAGGGAATAAGGGAGAGAAAGAGCTAGGTTTTTTTTTCCTTTTTTGATGACTCTAAGGAAATGGTTAAAGTTTTATTTAGAACGGAATATAACTCCAGCCTAAATGGGAAACAAAGATATCATAGTTTAAATTGGATGCGTATTCGTTACTTAGGAAGGAAAAAGCAAGCGTGCGAAAAAATGCACACATATTGCTCAGCATGAAACATGGATTGTGCCATTTTCCGAAATTATCAAACCGAGTTAAACACGCAGCTCCGATCATCTCGAACAAACATCAACATAAAATAAGTGGCATCTTGTGACTGACCTTCCACGCCAACTATAACACTTAGACGTTAGGTCAGAATGTTCTAAAAAAACGACACGTTACGTTTTGCTGATAAAAAAACTGATAATGTTGAGTACCCTTAGGCACAAGAAAAACGACCAGAGAGAGATTTGCGAATCTGAAAAGCAGTAGTTCGTTAAATAAGTTAGTTATAGTTTGAGAGACGAAGTTGACGCGTGAGTTCAACTTTCCTAGAAGAAAAAAAGTGTTGAAAAGAGCGATTAATCGATCTTTCGGATTAGCTTAAATTACTCTGACTTAGTGGAATCGGGATTCTTCCATCTGTTGTAAGTTGTTTATGATTCTTAAATTTGAATAACAGGAGAATATTTGATTGTGTTCATTAATTCTCTACTCCGTAATTATTTATTCTTGGCATAACTCTTAGCTTCAATTCGACGAGGCAAAGAACCGATATATACTTGGTTGTTTTAGTAACTACATTTCGACGACTTATTATTTTCATTACTTGGAAAGGAAATTAATTATTGTGCGCAGCAAATATTTTTTTATACAGCTTTTAGAGAGCACAGGGGACAAAACTCTATACTTAATTGTCAGACGGACTCACTTTTCTTCAAAAAACCTTTCAAATTTGATAGAGTTTTGGGCGCTAGCCAGTCCCCAGCTAGAAGCCTTCTAACGATAAAAATACAAAATTCTACATCTTGACTGAGTTAGCTATACTTTTCTGGGTATTTTGAGAAAAAGCGCAAGAGACTGAGAAGAAATTGAGTGTTGTCTGCTTGGAAATAGTGTTCTATAAAAACATGACCGAAAGGCAAACTCTCTTGATCCCCAAAAACTATTTCGAAAATTAGCAGACAGAGTTTTAAAATCTAACTGAAGAGAAAAAAGCTGAAACGTGTTGCATTTATGCAAAAACGCTATCATATTATCAAAATTTGTAGTGAGCGTTGATGTTCATTATCAACTTGGCCACAAAGTTCACTAAATGTTTTGCTCGGCTACTTACGGTTATAGAAATCAACAAATGACAAAGTTTTGATCTTCGGCGATGGAAAAAACTGTTATCAGACCTACATTATAAAAACATAAGTCCCAATAGTTAGTTGAGTTAAAAAACACGAAACAACAGAGACATCTGAAGTTTTTGTACAACAAAAATTTATGCCAAGCAGCAAAATTGACGGTTTCTAAACAACGAGACAACACTTACCAGCAATTGTTATTGATGTCTTCATGTTTTACGTCATTTTTGATGTCATTTCGAATCTTTGCTGCCGTAACACGTCACTTCAACCTAAAGTTTAATTCCCAAGTTCGGAAAATTTTACTCTTCCCGGAGAGATTGGTGACAAAAATTTGGCCTAGTTTGACATCTGGTAAACATTAGGTATGAGAAATCTGTTTTATTCTGTGAAAGCAAAACACAAAACTAAACACAGAAAAAACCATAGCTCTAAGTTAACATTTGTTTGAATTTCCGCACGTTTAACAACTAAAATAAGTTGTCATTTATAGAATTGACCACAAAAATTTAAGAAATTAATGTTTTTGTTGAGATTTCAATAATGATCCTGTTGTTTGAAAAACAAACCTCAGGCATGCAAAAGATCGTGAAAATTTCAATATTCCCAAACAACAAATTAGCTGGGAAAAACAAATGTGTTAGGAGCTTTGTTTTTGAAAAACTTTGCTTCGCCTGATTTTTATTCAAAACAACACAAGGAGGCTCGGTAATGTGCAAACGCACATTATGTTCGACCCGGCTCAACCACAGTTTTGACTTAATTGGCTACCAAATGGTCAAGAG